>NC_089506.1:137336846-137639876 GCF_036850995.1 Saccopteryx leptura
AAGAATTATGAAATCTAGGTCTTGACATTAAGTGTTGCCAGAGGAAGGCTCGTAAGCAAAAGCAAGTGCCTGAATTGGATAAAAGGAGAATATTAAAAGACAAGGGGATATGAGAAGAAGGATAACAAAGCCAATTTCTCCTTCTTTCCCATGCATTTTTAGTCCAAAATACATTTATCTTTCCGGCTGGGCCCTAAATACTTCCAGGGCCCATCTAGAGTCCTAGGCTTGATGAATAATCGCTCAGGTAAAATAAAGAGCTAATGTTTACCAGGCATTTGGGATGTGCCTCACCACAGGCACATGTAGTAGGTGCTGTTGGTGCCTGGCTCAAATCCCCTACCTACTGTATGCTACGAGTGTTGACTGTAATGCTCACAGCTACTCTCTTCCGCATGGGATTCCCAGCTAGCCTTTCTGTTCTTCTCTTTTCCTAACCCTCTAAGAAATGGCCAATGACAAACTCACTACAAAATACAAAAGCCCAACCCCCTGCCTCAAGATGGAGCCAACGCTGCAGTACAATTCCTGCTGCGGAGCTTCCCCCGAGGTCAGGCTGAAGCTCATCTTCAGCTGAGACCACAGACTTGCTCAGCTTTCTTCCCCACCTTTCTCTTGCTCTCTCAGAAAATCATGTTCACAGAATCCCCACTTCAGTCTCCATCTATGGGGAATCGAATCTAAGACAACCTGGTTCTGAGCAATTTACAGGCTTATTTACTTCATCCTCAAACAAGTCTTGGAAATAGCTAAACATGGATGAGGAAACAGCCATTGAAGAGGGAAACCCCTGGCAGTGCACGGACTCACACTCAGGTGCCCACCCTGGGCCCAAGCTCTGCCCCACACAACATTCTGCATCCAGGGTCAGGTCTGTGCTTGACTGACAGGACAAGTGGGCACAGCCTTGATGGATGGGCACTTAGGGAGATGCAGTTGGCTCCCTAGTACTGTATGTTGCCTCTTATTTATTAGCACTGAGAGGCCATACATTCATTTAAATGCTCTTTTAAAGTACAACAATATGTTAGTTCATTCCAAATTTGCAGATAGATAGAGGCACTCTCAACTTCTATCAATTCAGTGGTAGAGAACTCGTTTTAAAGGTACAACTAACATAGGACAGATGGTATTTGTATAATCTCAGTTTCTCATTGAGATTTACTAATCCACTGATATTTGATTGAAAACTTGCTCATGCTGGTGTGTAGAATCCAATTTGCAGTAAGTCACTTGTTCACTGCCAAGGTTAATAGTTTCTAAGCTACAGAAAGATGAATGAAATATTTGTAGTCAATAAGTTATTCTTCCTTTTGAAAAATGTTATTCTGGGTTTCTCTTTTAATTTTTTTTTTATTGATTGATTTTTAGAGAGAGACAAAAGGAGAAAAAGAGCTTGACCAGGTGGTGGCGCAGTGGATAGAGCGTTGGACTGGGATGCCGAGGACCCAGGTTCGAGACCCAAAGGTCACCAGCTTGAGCGTGTGCTCATCTGGTTTGAGCAAAATCTCACCAGCTTGGACCCAAGGTCGCTGGCTCGAGCAAGGGGTTACTCAGTCTGCTGAAGGCCCACGGTCAAGGCACATATGAGAAAGCAATCAATGAACAACTAAGGTGTCGCAACGAAAAACTGATGATTGATGCTTCTCATCTCTCTCTGTTCCTGTCTGTCCCTATCTATTCCTTTCTCTGACTCTCTCTCTGTCTCTGTTAAAAAAAAAGGAGAAAAAGAGAAATATTGATTTGTTGTTTTTGATACTTATGCATTCATTGGTTGATTGTTATATGTGCTTAGACTGGAGATAGTATCCACAACCTTGGGGATGATGCTCTAACCAGCTCAGCTATCTAGTCAGGGCCTATTGTGGGTTTCTGGGTTTCATTTATTAGCTCTGTAGTTATGGTGCCTGCTTTGTATAACTAGATTGTCAATACGATGGCCAACATCCAATACACTTATTACAGTACAGGAGTTTTTAGGGCTTTTTTTTAATGTTAAAATTTGGGATTTTGAACACTTGATTATTTATGGTCAAAGTTATAAGAGAAGCAAATAGAATAGTGATTCTATTTTGCTATCAGATCATGTTTCAATTTTCTAGGGTGTGACCCAGGTATGTTATTTAACATATCTGCACTTAATTTATTATTCTTTAAAATACTTTTACCTCATAGGATTTTGGTAATTGTTCAATAAGTAATAGACCTAAGGTGTTAAAGCACATGTACCATCCCTGTAAATGTTATCACTCTTTTCTAGCTAATAAGCTCCAGTGAGCACTGTGAATTCTGCTGTCTGAGCAGATTTTTCCTTCCAGCAAAGGGTTATATTCTTGGGGCAAAGTGAGTTGCTGTTGTTGTTGTTTTTACTATGCTACTTTACCTGATATTTTTCTGTTTTGGTGTTGAAATATGACCCATCAAAAAACAAGCTTAAATCTCCATTTTCTAAAGGGATTTCTAATAAATCTATCGAGAACATAGATTCACAAACAGAGATTAGGCAGTCATTGGAAGGTATTGGAAAGATTTCTGTTACTTATACTAGAGGAATAAAATAATATAAAATATTAGTCTGTTTTTACTCAACACTAGAAGTATCTTTTCTATCTATAAGTTTAATATGAAGTGAAAACCAAGAATCAGTCGTAGGGACTAAGACTCAAGAATCAAGCAAGCTGAGAGATCAAGGAGTCAAATGTGTTTTATATACAAAGCTTAAATAATACAAACTTTTGACATTGCTTAAAATTTTTGACACTGCTTGAAATTCTATCTTTATGCATAAGATTGGGCAGTGTCTGAAATACTAAAGGGACTTCATTTTTTCTCATTCCCATAGCATGTGTCCTGACACATAACTAGTTTATAGGTAATATTCTGTACCGCAGGTATATAAATGTAAATAAAGAGATGGCTAGTTTCAAAGGAAGTTAATAAACTTATTTTGAGAGTGATTAGGTAACATCAGATCACTTCTATCTTGGAATAAATACTCTTTACAAAAGTACTGTAAATAGAAGGTAAGAGACTTGAAAAATTAAAAGTTAATCACAGGATTTTTTTCTAGTATTTTATTTCATGTCATAAAAAAGTCTTACAGATAGTAATTTAGTTAAACAATAAACCCTTTTTTTTCTTTTTTTAAGTGAGACAGAGACAGAGACAGAAAGGGAGGGAGATAAGAAGCCTCAATTCGTAATTGTGATACCTCAGTTGTTCATTGATTTCTTCTCATACATGCCTTGACCAGGGGTCTCCAGCCTAGCCAGTGACCCCTTGCTCAAGCCATTGAACTTGAGTTCAAGCCAACAACCTTGGACTTCAAGCCAGTGACCTTGGACTTCAAGCCAGCAACCTTTGGCTCAAGCCAGTGATCATGGGATCATGTCTACGATCCCACACTCAAACCAGCCAATCTTGTGCTCAAACTCTCTCAAGTCAGATGAGCCCACACTCAGTCTGGCAACCTTGGGGTTTTCAAAACTGGGACTTCAGTGTCCCAGGTCAATGCTCTATCCACTGCTCCACCACTGGTTAGGTGACAATAAACACTTTTTATGTAGTGGAAATGTTATCAGACAGTATTTTTAAAATTTTTACTATGAATGTAAGATAGCTCCTAATAATTTCTTCTTTTGGAGTAGACCTTTAAAAAAATCTTGATCACTAGAAACTACTACTTTGAAATTCTAGTATAGGGAAATTTTTAGCATTTAGGCTAATGGGTTGGATTAAAATAAAAATGGGAATCTTAAAAGGACTTCCTTTTCAAAATTATGCACTTATTAAGGTTTTTACAATTGTAGTTAACCAGTTTCTTACCACTTTGTTATAATACACTCTTCAATTACTATTGAGGGATATTTGCTCAGACAACCTGGTTATAGGAATTTGTATCTTGTTCTTTAAAATCTTAGTTTACAAAGGTTGTAAGAATCTGTTTCATTTTATATGTCAGGTACTAATAATTAGGGATCTTTCTCAAATAAATAACCCCAGAAATATTAGAAAAATTTGAGTGTTTTTTAAGTGCTATTAGCCCAATTTGTTTTTAATAAGCTAAGCATGATTGTTGGCGTAGAAGGAAAAGAACTAACATCCCAGTCTCAGTAATTCTTAATACCAAGTAGCAACATTCTTTGCTCTTTAATGGGAAACTAAGGCAATTTAATCTAGAAGCCTTTAGAATTCTGCTATACTTTCATATAATCCCTTAATATCCATTATGTGCTCATGCTTTTCCACTCTGGTTATAAATATTGTATTGCTTCTTAGTAGTCCTATACCTCAACCCTTAGCTCTCTAATGTATCCTTCTTGTTGCTAACAAAGTTATGTAACAGATAATAGTTTTGTAATTACACTGTAGGGGAGATCATATCTTTCTTTTAAAGAACACTTCAGGGCTCCTTGTTGTATGTAGAAGCCCCAATTTTTTGGCATAGCATTCAAGACTTTCTACATTTTCAATTATTTTACAGATTTAGCACTTGTTATAACCACCTACATAGGCTCTTTTAAGGCACAACAAATTATTCTTCATTACCTGCCCAAGTATCTTAGACAGGCAGTCAACTTACTGTTGATTCACCTTAGTTATGATGGAGCCAAATCATACGACACCTGAGCATGTTATCTCCCTTTGTAGAAAAGTCCTCTAGGGTAAATGGAACAGATGACCCATACCTTTTCAAATAATGCTGATCAGTTTTTCAATTATAAATAAAAATGGACTGCCTCTTGCCTGTCCCTGCAATTCATCGTGTTCTGGCTCCTATTTTAGTATCATCAGAGAGGTGCCCTAAGGTAGACAATTCTTATTTCTCTGCTAGTTTGATAGTGGGTGGGGTTAAGGGTGATAAAGTTAAAGGAATTGCTATTAAGAAATAACATTAAAATGTTCTCAAGTAAGACCTGTGTGTGGTCAAAGGTGGGGTCACTTCTAAAATACATCTGTGAGGGCTAATATTTTTTTCTTTTATTTGAGGTCATTTTGTCCGAAACTTTTTATCCTTGTAGATCAGTAACGGTTTTACTCTAAAAGTGACCCAATCTATAGATTAGGGGTCTTGCAGAGTGGGAACAGAGTTGAGCAAATCTCAGAGGAGGCTAAGGTTTTTGTGAGTATGCCATTCTGTATAAATACATTCTCAAATACATGGTATCCAGCAGAAAGTTCTGGTTTCTCCACCAGCAATTCTCAGTTACTCTGAGCCCCTGGAGAAGGCGGAGACTTCCCCAATTTCTCTCTCTCTCTCTCTCTCTCTCTCTCTCTCTCTGCCTTTTATTTCTACCCATCTCCAAACATGTGAGGCATCCTGTAGTACAAGTCACTATACAGGGTAGGGTGGCTGGGAATAAGGGCAGAAAAGGAACCACCTGTATGCACAGGGCCAGGAGAAGAGAAGAGGGAAAGGTCCCCAGCGGTCCCACACGCTGGCTCATAGTCACCTCCCCCAAGGAGCAGTCCCGAGATGCACGACCTTTGGGACAAAGCTGAGATCAAGGAGGGAAAATCCAATCAGCTCACCACTGTTCCCATGTCTTAGTCATGAGTCTGATTCAGTGCTAAACTGTGTGCCACAGGTCTGAGAAAGTGAGACTTTGGGGGGACTCAGGGCAGTTCCTGCAGCGGCCTGTTACCTATACCCATCCTGCCCTGCACAGATTACTGGCACAGAAACTCTTCCTTCAGTTGTCAGCTTGTTGGTTGGACAAATGAAGCCCATGTGACTTTAAAGCAGGGTGCCATGCCTTGATTGTATCACAAGGGTGTGGATTCGGTCCTAGTATTTCCACACTGACCATCTGACTCAAGAGGATTTGAGGGGTGTTAGCACGTACAGGCCAGCCCACCAAGCGCAATCAGTCAAGGGCATAAACCGCCCTGGTTTCCCTGGACACTGAGGTCCGCTTGGGCCTGTGCACTCACTGAACTCCGGCTGAATTAGCACCTGCCCCCCAGCCACACCAGGGCTGAGAGCTGCTCTTCCCTCCCTCACATTTACCTTTCAGACAGGGAGTTTATTCTTTAACATAGGAAACATAGGGACAAAACTGAAAATGCTAAAGAAAAATGGATGTATTTTCAAAAATAAACTTATTCTCAGAACTAAAGTCTAGGGCGTGGTGGGTCCGCAGGAGGGGGCTCTGGATCTCGGGCCATCTTCCACCTGACCGCTGCGCTCATTCAAACTCAACTATTTTCCCCCTTCAGACTTCCGATGAAGTTAGCGACGGATGTGCTGCCCTTACTGTTTGGGACTGTAGCCTGCCTTCCCACCCCTGAACCGCAGAGATGGAGAGACCCCTGTTCAGTCTGTGAGAACATGAAGGTCTGACTGCAGGTCTGTCTCAGCGCCGGTGGGGGTGATCGCAGCACCCACATGGCACAGCCCGGGCTGGCCTGGGGGGTGCGCTCTGTGATGGCCTCGGGGGTGAGCTCCGAGCTGGGGGTGAGCTCCGTGCTGGCCTCCGGGGTGTGCTCCATGCTGGGGGTGAGCTCCGTGCTGGCCTCGGGGGTGTGCTCCGAGCTGGGGGTGAGCTCTGTGCTGGCCTCCGGGGTGTGCTCCATGCTGGGGGTGTGCTCCGTGCTGGCCTCGGGGGTGAGCTCCATGCTGGGGGTGTGCTCCGTGCTGGCCTCGGGGGTGTGCTCCATGCTGGGGGTGTGCTCCGTGCTGGCCTCGGGGGTGTGCTCCATGCTGGGGGTGTGCTCCGTGCTGGGGGTGAGCTCCGTGCTGGGGGTGTGCTCTGTGCTGGGGGTGAGTTCCGTGCTGGGGGTGCGCTCCGTGCTGGGGGTGCGCTCTGTGCTGGGGGTGAGCTCCATGCTGGGGGTGTGCTCCATGCTGGGGGTGTCCTCCGTGCTGGCCTCGGGGGTGTGCTCCCTGCTGGGGGTGAGCTCCGTGCTGGGGGTGTGCTCCGTGCTGGCCTCGGGGGTGAGCTCCGTGCTGGGGGTGTGCTCCATGCTGGGGGTGTGCTCCGTGCTGGGGGTGAGCTCCGTGCTGGGGGTGCGCTCCATGCTGGGGGTGCGCTCCGTGCTGGGGGTGTGCTCCGTGCTGGGGGTGCGCTCAGTGCTGGGGGTGTGCTCCGTGCTGGGGGTGTGCTTCGTGCTGGGGGTGTGCTCCGTGCTGGGGGTGCGCTCAGTGCTGGGGGTGTGCTCCATGCTGCGGGTGTGCTTCGTGCTGGGGGTGTGCTCCGTGCTGGCCTCGGGGGTGTGCTCCGTGCTGGGGGTGTGCTCCGTGCTGGCCTCGGGGGTGAGCTCCATGCTTGGGGTGTGCTCCGTGCTGGGGGTGCGCTCCGTGCTGGGGGTGAGCTCCGTGCTGGGGGTGCTCTCCGTGCTGAGGGTGCTCTCCGTGCTGGGGGTGTGCTCCGTGCTGGGGGTGTGCTCCGTGCTGGGGGTGCGCTCCGTGCTGGGGGTGAGCTCCGTGCTGGGGGTGCGCTCCGTGCTGGGGGTGAGCTCCGTGCTGGGGGTGTGCTCCGTGCTGGGGGTGCGCTCCGTGCTGGGGGTGTGCTCCGTGCTGGGGGTGTGCTCCGTGCTGGCCTGAGGGGGGTATGTGCTCCCTGCAGGCCCAGCTCACCATCCGCGTGTCTTCTCCTAAAGTCTCTGCCACCTTCTCCCGTCCTCTGGCTGGAAGTTCTGGTTTCTCTCAGAGTCTTAGAATCCTCTCTCTTCCTGTGCTGTGTGAAAGTTTCACATAACTGGGTGGTTTGCAGGGCAAAGTGGCAAGAGAAAAAAAGAGACAAATAAACAGGATTCTCCCAAATTATGGAGCACAGAGGCCAATTTTCCCAGGTTCTCACCACAGATGGGTTTTTCCTGGGCAATTTTGGAGCTTCTGCCCAGGCCGTGGTTGAGTTTCAGTGAAAAGCAGGGCCAGGAGAGAAGAGGGAGGGGTGCCCGTCAGTCCCCTTGTCCAGTCCTTTCTGTGGCATTCCCATCCTGGCCATGGCACAGTGCTGAGACTCACCTCCTTTAGGACAAAGCTGAGACCCAGGAGGGAAAACCGATCAGCTCACCACCGTGCTGGTCATTCCTCAAGTTCTGACTTCCCACCCAATCTGCCCACGGCAGCTTCCTTTCCAGGGTCCACACTTACCAGCCTTTTCTGTTCTGTCCTGAGTTTGTGGTTGTCATTGGTGAGGGATGGCCAGCCCTGGACCTGCTCCATTTTGGTGCCTTCAGAATGATGTGTTCTCTTTTTTTAAGAAGAAAGGATGGAAGTGAATCTGGACAGCAAGTACACTCTTTAGAACACACGGACAGTGTTTTCTTTTCTCATAGTCCTTTGAAGTGCCGTGTTGGTCGGCGGGAGGTCCTTCTGTTCTTCTCTCTGGATATTCTTCCTGGAGAAGGTGGATGGAGTTGGCAGCACGGATACGGCAGAAGCAGGTGGGCGTGCTGACCTGGGTTCAGAGACGCACGGCTGGTGCTCTTTTGCATTCTGGAGCCTCTCTCCCTGTGTGGTTCAGTTCTGGCCTGTGACCTACTCCTCCCAGGCCTTCCTTATATCGCCCATTCGTCCATCCTGCACGCGGTTGGTATGTGCTCATTGCCAGCAGGCCTCTTGGACACTTGGTGTGAGGGTCAGCAGGCCTCTTGGACACTTGGTGGAGCCACATATGAAGCCTGCGGTCACAGAGGCACTGTGTGGAGAGGATAACCCATAGTGGCTCCCTGGACCACATCTTGGGAGGCAAAGAACAAGTAGGTATCACTGGGTTCAGACACTTGAAAAGTCTATTGTGGCAATTTGATGGTATTACTCAAACAGACAGT
This sequence comes from Saccopteryx leptura, assembly GCF_036850995.1. NCBI lineage: Eukaryota > Metazoa > Chordata > Mammalia > Chiroptera > Emballonuridae > Saccopteryx > Saccopteryx leptura. The sequence goes on from NC_089506.1 coordinate 137,345,625, forward strand.
CTGATGGGCAATTAGAATCTCCTGGCTTGACCACTGAGAAAGTGTGAGTGTTTTAATGCGTCACTTTCTGTCCCCCATCTTCAGTTAACCCCTTGCCAAATGTGTCAATTTCCCCCACCAGCATTACCTTTCCCTTCCAGCAGCCATGCTGAAAGATAAGCAGGAGCCATCTCTGGAAGGAGAGAGCATAGGCAGACAAAGTATTACTATTGACCTAATTTTGAGCACCATTCTCCAAAGTGCACAGAGAAGAATTATTAATTATCCCTCACCTTTGAAAAGCGTAAGTAACATTGCTGTTGTTGTGATCTGCTGATAATTAAAAAGCACAGACTCCTACAGTTGCTGCTGCCTTCCTTCTGATCCTCGGATATCCTTGAATAGGGACACTCATGGGCACTCTTCCTGTGATGGCCACGGAGACCCAGCCGAGGCGGGAGAAGGCCTTTTATATCCTTGAGTAAATTATTCCTAGGTATTTGATTGTTTTTTGATGCAATTGTAAATGGGGATGTTCTCTTAGTTTTCTTTCCTATAGTTGATTACTGGTATATAAAATACAAGTGATTTCTGGATATTTATTTTGTATCCTAACTTACTGAATTTATTTATCAGTTCTAGTAGATTTTTGGTGGAATCTTTAGGGTTTTCTATATACCAGGGGTCAGAAACCTATGTCTCGTGAGCCAGATGTGGCTCTTTTGATGGCTGCATCTGGCTCGCAGACAAATCTTTAATAAAAAAAAAATAACATTAAAAATATAAAACATTCTCATGTATTATAATCCAGTCTTTTCCTACCACTCATGTTCATGGTTGCAAGTGGCTGGAGCCAATCACAGCTGTCTTCCGGGACAGCACCTAATTTTTATTGGATAATGCATAATGTACACGGGTCATTGTATGGCTCTCATGGAATTAAATTTTAAAATATGTGGTGTTCATGGCTTTCTCAGCCAAAAAGGTTCCCGACCCCTGCTATATACAGTAGTATGTCATCTGCAAATAATGACAGTTTTAGTTTTTTCTTTCAAATCTGGGTGCCTTTTCTTTCTTCTTGTCTGATTGCTGTGGCCAGGACTTCTGTTACATTTTGAATAAGGGTGGTGAAAGCAGATATCCCTGTCTTGTTTCTGATCTTAGGAAAATGTTTTTAGTTTTTGCCCATTGAGATTGATATTGCCTATGGGTTTGTTATAGGCTTCTTTTTATGTTGAGGAATGTTCCCTCTACTCTCAGTTGGCTGAGAGTATTTATCATAAATGGGTGCTAGATTTTATCATTGTTTTTTGTGCATCTATTCATATGTCATGTGGTTTTTATCTTTCATTTGGTTTATGTGGTGTATCACATTTATTGATGTGAGGATTTTGTCCCCAGAATAAATCCTACTTGATCATGGTGTATGATCATTTCAGTGTATTGCTGGACCTGGTTTGGTAATATTTGTTGAGGATTTTAGCATCTATGTTCATTAGGGATACTGACCTATGATTTTCTTTCTTTGTAGTGTCTTTATCTGGTTTTAGGATTAGGATAATGCTGGTCTATTAAAACGAGCTTGGGAATCTTTCCTACTCTTAAATATTCTGGAATAGTTTGAGAAGGATAGGTGTTAGTTCTTTGAATGTTTGGTAAAATTCACTTCTGTAGCAATCTGGTCCATGATTTGTTTTTTGGGACTTCTTATTGTTGTTACTACTTCAATTTCATTAGTTAAAATTGGTCTATTCAGATTCTCTGCTTCTTCCTGATTGAGTTTTGGAAGATTATATGTCTCTAGGAATTTAACCATTTCTTACCGATTGTCCATTTTGTTGATGCATGTCTGTAATATTTTTTATAATTTTTGGCATTTCTATAATATCAGTTGTCACATCTCCTCTTTCATTTTTAATTTAATTTATGTGAGTCCTCTTATTTTTTTTTCTTCATGAGTCTGGTCAAAAGCCTGTCAATCTCTTGTCTTGCTTTCATTGATCTTTTGTATTTTTTTAAAATCTATTTCATTTATTTCTGTTCTGATCTCTATTATTTTTTTTCTATTCACTCTGAGCTTTATCTTTTTTTTTTTTTTTGCAAGTTGTTTTAAATGCAAAGTTAGACTGTTTACTTGAGATTTTTCTTCTTTCTTGAGGTATGCCTGTAATGCTATGAGATTCCCTCTTAGGACTGCTTTCAGTGTGTCCCATAGATTTTGGATTGTTTTATTTTCATTTGTTTCAAGGTATCTTTTGATTTCCCTGATCTCACTGTTGACTCATTCATTGTTTAGTATTATGTTATTTAGCTTGCATGACTTTGTGTGTTTTCCTTTTTCTTTTTTTTTTTTTGGTAATTGATTTCTAGTTTCATACCATCTTGGTCAGAAAAGATACTGGATATTATTTCAATTTTCTTACATTTATTGAGACTTATTTTTATCTTAACATGTAGTCTATCTTAGAAAATATTCTATGAGTACTTGAAAAGAATTTATATTGTGCTGCTTTGTTTAAAATGCTCTGAAGATATCAATTAAGTTCATCTAATCTGGTGTGTCATTTAAGGCCCCTCTTTTGTGGTTGATTTTCTGTCTGGAATAATTATCCATTGATGTCCATGGGATGTAAAAATCCCTACTATGAGTGTATTACAATTAATTTTTCCATTTATGTCCATCAAGAATTGCTTTATATATTTAGGTGCTCCTATGTTGAGTCTATACATTTTTACAAGAATTACATCTGCATGTTGGATTTTTCTCTTTATCATTATGTAGTGTCATTCTTTTGTCTCTTATTTTAGCCTTTGTTTTAAAATCTATTTTGTCTAATCTAAGTATTGCTAACACAACTTTTTTTCTATTTCCACTTGCATAAAATATCTTTTCCCATATTTTTACGATTAATCTGTGGGGATTTTTTGTTTTGTTGTGAGGAGTTTCTTATAGACAGCATATATAGGTTTTGCTCTCTTATCTACTCAGCTACCCTGTGTCTTTTGATTGGAGCATTTAAGCCATTTACATTTAAAGCGATTATTGATAGATACATATTGTTGCCATTTTATTCTCTTAACTATACTGTATTCCTCTGTTTTGTTTTGGTTTTCCTTCTTCTTCTTAAAGAAGACCCTTTAACATATCTTGTAATACTAAAATTATTACATATTCACTAGCATTTCTCCCCTGAAATGTGGTGCCAGTCAGGTTCACTGGATAGTGGTGGGAATAGCCTCTGTCTCAAAGGCACACATCTCAGTCACTGATATCCCCTAAGTCTGCCCAGACCTTTACACCTTGGCCCAGGTAGCTGACTCTTCATCAGAGCACCAGCTCCACAAGGTAATGTAAAAGGGAATCCAGAGGGTGAGGTATTCTTTCTCCCAGGCTGACACTGTACAGTGGGGAATGCTCTACTACAAAGGATGAGGTCTGTGGAATGGGACAATGAGTCAGCACAGGGATCCTGGCAGCTGTCCCTTCAGCTCTCTCCCCAGAACCACAAACCCCAGTCTCTTCTCACATGACTCTGTCTGATCTACTCTGCTTTCCCCAATGCCCGCTGTGAGTAGTTGTGAATGAGATTTTGTGCATCGGCTCTTTAAGAAGGCACCTATGCCAGAGAGCAGACTGCTGTCTCTCAATGGCGGACAGAATCCCCACCGCTTTTCATAACCAGATGTTATGTGGCTGCCCCCTCCCGGCTCTGATGCTTTGGGCTGGGGAGCCCAGCTTGGGGTTGGGACTCTACACTTCTCAGAGGAAATTTTGCCGCTGAGATAGTCCCCTGAGATTTCAGTGGCCACCAATGAAAATGGGGCCATCCTTTTTCACATCAGCTCTTTCTACCAGTCTCTATGTGACTTTCCTGTAAATCCTTGGTTATAAAACATCTTCAGCTGGTTATTCGGGCTGATTGGTCTATATTTAGTTGTACTTCTAGTTTGGTCCTGGGAGCAGTGAATGTAATATCCACCTTTTCCCACCATCTTGGAGCTCTCACAATGTCTTTCCTTATAAGGAGGAATAACATTCCACTGTATGAACAGACCACATTGTGTTTATCCATTCATCCATCAGTGGAATGCTTTAGGTGCTCCCATGTTTTAGTTATTTTGAATAACCTGCTGTGAACATGAGTGTGCACATACTCCTCAAGACCCTGCCTTCAGTTCTTTGAATAAACACCTAGAACGGGGGTTGCTGGATCACATGGTAGATGTCTCTTTTATTCAGAGGAACCTCCACACTGCTTATTACAGCAGCTGTAGACTTTTACGCTCCCTCCAGCAGTGTACAAAGGACCCAGCCTGACTTTCTTTGTAAGAGTGGACTTAAAAAGTTAAATAATGCCACATTTCTGGACTTAAGGTGTCTGGGATCTGTAGTCTGGGATCAGCGTGTGAGCTCAAGTGCTCCAGAAAATGTCTATGGGTTTTCAGAGCCCAAGGAGCTATCCTACTGTGAGTGATGCAAGGGTTCCCGGGCCACATCGGGGGAATGAGAATATGGTGGGGGTCACAGCTGTGATCTCGTTACTGTGTCCTGAAAAGTGTAGTCACCACCTGGGTGGCTGATCTTAGAAGATGCCTCCCTCCGACCAGGTGTATGCTTACTGGCTGCCTGAAGAGCACCCTCCCAGCCTTCTGCCCCTGGGGCAGGGTGAGCCCCACTGGCTGGGGTGCAGGGGATGGTGGAAAAAAGTCCTTGAGTGTGTTGACAACGCTATCAGCCATTAAGGCTTTTAGGCATGAGTATATGTATCTATATTTTTGTAGACATATCTATTTTTTTTTCTTAAAGAACAAATATTTATTTCTCACAATTCTGGATGTGGAATAGTTCAAGATCAAGGCACCAGCAGATCCAATGTCTGGTGAGGGTCTGCTTCTTACTTGTAGCAAATTGCCCTCCTGCTGTGTCTTTACATGGTGATGTGTGTGTGTGTGTGTGTGTGTGTGGTATTATTTTTAAATGAGAGGAGGGGATATAGTGAGACAGATGCTCACATGCACCACGGCAACCAGGACCCACCTAGCAACCCTTGTCCGGGGCCAATGCTCAAAACAATTGAGCCAGTGGCTGAAAGATGAGAGAGAGAAGGAGGAGCACAAGGGGAAGAGAAGCAGATGGTCGCTTCTCATTTGTGCCCTGACCAGAGATGGAACCTGGGATGTCCGCATACACGCTGACACTCTATCCACTGACCTAACCGGCCAGGGCTGGGATTTATGTTTTAAAGCTCACTCTGTGATTTGATATTTGAAATGATATTTGAGACATGTCTTTCTTATTAAATTTATTGGGGTGACATTGGTTAATAAGATTATACAGGTTTCAATGTAGATTTCTATGAGAGATAACATGTATGTTACATTTTGTGCCCAACACCCCAAATCAAATCCAAATATTCTTTCGCCACAAATTTGGGTCTCTAACATTTTCCAGCTCGCTTCCCTCTGACAACCATCATTCTGTTGTCTTTGTTTATAAGTTTCAGTTTTATATCCCACACAAGTGCAATCACATGGGTCTCAGCTTTTCCTTACTGACTTATTTTGCTTAGCACAATATTCTCAAGGTCCATCCATGTTGCTGCAAAAGACAGCATTTCATCTTTTCTTCTGCCTTGAGGGTGTCCTGAGGGCACAGGTAGGATTTAGATGGATGAGACAGTGAGAAATGTTCCTCAGCTACAGAGAGAGGGCACACCCCTCTCAGGGGTTAGTTAGTGTGGGAACAGGGAAGGGTAAAGAAGATCCCTATGAACGGGACAGGGCCGGGGAGATAGGGAACCCTCTATGGAGGGGACGAGGAAGAGGGAAAAGGGGACCTTTAGAAGACAGGGAAGGGGGACAAAATCCTCCATAAATGAAACAGGGCAGGGGGTCAGGAACACTGCCCCCTCCATGAAGAGTCCCCTGTTCCCCCTGCCCTGTCCCCTCCATGCAGCATCCCCTGTCCCCCTGTCCTGTCCCCTCCATGCAGCATCCCCTGTCCCCCTGCCCTGTCTCCTCCATGCAGCATGCCCTGTCCCCCTGCCCTGTCCCCTCCATGAAGAGCCCCTGTCCCCCTGCCCTGTCCCCTCCACACAGCATCCCCTGTCCCCCTGCCCTGTCCCCTCCATGAAGAGTCCCCTGTCCCCCTGCCCTGTCCCCTCCACGCAGCATCCCCTGTCCCCCTGCCCTGTCCCCTCCACGCAGCATGCCCTGTCCCCCTGCCCTGTCCCCTCCACGCAGCATGCCCTGTCCCCCTGCCCTGTCCCCTCCATGCAGCATCCCCTGTCCCCCTGCCCTGTCCCCTCCACGCAGCATCCCCTGTCCCGCTGCCCTGTCCCCTCCACGCAGCATCCCCTGTCCCGCTGCCCTGTCCCCTCCACGCAGCATCCCCTGTCCCCCTGCCCTGTCCCATCCACGCAGCATGCCCTGTCCCCCTGCCCTGTCCCCTCCACGCAGCATCCCCTGTCCCCCTGCCCTGTCCCCTCCACGCAGCATCCCCTGTCCCCCTGCCCTGTCCCCTCCACGCAGCATCCCCTGTCCCCCTGCCCTGTCCCCTCCACGCAGCATCCCCTGTCCCCCTGCCCTGTCCCCTCCACGCAGCATCCCCTGTCCCCCTGCCCTGTCCCCTCCACGCAGCATCCCCTGTCCCCCTGCCCTGTCCCCTCCATGGAGGGTCCCCTGTCCCTTTTACCTTGACCCCCTACAGGGTCCGCTACCACCCGTGCCTCTCCCGTACATAGAGGGTCTTCTTTCCTTCCCTGTTCCCATGCTAACTAACCACCGATTCCCCATCTTCATTTCTCTGCCTCCAGGCTGGGTGGCCCCTCTCTGTAGCTGAGGAACATTTCTCACTGTCTTCATCTGTCTAAATCAGGGGTCTCAAACTCGCGGCCCACGGGCCGCATGCGGCCCGCTGAACAATTTTGTGCAGCCCGCAGACTAATCCACGAAGTTCAAAATATTTTGGATAAAATTAAGTAAGCCTAGGGGCCTACTTGTATTTTTCATTTCTCTAGCATCCTAGCTAGATATTAGCTTAGTTAACAGCAGTTGTGATGTGAACTACAGTTTCTGGTCGTTTTATGACACTGAGTAAACTGCATGTACGATTGTGCTTGTTGTACTGATTTTTTTTTGTTTTCAACTGCAGTGAGAAAAGTGTTGCGTAACAGTTGCCTTTTGTAGACCTAGTGCGGCCCGCTGAATGGCTGTGATCTTGCTCTGCGGCCCACATGCTGAGTTGAGTTTGAGACCCTTGGTCTAAATCCTACCTGTGCTCTCAAGACACATCTCAAATATCATTTCTTGTGTTAAGTCACAGAGTGATCTTTAAAAATTATTAACCAGCTCACCTGACCGGTGCATAGAGTGCTCCTCTAGGATGATAGGGGCCCAGGTTCGACACCGCGAGGTCTCTGACGTGAGCACAGGATCCCTGGCTCGAATGGGGGCTCACCAGTTTGAGAGAGGGGACGCTGAGTGCGAGGTCATCGACGTGATCTCAAGGTTCCTGGTGAACAAGGGGTCACTACTCGGCTTAATCTCTCCCCTGACCCTGTCGAGGCATGTATGAGAAGCAATCAATAAACAACTAAAGTGAAGCAACTACAAGTTGACGCTTCTCACCTCTCTTCCTCTCACTCCTCTCCCTTCTTGTCTCTCAATATATATGTATAGAAACCAGATCATGTCATCCTTATGCTTAAAATCCTTGTTTCGAGAGCACTGTGAACTCACCCTCCCCACACTCCAGTCAGTCCTGCTTTCCCTGCCCTGGGGCTCTTGTTGTCTTTGGTGGCGACTTCCCCAGTTCTGAATGTGCGCAGCTCTGTCTAAATGCTAAGTCTGAGCTTAAATATTTCAAGATCTTGGGGAGCTCTTCCCAAACCTGTTGGAAAGTCACCCTGCAGAGGCCCCAACGCTACCCTGTGGGTATCATGTGACAATAGGTCACAGAGGTACGACAGGTCACAGAGGTAAAACAGAGGCAGCCCTGTGTCAGCCAGGGTGGACAAGGTAACAGGTGTTCTTGAAAGTGGAAAAGGGGCAAGAGGAGGGGTCAGAGATGGCGTGGGAAGGGAGGACTCAACCCGCATTGCTGGCCTTGAGGCTGGAGGAAGGAAATGTCAGCCAAGGGATGCAACTGGCCTCTGGAAGCTGGGAGTGACTTCGCAGGGCCACAGAAGGGAACTGTCCCTTAAACATAGTACCTAATACATAGAAAACACTCACTGAAAGCTAGCGTCTATTATCATCATCATTATTAGTGTTATTTATTAATGCTATTGTTATTGCTGTATTTTAGCTAATATCACCCATAATTTTTCTTTTAGTAGCACTATCCTAGTTTCTTCTTGGTGAATGGCCTCTTTGCTATTGTGAACAATCTTGTTGGAAGAGTAATTTAAGGTGATTTAACCTTTCCTAGCTGAGGGGTAGGTGTGTGTCCTAAAACTGGTTAGACTCTCTGCTTGCTGCTTGATGTCTAAAAGGGAAGATGCAGAGTAAAGATTAAACTAAGAGAAAATGGCTGAAGCAGATTCATTCTTGTGACAGCTCTGATGAGGCAGAAAACTCAGGAATGGTTCTGGTCCCGCCCTTCCTGAGGCTGTGCTTTTAGGCCTTTGATTCTCTGAGCCACACCATGTCTTTGTAACACATTGTCATTTGCTCAAATTACTCAGAGGGAGGTTTTGTTTCCGACAACCAAAGAATGCAAAGTGATATTAATTATATAAATACAATTTATGCCAATTTTAAAGGCAAGAAAACTGTGCTGTAAGTCTGAAATATATTATTTCTTTGACCTGTCATTATAGGGATCAAAGAATAAAATACATTTCCAGGGCTTCCATGGTGGTAAGATGCTCAGTCTTATTCATGGTCATACCCTTAGTTGAGGTGTTCTGTATCATTTGATAAATGAATGGAGGAATCTTCTCAGCCTGTGTTCTCAGTTTAAATCACTCCTGGGGTGAGGATGGTATTCTAATTTTTTTGTGGGAAGTAGTAATTCTTTTGTAGGAAGTAGACTTTTGTTAGATACAATTCTTTTGAGTGTTGAGTTAGGCAGTGTGCTAGAATTTTAAAGATATTGCTCCACTAATCCACACAGCGATTTTGAGAGCTGGGTGTTTTTCATTTTCATTTTAGATTAATAAACTAAGTCGCATTTAATTCAAGGAAAATACCTAAGATCACACACTTAGTAAGAGATGGAGCCCAGCTCTATGTGACTTCCAAAGTTTCTGTATTTTTAGTACATTCTAAAATATTTCTTCTATTTCAATTTTTTTTCTTTCCTATTCTTTTCATTCACAAAATCGTCTGGAATCTTAGATTTGTGCATTCCCTTAAGGTAAATATCAAGTAATGAAACTGACATCAAAAGAAGCATGTTAAAGCCTGCACGCCCCTGTGAGTGTCGTCCGTTTCAGAGCACTCTCTCGTCATGGGAGGTTGTGCTAGCTATTGCTCTTATTGTCTTGTGCCTGAGCCCCATTCTCTTGAATGCTTCTAATGCAGCAACTCATTCTTTGAGAAAGTATTTGACCTTTAAACAGCCGAAGACATTTGAAGTGAAGAAGATGAATAAGTGTGTTAGGAAGGACCATGTTTGATGTGCGTGCTGAGACTGATCCAGTTGTGGCTTTTGAATTGTTCTGAAGGTTGGTCTCCAGCAGGGATTCCTAAACTCCTTTCTTTTATCTAACAAATGTGCTAGGCATTGAATATATGGTGATGAACAAGACAGACCCGGTGTGGTCCTCATGGAACTCTCAGGCCCGCATTGACCACAGATAGAACAATGAACTTGATTTTTATTACATTTGTGACACGTGCACTAGGAGAAGCCTAGGCATAAGAGCCCGGTCTTGGAGACTGAAAGTTTTCTCTGAGTTATTGCCAAGTTATAGGCGAACACAAGGGCTGGGCAGGGTTTGTCAACCTCCACACTTCTGGCATTTTATCTGGGTAATTCTTTGTTGTCGGGCTGTCCTGTGCATTGTGGGATGTTTAGCTTCATCTCTGGTCTCTAACAACTAGATGCCATTGGCACCCCATTCCAGCTGTGACAACAACTGTAGTCCCAGACATAGTTAAATATATTCTGGTGAGCAAAATCACTGCAGATGAGAACCAGTGGTGGAGGTGAAAAAGGAGCAGGAGTGTTGTGGGCAGTGTCTGTGCAAGGGAACAGTGTGTACAAGGCCCAACACGGGTGGAAGAAGGGAGGCATTATGCAGAAACTGAAAGAATGCTAGTGCATTATTGGTTAGACAGTTGATAATGTTAGAATAATCTGTTGTTTCCCATAACAAAGTCAGTCATCCCTGTCCTATTTTAAAAATAGTGCTATCTCCTACTGATTATACCTTATACTCAATGCCTGCCCTCCTCTTTCTTCTCATATTTTTTTCTTTCCTATTACTGTATTCCTTATACTCCAAAGGTTTTGTAGAGACTACTGGGCAGTTTAAGTGACAAAAAGTCACCTAAGCCAGGTCATTCTGCACAAATACACTGAATATCCAGGTGAATTTCTCTGTAAAAGCTCTCTCCCAACTGATTTGTGATCTTCTTATATTAAACTCAGCATGATTTGAGTTTGATTAATTTTAATGCAAAAACATGGTAATTAACTGGGGAGGGATCTAAATCAGACATCTTAACAAGAAGCAAGGGCCGCACTTACATTGCAGGATGTTTATTGGCACCAAGGTCTCTATCTGTCAGATGCCTTTGGAACCAGGATTAGAAATTTTAACTCGGGTGACGTCACGGAAATGGCGCCGTGAGCAGCACGTCCGACAGATCTCCCCAAAATCACAACAAATTTATCAACTAGAAACAGGAAAATTTATCTTCGGAGCATTACGGAGTTCCACACAAACTGAAAGCAAAAGGACTGTTATCACTCGAATCTGAGAGATGAGGGTGTGGAGGAAGCTACCGCAGGGACGTTCATTCAAGCCGCGAGGAAGTGCGCCTGTGGTAAGTCATCCCGCACTCGGGAGCCGCGAGCAGCAGCCGCGAGCAGCCGCCGCCAGCCGCCGCTGCGAGCCGCCGCCGCGAGCCGCCGCGAGCAGTGCCCGGGTCGGTTGCAGAGCGAGCACCGCCCACACTCCGGAGCGGCGAGCAGCCGCTGGCGCGCGCCCGGTCTGGTTGCAGACCGAGCATTGCAGACCGAGCACCGCTAACGTTCCCAGCGGCCCGCGCACGGGGAGCGGGAGAGGCCCCAGGGCGGTATTCCCTACTTGGGAGATTCTCTCCGCGGGCGGGGCACCTCACCCAGCCATTCAAGCTAACAATCAAGCGTTGGGGGAGGGGCGCGCGCAGGCAGCCTGAAATACCTTCGGGAGCACAGCTGCGACCCAATTACTAAAATTAACTTAACCCGTGAAACCTGCGCACCCTCGGTTCTAATTGATAAGATCTCTCTCAGTTCACCGACCCAAGACAAAAGGCGTGATATTTTTTAGTGCCTCTCGCTAAAGGGGCGGGGGCAACTTCTGATTGATAGAGCCTCCATATTCAGGGATAAACGCTAACAAGAAGGACTTGGCAGATAATAAGATCTATACCACACTAGTCACAAGCAGAGACTAGTGCCTCTTATTACCAGCCAAAACAGGTTACAAAGTGTGGAAAGCCTGGGTTGAGAGGTCCAACTGAATGCTAGGCGCTGAACAGTCACCTTGACAACAATTGACTCCCACCCCCGCCTGATTACACTGGAGGCCCTGACTGTCAGAGCCCTTCCCAAAGCCTTGCACTGAGTGGGGATAGAGTGGGGATTTCCCAGCTCTTTGAGCCTCTTACTCCCCAGGCAGAAGCAGTGGCAGCCTTATAGCTGGATCACCAGGCTGCTAATTCAGGAAGGGGGGACTAGGAGAGAGAATCCACGAAAGCAAACTCTCTCATCGTTGGACCCTGCAAACGCCAACAAGCCTTGACTACCAGCAAGACTAAAGCCAATTATATGACATTGCCATAGAATCCCATCAACTGCAAATCCCTACCTAAATGTGACACAGGGGCAGAGCCTGGGGTACAGAGTCACCGACCAGGAAGAGGGAGAGAAAAGAAAAAGGAAGAAGTTAACATCTCAAAATCAAGAAAAATCCACAGACTTTACAACTTGTTCCACTAATTTTTTTTTGTTGTTGTTGTTGTTGTTTGTTTCTTCTATCTTATTGCCTTTATTTCCTCCACCTCGATCCTTCTATTCTCTGCCCATCTTATGCTTCCCTTTTCTTGAACTACACTACCCATAAGTGTTACATTTTATTTCTCTTCTTCATCCTCACCCTCCTTTGGGGTTATGCTCCAGGACACTTAACTCTCACTCTCTCCTCTTTTGTTTTTTTTTGTTTGTTTGTTTTTTTTGCTTTACTTTGTTTTTTTCTCTTCCTTTTTTATTTCTTCCTTCGTTTTTCTCTTTTTCTTATTTTTTCCTTTCTATTCGTTTTTTCTTTTCTCGTTTTACTTTCCTCCCATTTAATCCTCAATCACGAACAAATTAGTTAATTTGGGACTCAATGTTTTTTTTGGCTTTATTTTTCTTTTTTGCTTTTGTTTTTGTTTTTTTCTTGTTAGTTTATTTTTGTGGCATTTTGGGTCCTCCCAACCCAAAGTCTCCATTGTATTTGGTCTTTGCTCCACTTAATACAACATATTTTTACTTATTATTTTTATTTTTTTCTTCTTTATTATTCCTTTTTTTGTCCTTTTTTCTGGTTCCCTCTTATCCCTCTCATTATATCTCTTAGTTGACCATCACCCACAGGCAGATCAACTTATGCTTGTCTAAGATTTTCTTCCTTTTTTTTTTTTTTTTTTTTTTGCATTTAGTAGGTCCCTACTCCCCTTTTTTTTTTTGCCCCTTGAACTCTTCACCGCAAACCAGGCCCTCCATTATAGGCACGATATTTCCCTGAGGAGGGGAGAGGAAGGAAGGAGAAGAAAGAAAAAAAAGGGGAAATAATAAATTATTACTGCTTTTTTTTGTGGGGTGTTTTACCCTTTGTTTTTTGTTTTTTTTTTTACTTTTTACTCTTTATTAATCTAATTAGTGCTATCAACAAGACCACCCTCAGATGCCAATAAGAAAGAGGAAATCGAATATTATGGATACAAAAGAAAGGTAACACAAATAGATGTGGAAAAATGTATGGAGAAAAGACTTAACATATTGGAAGCCTTGGAGCTAAATGACAGAGAATTTAAAATAGAAATCTTAAAAATACTCAGAGATATACAAGAAAACACAGAAAGGCAATATAGGGAGATCAGAAAACAACTCAATGAACACAAAGAATATATTACCAAGGAAATTGAAACTATAAAAACAAATCAAACAGAAATGAAAAACTCAATTCACGAGCTGAAAAACGAGGTAACAAGCTTAGCTAGCAGAACAACCCAGATTGAAGATAGGGTTAGTGAAATAGAAGACAAACAACTTGAAGCACAACAGAGAGAAGAAGAAAGAGACTCAAAAATAATAAAAAACGAGAAAGCCCTACAGGAATTATCTGACTCCATCAGAAAGAATAACATAAGAATAATAGGTATATCAGAGGGAGAAGAGAAAGAAAATGGAATGGAGAATATACTCAAACAAATAATAGATGAGAACTTCCCAAGCCTGTGGAAAGAACTAAAGCCTCAAATTCAAGAAGCAAACAGAACACCGAGTTTTCTTAACCCCAACAAACCCACTCCAAGGCACATCATAATAAAGATGACACAAACCAATGACAAAGAAAAAATTCTCAAGGCAGCCAGGGAAAAGAAGAGTACAACATATAAAGGAAGCCCTATTAGATTATCATCAGATTTCTCAGCAGAAACTCTACAAGCTAGAAGAGAGTGGACCCCAATATTTAAAGCCCTGAAAGAGAGGAACTTTCAGCCAAGAATACTATACCCATCAAAGCTATCCTTCAAGTATGAAGGAGATATAAAAACATTCACAAAAACAGAAAAGATGAGAGAATTTATCACGAGAAAACCCCCACTCCAGGAAATACTAAAGGGGGTTTTCCAACCAGATTCAAAGAACAAAAGAAAACAACACCACAAGTAACAGCTCCACCAAGAACACAATAAAACCAAACTTAAACTGTGACAACAAAGGAAAAAAAAAGGGGGGGAGAGAATGGAGATTAACAGTAGCAAAGGACGATGAAGTGCAGAAATACTTATAAGATAGGGTACTACAATGAATATGGTAGGTACCCTTTTCATTACTTAATGGTAACCACCCTAGAAAAAACCACCACAAAAACACATGACTTAAAAAAGGTAGCAACAGAGAAAGAAGTATGGAACACAAACAAACAGAAACAAATGATAGAAAAACAAAAGAGAAGAATCAAACAAGATACAAAACTAACAGAAAGCAATTTATAAAATGGCAGTAGGGAACCACAAGTGTCAATAATTACACTAAATGTAAATGGATTAAACTTACCAATAAAAAGACACAGAGTAGCAGAATGGATTAAAAAAGAAAATCCAACTATATGCTGCCTACAAGAAACACATCTAAGCAACAAGGATAAAAACAAATTCAAAGTGAAAGGCTGGAAAACAATACTCCAAGCAAACAACACTCAAAAAAAAGCAGGTGTAGCAATACTCATATCTGATAATGCTGACTACAAGACAGAAAAAGTACTCAGAGACATAAATGGTCACTTCATAATGATTAAGGGGACACTGAATCAAGAAGACATAACAATCCTTAATATATATGCACCAAACCAAGGAGCACCAAAATATATAAGACAGCTACTTATTGACCTTAAAACAAAAACTAACAAAAATACAATCATACTTGGAGACCTCAATACTCCGCTGACGGCTCTAGATCGGTCATCCAAACAGAGAATCAATAAAGATATAGTGGCCTTAAACAAAATACTAGAACACCTGGATATGATAGACATCTACAGGACACTTCATCCCAAAGCGACAGAGTATACATTTTTCTCTAGTGTACATGGAACATTCTCAAGAATTGACCATATGTTGGGCCACAAAGACAATATCAGCAAATTTAGAAAAATTGAAATTGTACCAAGCATATTTTCTGATCATAAAGCCTAAAACTAGAATTCAACTGCAAAAAAGAGGGGGAAAAACCCACAAAAATGTGGAAACTAAACAACATACTTCTAAAAAATGAATGGGTCAAAGAAGAAATAAGCGCAGAGATCAAAAGATACATACAGACAAATGAAAATGAAAATACGACATATCAGAATCTCTGGGATGCAGCAAAAGCTGTAATAAGAGGAAAGTTCATATCACTTCAGGCCTATATGAACAAACAAGAGAGAGCCGAAGTAAACCACTTAACTTCACACCTTAAGGAACTAGAAAAAGAAGAACAAAGACAACCCAAAACCAGCCGAAGAAAGGAGATAATAAAAATCAGAGCAGAAATAAATGAAATAGAGAACAGAAAAACTATAGAAAAAATCAATAAAACAAGGAGCTGGTTCGTTGAAAAGATCAACAAAATTGACAAACCCTTGGCAAGACTCACCAAGGAAAAAAGGCACAGGACTCAAATAAATAAAATCCAAAATGAAAGAGGAGAGATCACCACAGACATCATAGATATACAAAGAATTATTGTAGAATACTATGAAAAATTATATGCCACCAAATACAACAATCTAGAAGAAATGGATAAATTCCTAGAACAATACAACCTTCCTAGACTGAGTCATGAAGAAGCAGAAAGCCTAAACAGACCAATCAGCAGAGAGGAAATAGAAAAAACTATTAAAAACCTCCCCAAAAATAAAAGTCCAGGCCCAGACGGTTATACTAGTGAATTCTATCAAACATTCAAAGAAGACTTGGTTCCTATTCTACTCAAAGTCTTCCAAAAAATTGAAGAAGAAGCAATACTTCCAAACACATTTTATGAGGCCAACATAACCCTCATACCAAAACCTGGCAAGGATGGCACAAAGAAAGAAAACTACAGACCAATATCTCTAATGAATACAGATGCTAAAATTCTAAACAAAATGCTGGCAAACCGAATACAACAACATATTAAAAAAATAATACATCATGATCAAGTGGGATTCATCCCAGAATCTCAAGGATGGTTCAACATACGCAAAACGGTTAACGTAATACACCATATCAACAAAACAAAGAACAAAAACCACATGATCTTATCAATAGATGCAGAAAAGGCTTTTGATAAAATACAACACAATTTTATGTTTAAGACTCTCAACCAAATGGGTATAGAAGGAAAATATCTCAACATGATAAAGGCCATATATGATAAACCATCAGCCAACATCATTTTAAACGGCATAAAACTGAGGACTTTCTACCTTAAATCAGGAACAAGACAGGGTTGTCCACTCTCTCCACTCTTATTTAACGTGGTGCTAGAAGTTCTGGCCAGAGCAATCAGACAAGACAAAGAAATAAAAGGCATCCATATTGGAAAAGAAGAAGTAAAGGTATCACTTTTTGCTGATGATATGATCCTATACATCGAAAACCTGAAGGACTCCACAAAAAGATTATTAGAAACAATAAACCAATACAGTAAGGTCGCAGGATACAAAATTAACATACAGAAGTCCATAGCCTTTCTCTATGCCAACAATGAAATATTAGAAAACGAACTCAAAAAAATAATCCCCTTCACGATTGCAACAAAAAAAAATAAAATACCTAGGAATAAACATAACAAAGAATGTAAAGGACCTATATAATGAAAATTACAAAGCATTGTTAAGGGAAATCGAAAAAGATACAATGAGATGGAAAAATATTCCTTGTTCTTGGATAGGAAGAATAAATATAATCAAAATGGCCATATTACCCAAAGCAATATACAAATTTAATGCAATTCCCATCAAAATCCCTATGAGATTTTTTAAAGAAATGGAACAAAAAATCATCAGATTTATATGGAACTATAAAAAACCCCGAATAGCCAAAACAATCCTAAGGAAAAAGAATGAAGCTGGGGGCATTACAATACCTGACTTTAAACTATATTATAGGGCCACAATAATCAAAACAGCATGGTATTGGCAGAAAAATAGACACTCAGACCAATGGAACAGAATAGAAAGCCCAGAAATAAAACCACATATATATGGTCAAATAATCTTTGATAAAGGGGCCAACAACACACAATGGAGAAAAGAAAGCCTCTTCAACAAATGGTGTTGGGAAAACTGGAAAGCCACATGCAAAAGAATGAAACTCGACTACAGCCTGTCCCCGTGTACTAAAATTAACTCAAAATGGATCAAAGACCTAAATATAAGACCTGAAACAATAAAGTACATAGAAGAAGACATAGGTACTAAACTCATGGACCTGGGTTTTAAAGAACATTTTATGAACTTGACTCCAATGGCAAGAGAAGTGAAGGCAAAGATAAATGAATGGGACTACATCAGAATAAAAAGTTTTTGCTCAGCAAGAGATTCTGATATAAAAATAAACAGACAGCCAACTAAATGGGAAATGATATTTTCAAACAACAGCTCAGATAAGGGCCTAATTTCCAAAATTTACAAAGAACTCATAAAACTCAACAACAAACAAACAAACAATCCAATAAAAAAATGGGAAGAGGACATGAATAGACACTTCTCCCAGGAAGAGATACAAATGGCCAACAGATATATGAAAAGATGCTCAGCTTCATTAGTTATTAGGGAAATGCAAATCAAAACTACAATGAGATACCACCTCACCCCTGTTAGATTAGCTATTATCAACAAGACGGGTAATAGCAAATGTTGGAGAGGCTGTGGAGAAAAAGGAACCCTCATTCACTGTTGGTGGGACTGTAAAGTAGTACAACCATTATGGAGGAAAGTATGGTGGTTCCTCAAAAAACTGCAAATAGAACTACCTTATGACCCAGCAATCCCTCTACTGGGTATATACCCCAAAACCTCAGAAACATTGATACGTGAAGACACATGTAGCCCCATGTTCATTGCAGCACTGTTCACAGTGGCCAAGACATGGAAACAACCAAAAAGCCCTTCAATAGAAGACTGGATAAAGAAGATGTGGCACATATACACTATGGAATACTACTCAGCCATAAGAAATGATGACATCAGATCATTTACAGCAAAATGGTGGGATCTTGATAACATTATAAGGAGTGAAATAAGTAAATCAGAAAAAAACAAGAACTACATGATTCCATACATTGGTGGAACATAAAAATGAGACTAAGAGACATGGACAAGAGTGTGGTGGTTACCAGGGGTGGGGGGAGGGAGGACAGGGGGAGAGTTAGGGGGAGGAGGAGGGGCACAGAGAACTAGATAGAGGGTGGCGAAGGACAATCTGACTTTGGGCGAGGGGTATGCAACATAATTTAATGACAAGGTAACCTAGTCATGTTTTCTTTGAATATATGTACCCTGATTTATTAATGTCATCCCATTACCATTAATAAAAAATTTATTTAAAAAGAAAAAAAAAAAAAAAAAAAAAAGAAATTTTAACTCAGATGAAACACCTTGTTGTTGTTGAGTAGGAAAAGCAGCCATTTTTGCAAAACCTCTTCTAGTAAAGGAAGCAGACAGGCAACATGGGTATGGTGAGAGGCATATTACAGATGGTATGTTAAAAAATTAGACTGTGCTTTTGATGTTGATTTGGGCTGTGATATATATATATAACGAGATATTACTCAGCAATAAAAAAGAATGAAATCTTGTCATTTGTGACACGGATGAACCTAGAGGTATTATGCTAAGTGAAATAAGTCAGACAGAGAAATACAGATATGGCATGATTTCATGTATATGTTGAATATAAAAATACAAAACAAAACAGCCCAGAAAACAAAACTAAAATGGACTTAGAGAAACAGAAAATACTGAATGTTGCAGGCATAAGGGGTAGTGAAAAAGGTGAAGGGTAATAAGTGGTATAAACTTCCAGTTATAAAATACGTAAGCCTTAGAGATGTAGTATACAGCAGAGAGAAAATAGTAATATTATAACTTTGCATGACGACAGATGGTCACTAGACTTTGTGTAGTGATCACACCATAGGATATGTAAATATTGAATCACTGAGTTGCACACCTGAAGCTAATATAATATTGTATGCTTATTATACTTTAATAAATTTTTTTTGAAATTACAGGTGTGAGCTGATACCATCCTTAAGTCCTCAGAGCTCTCAGGAGGGGTCTGGGTTGCCTGATCCTTCAGTATTGTTGCCTTTATTTGCAGCCTGTTCAGCTTACTCCAGAGGGTATTATAAATATAATCATTATTTTTATGGTCCATGTTGTGAAAAAAGTTAGAAAGCAGTGCTAGATAACAAAACTCGCTAGAATTCTATATAAAATAGTATAAATTGGTTATGAATAAGTGGTCTCTTTCATTTGTAAAAGGTTTGCACTACAGGACTGTAATTTAACAGCTTTTATCAGACAGAGTTATTTATATTTTAAGTATTTTATTTTTATAATATTGTTCATGTTGGTGACAATTGAGTTGTTTTCTGTTGTTTGTGGCCCTTTGCTATTTGTTATTGGAAACAACTCTGACATTTTCAGGTGAATGGCATAATCCCTTACAGTAAAAACAAAAATAAAAACTAGCATCTACTATAGCTTTCTTTTTCTTAAAAGGACTGATTTGGAGTCTCTGCTTTGTTTCTGTTGCATATATACCCAGAGGGTGCGAACGTCCCTGTCTGAAGCCTGTCATCCTCGCCAAACTGTAAGGTGGGAATAGCTGCATCAGTTTGGTTCACAAAACATTTCAAACAGACATACAATAGGCCCCTGTGAACATCTGGCAAATTATAATGGCAATTGATTTTGCAAAGAGGGGGAACCCAAGGAAAGAAAATTCTAAAAAGGGTAAGTAAAGAAGTGAGAGAAATTAGATTTTTTTTTTTTTTAATTGGACAAGGATGGAGTCTTGAGCCCTTTTTATTTACCCTTTAAAGCAGAGGCAGTCAACCTTTTTATACCTACCGCCCACTTCTGTATCTCTGTTAGTAGTAAAATTTTCTAACTGCCCACCATTTCCACAGTAATGGTGATTTATAAAGTAGGGAAGTAACTTTACTTTATAAAATTTATAAAGCAGAGTTACAGCAAGTTAAAGCATATAATAATAACTACTTACCAAGTACTTTATGTCGGATTTTCGCTAAGTTTGGCAGAATAAATCTTTATAGAACAACTTAGTATAGTTAAATCTATCTTTTTATTTATACTTTGGTGTTGGGCAGATAAAATGTATTATGCTCACTTTGTTAAAGATAACACGAGGAGGCCGTTGCCCAGGTGATATTAATGTGTGTTGGGGTGGGCTAAAGGCAGGTAGAATCCTTGTAGCCTGAGGCTTGGTTTTGGGATTAAGCCTTTCCTACCCTTTTTGATGTAGGGCGGTACAATCCAATCATGCCTCAGAGAGTGACTTTGTATCAGAGACTTCCCTGTTTTGTATATTGGATTAAGGGTTTGGATTTCTACACTATAAAATGGGGACGGAATGAGAGTTTGGGTTTTCTTGGTTCCTGAGGTTAGCATGAGAGAGCGGAGAGAGTAGAGCCAGCAGCTAAAGGAGGCCACGTGGAGGAGGCCAGGAGAAGCAGCCAAGATGGCGGAGTGCTGAGTGAGATGGGGAACTGAGGAGAAGAAGGCTGGTGAGCTAGAAACCTTTGATTCTAGGAAACTCGGATAAGTCAGTGGCTTTGTGAGCACTGAGTGTGACTGGGTTTTGGAGCCCAGTGTGTATTTTTACTTGCCCGCCGGGTGCAAGCTAGATTAAAGGCTATGGCCCACCAGTTTTTGGCTCCATGGTTTCTTTACCGACTGTCCGAATCCAATGCGAACCTGCATGGGCCAGGCGGCTGTGATAGTGGCCCTGGCCTTGGCTGCTGGCTTTACATTTGGTTGCTCTGCTACTGCCCACCATGAAAGCTGGAACGCCCACTAGTGGGCAGTAGGGACCAGGTTGACTACCACTGCTTTAAAGGTTGTTTAACTTCAGCTCATATCTGGGTTAGACAGAGATTAGATGTGATAATAATTTAGTTATATTTTATGAGGATTAAAAAAATTACTTGCTATTTTTAAATTGTTTATTTGTGCTGAGTAGGTACTCTCACATTGTGAGGACATGAAGTTCATGACCTGACATTTCATATCAGAGTAGTTATACCTGGCTTTGCCTGTGAAACAATTAAAGAGGGCTGGGCCACCTCAGGGTAAGATAAGAAAACTTTATTTCAGTCAGCCTGAACTCTTAAGGGGCTTGAACTTCTTAAGGTAGAAGTTATCCCCCTGGCATGAGGTGGGGCTGAGGGGGGAGGGCTGGTAGCTTCCTCCTCCTCTGTCCAACTCATGTTTATTTTCTTACCCAGTTTATTTCTCTTCATGTCTCCCGGCCTTCTTACCCTTTACTTCAGAACATGTCTGAGATAACAGAGAATTTTAAGGAATCATTCTATTGAGGGCCTGGCCATTATTTAAAAAAAACAAACAAGTTACCTTAAAGTAGCAAATTAGCGTTTTCTGGATGCCAATGTGTCAGGTAGGAAGACATGGCTCTGCAGTCAGAAGTTTTTCCGTAAGATCGAATGTAAGTTATAAAACACAAAAGTCACTGGTGGCTAGTCAGATTCAAGGTTGAATATAATTGGGCAGGATTATAATTTAACTCAACAATCGCTGGCTGAGCAGGATCTGGGTTTGTTTGCTCTGCACCACATATGTGTGTTGAGGTAGTGTGAGGTGTAGAGAAACTGTTTCTGATAAACATTGCTGTTTGGAAATATTATACCTAAGTTGGTTCAGTTTTTCCTGAAAGTTCAGTGACACTGGAATGAAGGTTGCAATTTGAGTTGTGTATAAAATAGAGAAAGAGAAACAGAGAAATACAACTGAAAGCATTCTGCCAACTCTTGCATATTTTTTGTTATGTTTTGTTTTAATTAAAAAAGATATTTTTCTTGCATGTGTGTATATATTTTTCGTTCCTGATGTGATTACTTTTTAGTTCCCCCAATTAAGATTTTAAATCTTTTGTAGGGAGGAAACTGGGTTTAGCAAGCGCTCCAACCACATATTTCCAGTGTAATACCAAGACGGTTGTATAAATACTGACTGATTGAAGGGACGAATTACTCCCCAGAGTGTGTCCTTCATGTTGGTCTTTTCCATGAGAAGCAAACACAATGTTGAAGCTTCACTCCTTTAGGTTGGGATGATTTCCTGAAAGGTTTCAGCACAATGACACTGATTAGCTGCCAGACTAATTGCTCTCCACCACAAACTTTGGTTCATAGGCAAACGGTGCCCAAGGGTAAAATAGCACACATAGTGAGGAGAACTTTTCCAACACGTGCTCCTAAACCTTAACCCCTTGAATTGGGAAAGTGACTCTTTAGTGAACAAATGTTCTTTCACCTTCACTGTTTAGAAGTTGTTAACACTGGGCCAGCTATATGATTGATGCATGGGTTTTCCTCTTTTGTGGTGTAAGTTGTACCCTTTCCCCCTCTGAGGTGGGAGCTTTTTATACTGTTTTCCTTTGATAAGGTGGCTGGGCTTCCCATACATTTGAATGTATTTTTTAATGACCTGTTGGCTGCTGAAAAAAAGTCATTCTGCTCTGTAGGCTTCTGGTTTCTTTTATGTAGCTTACAGTGCTGGCTGAACCTTTTGTGAATGTGCCCTTTTAGTAGGAATATGTTGAAGTTAAAAAAAATAATTAAGCTGGATATCTCGCTTATGATTTGGGCCAATGAGAATCTCTTTTTTGAATTTGTTAAGAAAGGCAGATTTTTTAATCTCAATAAGTTTCAGAGTTTTATAAATGAAGGAAACATTAAAAGGATAGAAAACCCAGTATTCTTAACAATTTGTAATAAGGAGGCACGGAGATGGACAGTGAGGGTACTTCCTTACCCACTATTGACTTGACATTTCAAAAACCCACTATTGCACATATTGACATAGGTAGAGATTGAGTGATTAAGAATACACACTCCAAGGGTTTAGTGTATCATCTTGGGCAAAGGACTTGTCCTGTCTGTGCCTCAGTTCTCTTACCTGTAGAATACTACTACTAATAATAGTGCCTACCTCATAGGGTTGTTGTGAAGAGTAAATGGGTTCATATATACAAAGTGTAAAGCCAGAGCGCTTGGTGCATTGTAGAGGCTCCCTGAATGTTAGTTACTATACTGTCTCCAACAATTCTGTCATCTAAACAGCTTTAAAATCAAATGATGGTTATTTTGTTATTTTAAAAATAATTTATTTGGTGGCAATATGGAACCTGAATGAACATGAAACTATTTTTATCTTTACTTATTCTACTTAATGTGAATATTTATAATTATGGCTATGGAAATCATAATATGCTCAATATAGGGTACTGCCCAGTCCACTAGGTACGTTACATATGTATGGTGTGTGCACCATATTACATGTACAAAATCAGAAAAATTCTGAAACACATCTGACCCCAAGGGTTTCAGGTAAAAGACTGTATGTATGCTGAGATAAGACAATATATTGGCAATATACTGACAATATATTGCTATTTGATCACCTAGCCTGTTTCTTGGTTACATCCTTTGGTATTTTCTTTTCTTTTCTTTTTTTTTCTGACAGAGAGAGTGAGAGAGAGGGACAGATAGGGATATACAGACAGGAAGGGAAAGAGATGAGAAGCATCAATTCTTCATTGAGGCACCTTAGTTGTTCATTGATTGCTTTCTCATATGTGCCTTGACCAGGGGCCTATAGCAGACCGAGTAACCCCTTGCTCAAGCCAGTGACCTTGGGCTCAAGCTAATGAGCCTTGCTCAAACCAGATGAGCCCGCACTCAAACTGGCAACCTCGGGGTTTCAAACCCAGGTCCTCTGCATCCCAGTCTGACTCTCTGTCCACTGCACCACCGCCTGGTCAGGCCCTTGGTATTTTCTTAAAGGAGCTAAAGAAAGTAGAAATTTCACAGGCTATTCCCTCATTTATTAAATATTTGTTGAACACCTACTATGTATCAGATAAGTCATGGTCTCCTGCTTCCAGGGGACTGACTGGCCAGTGGTAGCTGTACTTTTTGATGGTCTGCTTTGTGCAAAGCCTTAATCTACACACATTATTAACATGATCTCTCATCCTGCTGATAACCAGTTCTTATAAATGAAAAAAAAACAGAGGCTCAGAGATGCTAAGTAACCTGTTCAAATCTGATGAATGCCTTAACTGGGACTTAAATTCTGGTCTGACTGGCTTTATGGCTTCGGCTCTTTCTACCTCCCTGTGTGGCCTCTTGCTAAAAGCACATAGAACTAATGGTTCTTAAAGAGGCTCTTCTAGATTTTAATCTCTTTGTGAAATGCCAAATTCTGTAAGGCCTTGAAAACAGGAAAGTCTGAGCACTGGAGTGGGCTCCCTGGAGCCATCCTACTTGACCTCCTTGGAAGGGCAGTGTCACCATGTGCAGAAGGCAGGCGAGCAGCCAGTGGGCGAGTCAGGCAAGTCAGAAATGAAAACTGTGGAATGAGGTATACGTAAAATATTGAAAAACTGAAAAGTCAGTTCTGTTTAACAACTCTTTGTAACATTTTTATGAAAGTACAATTTATATGCTATGAAAATCACAGATCTTAATTGTCCAATTCAGTGAATTTTGATAAGGTAGATACAGTATTTAGTTCAATAAGAAACTGTCAAACAGTTATTATACACATTTGACATCATTAGAGTCTGAGAGTTGTAGTTGTTACCTTTGTCATCAGATGTTGTCATTCTTTAATTTTAGCTATTTAAGTGGATGCCAAATGATAAATTGTTATGGTTTTAATTTGTATTTATTTAGTGATTAATCATAATAAGTATATTATTGTATACTTATATATATTTTAAGTATATATGTATATTTCCCTTTGTGAACTGACTATTCAAGGCTTTGCTCATTTTTTTTAATTGAATTGTTTGCTATTTATTATTGATTTTATGAGTTCTTTATATATTGATGCACCAGGTCTTTTTCAGATGTATTCATGTATAGCAAACATTTTGTTTTCTCATTGTGTGGAAAACTACAAAGTCAGTTCTTTAAAAGTAAAATTTCCTCAGAAAAGGGGTTTTGATACCCACCTCATGCTGATTACTCTATTTGTTGGAGTATCTTCCTTTTTCCCTCTATTGATTTGAGAGAGAGAGGAAGGAAGGGGGGAAGAGAGAGAGAAAGAAAATGAAAAAGAGAAGTATCAACTCATTGTTCCACTTAATTATTCTATTTAGTTGTGCACTCATTGGTTGCTTCTCATGTGTTCCCTGACTGGGGATCAAACCCACAATCTTGGTGTGCTGGGACAATGCCCCATGCTCTGAACCACCCAGCCAGACTGGTTCTATTACATAAAACTATTCTCCACATCCAAGGAATAAAGCAAACCTCATCTGAGGAGGCCAATATATGAACCAGAACTAAATAACTGAGAGAAATAGACCAGGCAGTTTCAGCACTCTGGCTCAGGGAATTCCAAGCCCTTGGATCTTGGGAACATTCAATATGGAGGGTGTGGCATGGGTGATGGGATGAAGTGTGGGTGACGGGGCGCAGCAGCATTGCTGCTCCTCAGGAAGTACATGCTAGTGGGTTTGGGGAACAGAGTCTTGATTTATGGGTTTATAAGACACAGGCAAAGAAATAGAAATTCATTAGAGGCAAATTCAGTTCTTTTCCCTGTAATTTCAACTGTTGTTTTCTTCCACAAGGGAAGACTATAATAACGTAAAACCTTATTTGGGCTGATTTTGCAACTGTTAACAAATGGTACAAATTTGCACTTTCTTTGGATTTTGCACAGTGCTGGTGTATTCATTATTTTATATGGATATAACTCAAAGCCTTTTATAGAATGACTTATTTCTCATTTCTGTGATCAGTAAAAAAAAGAAAAGCAACATGTCACATACCAGTCTATTGTGGAATTTTGATGATTTGTTTGTAATGAAGCTGATCTTTTCACAACCATGAAATAACTGGCAGACCTCATTTTAATGTCTCAGATGCATGATTATAGTGATGAAAATTGCTTACACTCCTGTTAACTACAAAACTTATGTCTATGAGCATTACAAAATACCATAAGAAGCCTGTGTTTTAGAAACACTTACAGTTACTTGAAGCAATCTTTTAAATTTTCTAAGTTGAAAACTAGACTGATAAGTGCTGAGTAAAAGTCTCTAGTGCTTTGTGTTATAGGGTGAAGGCATGGGTAGTGGACATGGGTGTAGAGGTATGAATTTCTTCATTAAGACTCAGGGAGCAAAAATATAATTATATAACTTAGAACAAGTGATCTGTCTCCTGATTGAAATAGATCTTATTCCATTGAAGATTTGAGCTTCATAGTTGATTTTACCATTTCATAATTGGGAGAGGCCCTCTAGATCAATGGGAATGCACTGGGAAAAGTATCAGAAGACCAGTTCTGTGAACTCTGTCACCTTCTTACTATGTGACATTAGGCAAGACATTTAATACCCCACCTCTCACTCCTCTGTAAAGTGGAATGTATAATAGCTGTCCTAACCTACTTCATGGGGCTTGTTCTGATTTTGGGGGAAAAGGCCTGAATGCTTTCATATTACCCAGAGCAGATACTTCAGCTCTTATTTGTGTTGTTTAGTAACTGACAGTATTTTACCTTGTAAAATTAGATATGCTTTCTCCATATATTTAGAATCAGACTATTCTGTACTTGAAATTATAATCTGTATTTCTGAGTGAGAAGTGAGTCTGCATGAGTGTGTATGCAAGTGTGTGTTTCATTGTATGTGTATGTTATTCAATCGCTTGTTTGAATGGAAGTAGGAACCTGATTATGACAAAAATGTGCAGGCTTTATCTTCTTACCTCCTACTAGAGGTCAGATCAAGAGCCTGACCTGATGGTATAAGTCGTGCTAGGCTGGATTGCTGGTGTCCCATGTAGAGTCTTATCTCTGTTTGATTAGGCCACACTTTGAAAAACGTGTTCTCCAATTTCTAAAATTTTGTAGAGTTTTTGGTGTGAGATCAAACACTTGTGTTGATATGCAACCCCCAGGGGAACGGCTATTACAAAAGCTAAATATCCTATAAAAAGGCTATTTCTAAAATAAAAATAAGATAGCATTAGATTGGGGTGGAGGGTACTGTTTTCTTTCTGGTGCCAGTGATCAGTTGGGCTCTACTTTGAGGCACGGAGATTGATGTAAGTCAGGGGTAGTCAACCTTTTTATACCTACCGCCCACTTCTGTATCTCAGTAGTAAAATTTTCTAACCGTCCACTGGTTCCATGTTAATGGTGATTTATAAAGTAGAGAAGTAACTTTACTTTATAAAATTTATAAAGCAGAGTTACAGCAAGTTAAAGCATATAATAATAATTACTTACCAAGTACTTTATGTTAAATTTTCACTAAGTTTGGCAGAATAAATTTTTATAAAACAACTTACTATAGTTAAATCTATCCTTTTATTTATGCTTTGGTTGCTCCACTACCGCCCACCATGAAAGCTGGAATGCCCACTAGTGGGCAGTAGGGACCAGGTTGACTACCACTGCTGTAAGTGGAGACAGGGCAGGGGACAGACAGGGAGCTGACTCAGTAAGAACCTCCGAAGTCAGTTTGTGCCTCTGTACTATTGGTGTAGAAGTTATTCCTATTATTCTTCTATTATCCCCTAACCATCAATAATATTTAATTAAAAGTTACAAGCTGATCTTTGGAGACAAAGAGTCCTGGTCCATGTTTTAGAAGAACTAACAGAAGGGAGTATATTGTCCCTTATTCAAGGTCAGAATGGAACATACAGCAAAGAGCTCTATCTAGCAAAGGACAACTGAGTCCATCAGGGAAGCCTGTCATAAAGGTGTTGTTAGGAGAGGCAGCACTGTGGTCGGGTGACAAACAGGCTTCAGAGCAGGAAGTTGGGGACTTTTGCTAAAGCAGAAAATGGTGAGCATTCCTAGAAACTGTTATGTGAGTGTGAGCCCAGAGTCCAGGAAGTGGGATTGTGAGAAAGTGTGTCATAGAGATTTAGAAATAAAAAAATCTGTGCAGTCTCTTTTCTAGTTATGGGCTGGTAAAGGATTGTGATGTTACATCTACCTCTCTCTTAAAGAGTCTCTCCTTGACCTCCGTACGTCTTCCAAAGGATAAAGAGCTCTTCTCTGTGGGATGAGACCTTGCTCTTCTGGTGGTTCCATATGCATAGGAAAAAGGAAAAAGAAGATACTTTGAAGAGGCGAGGACTGAACACTTTTAATGTCTTCTCTTCCTCCCCCTGAAGGCTGTTCTCCAGCTCTGCTTGGCCATAATATATGGCGGACTCCAATGAATCATAGACCCACTTCAGCACTCTCTTTCTCCAAGGGTGTCATAAGTTGGTTACTGTGAGACATTGTGGCTGCCACCACCCAGGTCCTGCTCCTCTCTGCTCTTTGCTCCTCCGTCCCTTCCTGCCTCCATGATCTATCTCATGCCTCATGCTCCTTTCTCCTCACCAGGGCTGTGCACCCATCAAGCACCATGGGCGGAGTGCTGAGGACCTAGGGATTTTTAGAGGCATATAAGGATGAGTAAGTACTGGGGAAAAAAAATCTTATTGCCTTCAAAGTACAGCATACAAATAAACACTCACAAAATTAAAATGAATAAATCTTGAACTGAATAATAAATTCTTGAACAAATTTTGAATAAGATCTCTCTCATAGTTACATACAAATTCCTTTGAATGTGAAGTGTGGCTGTGTTCTAAAACTTGCTATGTAGGTTTGTGTGGCTTCCAAAGTTGAGAGTTTCTGGGACCATTAGGGTCTTAAAGTAGAAGTTAGTTTTCACTGCCTACTCCAAACTATCTCCTGCCTCAAATATTTTTCGTATTATTTTGACACCCACACAGATTTCCTCAGCTAGAGTTAATAGCTGGGATATCATCCAACAGGAAAAGAATATATAATAAAAGTCCAGTAAAGAAAGAAATGCATTTCCTTCCTAAGGCCAAGTCCCTGGCGTTTAGACCACTCATATTGCAGTATGCTGACTTGGAGAACGTGCCATGTGGCCTGGGATGACACAGGTGTTCTACTGAAAGGGAAGTAACTCAGGCTGGAGAGAGAGCAAGATGCTGCATGGCCGATATCTTCTCAGCCAAGTCCCAGTGAGTGACCTCCTTTTTCAACCTGCACCTGCACCTTCCATCCATCCAGAGCTGGGCTTGCTTGGGATTTGGAGCAACTGGTTGCCATTCTGTTTGGTCTTTGAGGGTTGGGAGACCTTGCCTGATGCCAAACAACCATTTTCCACTACTTGATCATGGGAGGCCTAATGCTAAATGTGTCACTAGAGAAGGAGTTCCCCAATTACAAATAATGGACCTTTATCACCAATTCTTTAGATTTGTGGTCACTGTTATTGGTGTGTAGAAGTCCTGATACAGACAGGATCTGGAAATTTGTACTTTCTAATCTATGTGTCATTCTGCCCAGCTTCCAGGTTCCAGAAGCAGAATCTCAGGACCCCTCTTTTTAGCATTGTAGCTCTTAAATAATTTGGGGAGTTGAGTCTATAAGCTGGAGGATGCAAGGTGTGAAATACAAACCATGATCCAGGTCTGGCAAGGTGGAGGTTTCCCACAGTGGGGTAGTAAGGCCAATAAGCTTAATTTGAAGCATAAGAACCATTGAAAATGGAAAAATCTATCCACACTGTGTCAACATCATCACTCCAAGTCTAGTGTGTTTATGCCAGAGATGGGATTGTGGTCTCTCAGGATGGCCTGGCTCCAGCTATGACCTGATTTTATTTCCCATCTCATAGGGGATTGTAGTTTGATGGCTGTTGTCAGAAAGCCCAAAGAACATTGAATTGGGACATCAGGAGACCTGGATCGTGGCCATTAATTAGTTGAAAAATTTTAGGAAAATCCCTTAATCCTGTGTATAAATTTCTCATCCATAAAAATGAGCATATATTACTGAGTTGTATGAGAGTAAAACGGTATAAAATGTGTGAGGAATTTTGGGAGTAAATGTGATACCTTCCAGGGTGAGGATGTTGAGGTCAAGTAGAAAAATAATAAGCCGGATTCAAAGACTGAAGTTCTAGTTTGAGCTTTGGTACTTATTAACTGTTTGACCTTGAGTTTTTAGTCTAGCTGGGGCTCTTGCTCCTCAAGAGTACATAATAATCCTTATGCCTCAGAAGTGTTGTAAAGGTTAAATGAAATACTATATGAGACTATCAAATATACAATGCTGTCCAAATGATAGTTAATCAAAACTGATTCATTTTGTGCTTTGCTATTCTCAAGCCATTAGCTGGCTTACATTTCTTTAATTGAAAATTTTGGTTATTATAGTCTTGAGAAATCTATATTTATTGGACATTGGATTCTCATGGCTCACCTGGAGCACTTTCTATGCACACTGGGCAGAGAAGGAGCCAGGTGGGATGCTCCCAGAAGCCCTTTCCGCTCCTTGGCTCTCTATACCACTCACTGGGTTGGCTAGCACATTCCAACATTGCCCCTTTGAGCAGTTTGTACAACTTTTGGTTTGGAGGTGGGTTCTGAGAGAATTGCCCAGCTGACTGCAGAAATTGAATATTTGGAATCAGCTCCTTGAATTGAGGAGTGCTGGGTAAACAAATGTTTTTTTTTTTTTTAAGTTTGCTGACTTGTATTGGGGCAGCAGCATGTGTGTATAGTCTATGGAAGGCTGCTGCTGCTTGCCTTCAGGGCGGCAGATTGCAAATTGTGAATTGCCTTTCTGCATGGGAGGGGCTGTTGTTTGTTATTGTTTGCTGGAGAAGGTTTTTTTTTCTCCAGCTGGTTTTAGCTGGAACGTTCAGAGTCCAGAGTGCAGAGAGAGAGAGGAGTGCATAGAGAAAGAGAGAGAGCTGAGGGACTAAGGAGCCCCACTGAGGCTTGTGGGTGTTGGAATCCATGGGAGTCTGAAAAGACCAGAGTAACAGGCTTTATTGAAAGGAAGAAAGGAACCCTGAAGGGCACTTCTCCGGGGAGAAGAGCACCGGTTACAGATTAGGGGTGAATTTTATAGGGTTTGGGAGAGCCTGAGGGGGTACTGAGTCAAAAGTTCTGGTATGTTCCCTTTTACAGTTTTAGGATTTCAGCTTTCTGGAACGCTCCTTCTTGGGGCAGGTTGACCAGCTTCCTGGAACTCTTCTGCCCCAGGGGCAATTATCCAGTAAGTAAGGGTGAGGTCAGGCAGCCAGGTGGGACAACAAAAGGGCAGTTGGAATTTCATATATCTATCAGTGGGGGGGCTGTATGTCCAGTGAGTCTGGAGGGGATCAAGGCTTTGGGAGCCCTGAGTGAGAGGGAAGCGGTCTTCTTTACCTGTTTGTTTTTCCACCATTAGGAGACTTTAATAAATGGAACGGCCCACCATTGTCTGGCTCCACTGTTCCTTTACCATCAACCTGAATCCTATGAGAACCTGCGTGGCCACTGTGGTGGTCACTGGCCTTACAAGGATCTTCTGCCAGAGCAATTGGCCAAGGTCCCCTGGGCCTTGCCTGCTGTCTGCTGGATTCAAACAGAGAATCCAATTCAAAATGTCTGGACCAACCTCAGAAGTTGCAAACATGTTGGCTTTGGCTTTGAGGGAGTGCTTGTGTGCCCTGAAGAGGCACCACTGTGTGAGGAGTGGAGTATCAGGCAGGCTTGCCCTGTTTCTCTCTTTCTTGCCCTCTTTCCTCTGGCTCATCAGAGCCTTCACTAATGGTATGAATAAAGAACAGGGTAGGAAGCTCAAGATTGCTGCTCCTGCTAGTTTTCCCTTTCATCTGGCTTCGCTGCTTGGGGATATGAAGTATGCTAAATTTCAGGTCCAGCTTGTTAGGACTGCAAATGGATAAGCTTTTTTTCTGGTCTGAGAGGCACAGTGCTAAGATAACTGCCTGTTCCAGCTTCCATCTGTTTAGCCACACAGTGTCCCACAGCAGGCAGCTGTGGCTGGTTCAGTAAAATAAAAAATTAAATCATTTTTTGTCTACATGTTAAAATCTGAGAAACCTCAGCAGTTTCAATAAAAATACTCTCATTCCAGGGCCTCAAGACAACTATTACTCAACCAGTGGTCACATTAATTGATTCATGAGGTATACCCAAGTAAGACAGAGTCAGAAATACGCAAAAAGTAGCAGATAGACGATTCCCAAAGACAGGTGGGAATAGAATATGCAACTTCAAACATGAGAGAAATGCAAGAAGCTTCCCTTGTTCCCATATCTTACTGAAGGATGGAATAAAATATCAGACTGGTGGAGACTGAATTGGCTTCTGTGTGCTTACAGACTATAATAAAAATGTGCGACCAACCTGAGTAGTGTTTACAGGAAGACAATCAATGTCCTGTCGTTGATTTTGTTTCTGATATGATTTGCTCTCCAGTCAACCAAGTAAATGTCTTAAATAGTAAATGAAGAAAAAACAAACAAAACAAAGTACTGGGAAGAAAGGCAGGGACCAAGAGCCGAAATATATATAGGTTTATTGGAAATACGTGAAAGGTCTTGAGGCAATTATTCCAGATGGATTTTTCTTCTCCTTTATATCATGAATGTACTTTTTCAATATATTTCAATGTGATTCCATAGAACTAACTTATTTGCTCTTTTTTTTCTTAGAGGGAGAGTTGGTTCTCATTCTTCTCTTTCACTTCCCTGATCTAGAGTCTGTTCAGAGGCTGCTCAGGCCTTGGGAAGCTTGACATGGTGCCTTTGTCAGTAGGCTGCATGGACCACAGGGAGCTGAACTCATAGGCCTTGGAGTCCTGGGGGGGGGGGGACCCATTCCCTCTCTGCCTACAAGAAGGCTGTTCTTAGAGTAGAGAGTTTAGATATTGAAAGATGTATGCAGATTTTATGACATGTCCCTGTTTTTTTGAGTTGACAATGTTTCCCTCATGACAGGTTATAAATCAGAATCAGAGTTGGTGCCTGTGCACTTGTGACTCACTGGCCCTTTTTTGCTCTGCTGATAAGTGATAGAATCAGGGAAAGCTGACCAGAACCAGGGGCATGTCCTGAAGATGGCTTATTCTTCCCAGTTCTTCCTAAAAAAGAAAAAAGTAGAAGAGAATGTTCTTCCTATTGGATGACCTAAATGCAGTGATAGTGGCAGTAAAGTTTCAGATCCTGCTGTTGGCAAAGGGGCAGCATAGTACCCAGAACTCCCTTGGTTTTGCAGGGTCCCTTTATTTGTGCAAAAATAAGTGGAGCTGCATAGTTACCACCTTGAACAGCAGGTTTGACAGATGTCTATATTTAGTCATCCTGTGGTGAAACTAATCACTTTTTGTCTGTGTGTGGGAGAGAGAGACACACAGAGAGACAGAGAGAGGGACAGATAGGGACAGTCAGACAAGAAGGGAGGGAGATGAGAAGAATCAGTTGTTCTTTGCAGCACCTTAGTTGTTCATTGATTGCTTTCTCATATGTGCCATGACCAGGGGCTTCAGTCAAGCCAGTGACCCCTTCCTCAAGTTAGCGACCTTGGGCTTAAGCCAGAGACCTTGCAGTCATGTCTATGATCCCACACTCAAGCTAGTGACCACGTGCTCAAGCTGATGAGACCATGCTCAAGGTGGATGGGCCCACTCTCAGGCTGGTGACCTTGGGGTTCGAACATGGGTCCTCTGCATCCCAGTCTGATGTTCTATCCACTGCACCACCGCTTGGTTAGGTGAGACTAATCACTTTTTTTTGTTGTTGTTGTTATCCATCTGCAAGGCACAATGGTAACTTCCACCTAGCGTAATGTGACTTTCCTTGCTCCACTCAGTGGCAAAGGGTAGTGCCATGTAGTAGAACAGATACTGTGAGAGTAGAAGAAGCTCACTTGTTATAAAATACTCACTGTAGTTGTGTATAAAAAGGGAATGGTGTTACTAGAAGGCTCAGTCTTCAGCTTGAAGAGGACTAAAGAATTCCATTTGGGTCTGAATAACTAGAAAGAAGTATCTTAGTGAAGTTGAGACTACTTATCAAATGCTCATCATTAACATTGTCATCACCTTCATAATCAATCTGCATAAATTGCTCTCTGAAAATTCTGAGACAAATACTGTCCCAATGTTTTGTAAATAATATTATACTTTTGGAAACTGAAGCACATAGAGTTTAAGGCTAAAGTTTGTATTGTATATATTTGTTGCACTCAGAATTTGTACCCATGTCCCCTGATGTTGAGGCCTGGGCTTTTAGCCACCATGATATTCTACCTCTGAAGTCAGGTTGTATAGCTTTAATGGAAGGAAGAGAAGCTACCTTTGTAATGGATCTGCACCTTCCTCAAACCATTATATTTTAACTGAAGAAGTACTGAGTCTCTCCGAGTGGAACCCACATCCCATAAATGAGTTAGGGGCTTAATAAGACCATCATGAGACTGCTGCCAAAGCAGGTATGACCTAGCTTTGTGTCTGATTTACTACTAGGCAGAAAGTCTTAGCATGGGGATATGGGAGATCTTTGTGTTTCAAGTTTCTAACTCCTGTCCTAGAACTCTGATAAAAAGGAAAGATTGCAGCCCTGGCTGGTTGGCTTAGTGGTAGAATGTTGATCTGGTGTATGAAAGTCCCAGGTTCAATTCCTGGTCAGGGCATAAAGGAGAGGTGACCATCTGCTACTACATCCCTTCTCTCTCTCTTCCCCTCCTGCATCCATAGCTTGAATGGTTTAAACAAGTTGGTCCTGGGTTCTGAGGATGGCTCCATGCCCATGCCTCAGGTGCTGAAATAGCTTGGTTGCCAAGCAAAGGAGCAGCAACCCCAGATGGGCACAGCATCACCCTGTAGGGCAGTGGTAGTCAACCTGGTCCTACTGCCCACTAGTGGGCGTTACAGCTTTCATGGTGGGTGGTAGCAGAGCAACCAAAGTATAAATAAAAAGATAGATTTAACTATACTAAGTTGTTCTATAAAGATTTATTCTGCCAAACTTAGTGAAAATCCGACATAAAGTACTTGGTAAGTAATTATTATTATTTGCTTTAACTTGCTGTAACTCTGCTTTATAAATTTTATAAAGTAAAGTTACTTCCCTACTTTATAAATCACCATTACTGTGGAACCGGTGGGTGGTTAGAAAATTTTACTACTAACAGAGATATGAAAGTGGGCGGTAGGTATAAAGAGGTTGACTACCCCTGCTGTAGGGGTTTGCCAGGTAAATCCTGGTCTGGGCACATATACGGGTTTGTCTCTCTGCCTCCTTGCCTCTCACTTAATAAAAAATAAAAATTAAAGAAAAGGAAAGATTGCTTTTCCACAGAGCCAATGGAAGCTTGCTGTGCTGTGGCTCTTGAGCCAGTACAGGTGGAGCTGCCTGGTTCCCATCTTTAACTTTTAGGTTCTACAGATATCTGTATTCTGTTTTCCTGAGGCAAAACTAATCACTATCCCTGAGGAATCTTAATGATAGAATGTTTCAAACCCTGTTATTAGCTGTGTGGACATGGCATCTATGAATCTTACTGCTTTACATAGTCTGAGACTATGTCAGTGGGCACATATGCTTAGAATTGTTGCATCTTCCATGGGTACTATTCTTTCTGTCATAATGTAATAACTATCTTTATTCAACAATTTTTTCCTTAACCTCTACTTAGTTTGATTTTGTTATTAATATAGCTATACCAGTTTTCTTTTGATCTGTATTTGCCCAATTTATCTTTCTTCATCCTTTACTTTTAACTTATCTTGGTTCTAATTTTTTAAATGTATCTATTCTAAAGAACATGGAGGGAAGGTGGTGATGGAGTAGGTGGACATTCTAACTCCTACCTCCCAGAACCAAAGTGTATTACAATTTAATTTTAAGAACAATCATCTTGAAGAACCAACTTTGGACTAAACTAAGAGGAGTCTATTACCAAGGACCACCAAAGAAACCACACTGAGACTGGTAGGAAAGGTGGAGATG
Source organism: Saccopteryx leptura (assembly GCF_036850995.1). NCBI lineage: Eukaryota > Metazoa > Chordata > Mammalia > Chiroptera > Emballonuridae > Saccopteryx > Saccopteryx leptura. Next base: position 137,381,631 of record NC_089506.1, read on the forward strand.
CTTAAAGGGCTTCCCTGCTCCCAAGAGAAAGGGACGACTTGGAAGGATTCTCACAGTGGGGTGGGTTACCCAGAGAGTTAAGGGTCCTCAGCCCAGGACCAGAGCCACAGCCTAGAGCCCCAGAGCCTAGAAGAGGCATATGGACAGTATTTAGCTGAGAAAAGAGCCGGGATACTGTTTGCAAGAAAGAGACAGAACTCTCAGACCCAGGCTACGTCTTAAAGGGACTGTGCATAAAACCTCATTCATAGCCACTTTCCCAGGGCTCTGGGAACCAAGAGCATTGAGAAGACTGGAGTTGCCAGAGGAGAGTGTAATCTCAGAGGCACAGGGAGAGACACTTTGAGAGACAGCTACCCTAAACCTCTGGGTTGAGTCATGCCCCAAATCTAACATGACCATTTTTCCTGGGAGCAGCAACATAGCAAAGGAAAGAAATTACCCTACTCACCAGAGGCTGTCCTGCTCCAGTCAGAGCAAAGAGGTGCTTAGAAGCAGGGAGCACATCAGAGACACAGGTAGTGAGTGCTAAGATCTGAGCCATCCCCCCCAACATCTGACTTCTCAACAGAAACACTAGAGGCCAGAAGGGAATGGCAAAAAATATTCAAAGTAATTCAAAACAAGAACCTACAACCAAGACTTCTTTATCCAGCAAGAGTATCATTTAAAATTGAAGATGAACTAAAATGTTTCTGAGACAAAAACAAAACAAAACAAAACAAAAAAAAACCTCAAGGAATTCATAATGACCAAACCAATGCTGCAAGTAATGTTAAGGAACCTGTTGTAAACAGAACAAAGGGAAAAAAAATCTAAAAAAAGAAGAATGTAGATTTAAAAAATAAAATGGCAATAAACAACTACATATTAATAATAACCTCAAATGTAAATGAATTAAATGCTCCAATCAAAAGACATAGGGTAACTGAGTGGATAAGAAAACAGGATCCATACATATAATGTCTACAAGAGACACACCTCAAAACAAAAGATACACATAAACTAAAAGTAAAGGGATGTAAAAATATATTTCATGCAAATGGAAAAAAAAAGCTGGGGTAGCAATACTTATTTCTGAAAAAATAGACTTTAAAACAAAGGCTATAGTAAGAATAAAGAAAGTCACTACATAACAACAGAAAGCTATAACCATTGTAAATATCTATGTGCCTAATACAGTAGCATCTAAATTTATAAAGCAGATTTTGGTGGACATAAAGGGAAAAATCAAAAGAAATACTATAATAGTAGGGGATTTTAATACTCCACTAACATCAATGGATAGATCCTTAAGAAAGAAAACTAACAAAGAAATAGTAACCTTAAAGGGCACACTAGATCAACTGGATACAATAGATATTGTCAGAACCTTTCACCTTAAAGCAGCAGAATATACACTCTTCAAGTGCTCTTGGTACATTCTCTAAGATAGACCACATGCTAGGACACAAAATGAGTCTCAATAAACTTAAGAAGATTGAAATCATATCAAGCATCTTCTCTGATCACAATGGCATGAAACTAGGAATCAACTACAATAGAAAAACTGAAAAACATTCAAACACTTGGAGACTAAACAGCATGTTATTAAATAACAAATGGGTTAACAATGAGATCAAAGAAGAAATAAAAATTTTCCTTGAAGCAAATGAAAATGAACATAGAAGGAAGGAAATAATAAAGATCACAGTGGAAATAAGTGACATGGAGGCTAAAAAAAAAAAAAAAAAATACAGAAGATTAGTGAAACCAAGAGCTGATTCTTTGAAAAGGTAAACAAGACTGATGAAACTTTGACCAGACTCACCAAGAAAAAAAGAGAGAGGACTCAAATAAATAAAATTTAAAATGACAGTGGAGAAGTAACAACTGACACAGCAGAAATACAACTAATTGTAAGAAATACTATGAAGAAATGTATGTTAAAATATTAGACAACCTAGGCGAAATGAAAAAATTCCTCAAAATATAATCTTTCAAAAATCAATCTGGAAGAATCAGAAAACCTAAACAGATTAATTACTTTAACTGAGATTGAAACAGTTATCAAAAAACTCCCAGCAAACAAAAGGCCTGGACCAGATGGCATCACAGGCGAATTTTACCAAATATTCAAAGAAGAACTAACACCTATCCTTCTCAAGCTATTTCAAAAAATTGAAGAGGAGGGAAGATTTCCAAGCTTCTTTTATGAAGCGAGCGTAATTCTCATTCCAAAGCCAGGCAAAGACACTACAAAGAAAGAAAACTATAGACCAATATCCCTGGTGAAATTAGATGTTAAAATTCTCAACAAAATGTTAGCAAACCAGATCCAGCAATACATGAAAAAATCATACATCATGATCAAGTGGGATTTATTCTGGGGAGGCAAGGCTGGTACAATATTTGCAAAACAATCATGTGATTCATCACATAAACAAAAGGAGAAAAATTACATGATAATATCAATAGATGCAGAAAAAGCATTTGATAAAATTCAGCACCCAGTTATGATCTATATACCCTTAGCAAAGTGGGAATATAGGGAACATACCTCAACATGATAAAGGTCATCTATGACAAACCCATGGTGAACATTATACTCAATGGTCAAATATTAAAAGCAATCCCCTTAAGAACAGGAACAAGGTAGTGGTGCCCCCTCTCACCACTCTTATTTAACATAGTTCTGGAAGTCCTAGCCACAACAATCAGACAAGAAGAAGAAATAAAAGGCATCCAATTGGAAAAGAAGAAGTAAAACTTTCATTATTTGCTGATGACATGATACTGTACATAGAAATCCCAAAGTTTCAGTCAAAAAACTACTGGACCTAATAAATGAATTCAGCAAGGTGGCAGGATATAAAATTAATATTCAGAAATCAGTGGCATTTTTATACACCAACAATGAACTATCTGAAAGAGAAATTAAGGAAATAATTCCCTTCACTATTGCAACAACAACAAAAAAATAAAGCACCTAGGAGAAATTTTATGAAGGAGATTAAAGATTGGTACTCAGAAAATTATAAAACATTGATAAAAGAAATCAAGGAAGACACAACCAAGTGGAAGCATATACTGTGTTAATGGATAGGAAGAATAAACATTATTAAAATGTGTATATTACTTAAAGCAATCTCTAAATTCAATGCAATTCCTATTAAAATACCAATGACATATTTCAAAGATATAGAACAAATATTCCAAAAATTTATATGGAACCAAAAAAGAACATAAATAGTCCCAGTGATCTTAAAAAAAGAGAAATAAAGTGGGTGGTATTACACTTTTTGATATCAAGTTATACTACAAGGCTGTTGTACTCAAAACAGCTTGGTACTGGCATAAGAACAGGCATATAGATCAATGGAACATGACAGGGAACCCAGAAATAAACTCACACCTATATGGACAATGGATATTTGACAAAGAAGGTAAGAGCATACAATGGAGTAAAGACAGTCTCTTTAACAAATGGTGTTGGGAAAATTGAACAGGTATTTGCAAGGAAATGAAACTAGGCCACCAGCTTTCTACATACACAAAAATAAACTCAAAATGGATAAAAGATTTAAATGTAAGTTGTGGAACTCTAACCATCTTGGAAGAAAACTTAGGCAGTAAGCTCTCTGACATCTCTCACAGTAATATATTTGCTGATTTATCTCCATGGGCAAATGAAATAAAGGATAGGATGACCAAATGGAACTATATCAAGCTATTGCACAGCTAAAGACAATATGAACAAAATAAAAAGACAAATCACACAATGGGAGAACATATTTGAGAATAAGTCTGATAAGGGGTAAATGACCAAAATTTATAAAGAACTTGTAAAACTCAACACCAGGAAAGTAAACAAACCAATCAAAAAATGAGCAAAAGAACTGAATAGACATTTCTCCAAAGAGGACATATATTGTAGATGTCCAGTAGGCATATAAAAAATGTTCAACATCACTAATCATTATAGAAATGCAAATTAAAACCACAATGAGATAACACCTCACACCTGTCAGAATGGCGCTCATCAACAAAATAACAGAATAAGTGCTGGCAAGGGTGTGGAGAAAAGGAAACCCTCCTGCACTGCTGGTGAGAGTGCAGACTGGTGCAGCCACTGTGGAAAACAGTATGGAGATTCCTCAAAAAATTAAAAATGGAACTGCCTTTTGACCCAGCTATTCCACTTTTAGGAATATATCCTAAGAATACCAAATCACTGATACAAAAGAATAAATGCACCCCATGTTTATTGCAGCATTGTTTACAATGACAAGATTTGGAAACAGCCCAAGTGCTCATCAGTGGACAAGCGGATTAAAAAGCAGTGGTACATATACACAATGGAATACTAAGTGGCCATGAAAACAAAGAAAATCTCACCTTTTGTGACAACATGGATAGACCTGAAGACTATTATGCTAAGTGAGATAAGCCAGGCAGAGAAAGAAAAATATCATATAACCTCACTCATATGAGGAATTTAATGAACAACCTGAACTGAGGAACGGAATAGAGGTAGAGGTGGGATCAAAGAGCCCAGAAAGAAAGCAGTCAGAGGGAAAGGGGAGGAGAGGATTGGATCAGAGAAGGAAAAAGATTAGTTAAATTATATACACATAACACAGTGTTATAGAGACCAGGACAGCAAATCCTGAAGGGAAAGGGGGAGGATGTTGGGGGGAGGGGACAAGGGGGTATCAAGGGGAACATGGGGGCCGGGGGGAGAGAGATATATTTGGTGGGACACTTGAATCTTTGTAAGCATAATAAACTAAAATCAATTTAAAAAAATCAAAAAGAGCATGGAGGACAGTTTTGTTCTTTTTATATCTCTGGCGATCCTTTTTAATTGGAAAGTTTACTTCACTTAGATTTTGATTTATTTCATTTATTTCTATCATTTTTGCTTTCTCTTTGTCTTGGCTTTTTTGTGTGTATTTTTTTCTCCCTGTAATCTGTTATAATGATCAATTTTGCTTGATTATCTCTGGTTTAGAAATGGATGTCTGGTTTTATTCCTTTTAAAGATTATATTTAGGCACTGGCTGATGACTCAGTGGAGATGTCCTGTGTCAAATTCCTGGTCAGGGCACACAGGAGAAGCGACCATCTTCAGGACTCTGATGATGGCTTGGTTGGTCTGAGTGCATCAGCCTCAGACACTAAAAATATCTCAGTACTAGAACAATGACCCAAGACTAGGTTGCCAAATGAATTCTGGTCAGAGCACATATAGGAGTTTGTCTCACTATTTCCCCTCTGCTCATCTAAAAAATAAAAGATTATATTTAAACATCTAACATGCATTTATATGATAAAATAAAAAATTGCTCAACATACTATAGTTCCCATAAATGCTACATCAACTGAATAACAGTTTACCTCCAATCAAGCTTCTCCTTATAATGTTATTGTTGTTTAGTAGTTTAGTGTCACCTAGATTATTTTGTTTGTTTTTCTGTGACAGAGAGAAAGACAGAGAGAGGGACAGATAGGGACAGACAGACAGGAAGGGAGAGAGATGAGAAGCATCAATTCTTTGTTGTGGCACCTTAGTTGTTCATTGATTGATTTCTTATATGTGTCTTGACTGGGAGGAGGGGCTACAGCAGACTGAATGACCCCTTACTCAAGCCAGCAATTTTGGGCTCAATCTGGTGAGCCTTGCTCGAACCAGATGAACCCTCGTTCAAGCTGGCGACCTCAGAGTATTAAACCTGGGTCCTCCGCATCCCAGTTTAATGCTCTACCCACTGTATCACCTCCTGGTCAGTAGTGTCACCTAATTTTTATATTACTTATTACTATGTTAGGGTACTCAGAGAAACAGAAGCAATAGAATGAGTGTGTGTGTGTGTGTGTGTGTGTGTGTGTGTGTGTGTGTGTGTGTGTGTGTAAGCTGACAAGTACAAAGTCTGCAGGGCAGGCTGGCAGGATGGAGGCCCAGGGAAAAGTTGGTGTGAATATAAAGGTGGTCTGCTAGAACAACGTTTTTTTTCTTTGAGGGAAGTCTTTTTTTTTCTTAAGGCCTTCAGCTGATTGGGTAAGGCCCACATAATAGAAGGCAATTTGATTTACTCAAAGCCTACTAATTTAAATGTTAATCACATTCAAAAAATAGTTTCACAGAAACACCTGTGAAGATTTATCTGGGTACCATGGCCCAGATAAGGTAACACATAAATTTAACCATTACAATTATTTACTTTGTTTATTAGTTAATAAAATTTTACATCATCAGGGGTTTGTTTAGATTTACTACATGTTTTCATATTCTCCCTGTATCTAATTAACTCTTTTTTAAAACTCAGAATACTGATAAAAGTTAACTATCAAACCCACAACTTTATGCTCTAAAATAATCTGTTATTTGAAAGTTAGAGACAATATAGAGACATTTTTAAGATATTTCAGAAAGTTTGATCCTATTAGAAAAACTAAAGAATTACTTCAAAGTGTTTTGAAAATTATTCTATGTCTTCAGCCTTCTGATTTATTGAGAAATTTATCATTTTTAACCTTTCTTTTTTATTTTCTATTTCTTTATCCCTTTCTGTTGCATTTGAGATTAGTTCCTCACATCTAATTTTAGTTCAGTGGTTCTTCAAATGTGATTATTTTTCAATTTGAATCAGCCAATGGGCTTTTAATTTTAGTACCTTTATTTTAATTTTTGTAAGTTTATTTTTTTTATTTAAGTCTACCTATCTCTTTAGATATTGTTTTTTTATATTTTTCTGCTTTTAATTTTTTAGGTTTTTATTCTTTTAAACACACCAAGTCTATAGTTCTTTCTAATAGTTTTATGATCTACAGTTCTTAGAATTTAATACTCTTATTTCTTATATCTACTTCTTTAGTTCATTCTGTATCATTTCTTAGGTGTTTTATAATTTTGGATTGTAAGAAATGTTAAGCAGGTTTGCCTGTAGACTTTGCCTATGTTAAAAATAAGTCCCTCAGGAGTGGTTTTGTGTCCGTTTATAGCCAGTCACCCCAGGGGTATCATTATCCTTGGGTCTACGTCTACATTCTTTCTCACCTGGAGGGTTGTGAACTAAGCAGGAAGTATAACTTTGAAATCCAAATTCAAGTATGGCATGCCTTGACTATGCAATTTCAGGGAAGACTGTTTCAAACACCCAGATTTTGCTAGGCTACTGGAAGAATATTTTTAAAAGTACCCTAGTAGCAAGGTAAAACTCCTTAAAGATCCCAACTTTATGTGAAAGTCTTAATTTTGTCTTCTTCTTGTCCCCACAGAGGTCATAAAACTTAAACTCTTTGGGCTCCTGAGGCTGGAAAATTATCCCAAGGATTACCACACTGGTTTTCACTTTCTCATTCACTTTGGCCTGTAGTAGAGATTTCCCTTACATTTGTGTGAAATCAGATTTGCATTAAAAAGGGAGTGTGTGTGCATGTGTGTGTACATGTGTGTACATGTGTATTTTAAAGAAAGAAGTTTCTGTGAGCATTTGATTACATGATATTGCTATTAACAAAATTATAAATTATTTTCTAAAGCTACTTCCATGATTTTCTGTTGTCCAACAAAACAGCATTATGCCCCTGCTACAGAGACTTAGCTGTCTTTTCCTGTATCTACTCTTCCTACAAAGGTGCATATCTGTGTGTCTGTCTGTCTGTCTCTGCCTCTGTCCCTCTTGTTCTTATCAATAAATCAATGTTTTCTCCAATAACTGGGTGACTTTCTTTCTCATCCCATCAAAACCATTTTTTAATTTTTAATTAATTAATTATTATTAATTTTTTACCTCCAGAAGTTAACTGTCCCAGTAGAGCACAGGCTCTACATCAATCTGGTGTCCCCAATTTGACTTCCCCATTGTAAAGCCAGTAGCTGTGGCCACCATCACAGCCTCCTGGCCCATGCAGGTTTGCATTTGATTTGGGCAGATGGTAATGAAACAACAGAGCCAAGAACTGGTGGGCCATTACATTTAATCCTAGCTTGCATCCTGCGGGAGAGAAAATACACACAGTAGGAAAACACTTCCCTTTCCATTCAGGGATCCCTAAACTACTGACTCATCAGAGTATTCCTAGAATCAAAGGTTTCTACCTCACCAGCCTTATTCACCTCTGTTCCCCATCTCCTTCTCTCTGCACAAACTGGCTTCTCCTCCTGCACTCTGCCATCTTGGCTGCCTCTCCTCTGTAATGCTGATGGCAGGATCTGAGCTAGAGTGTCCCTGGTCTGCCTCATTTTATAGTGTAGAAATTAAAGCCTTTAAGCCAATATATAAATAAGGAAGTCTCTGATACAAAGCCACTTATCTGAGGCATAAATGAGATTCCTCATAAGTGTGCATCACCCCACATCATGCAACAGTCAAGGGTGTGGGGAAAAGCTAAGTTTTGAGAAGATCTTAGTATTATAAGGGTGGGGAAGGATTAGCCTTAAAACCAAGCCTTAGGCTATAAGAACCTTGCCAGCCTACAGCCTGTCTCCCACACCAATGCAAACTATAAGCGAGCAAACAGGTATATCATATTTACAAACTTATTTGACTAACATCCTTTCAGTGGGACACTCCTGCTTAACAGTAGGGCTGGCAGCCTCTTTGAGACTACTCTTGAGGTGGCTATGAGGATTCTATTATCGGTGCCAAGACCAACTGCCACCGGAGGAAAGACACAACAGATACATGAGTTGCAAGAATCACACAGGCAGTTCATTACTCACAAATCCTTTTGGCATGCCTGGGCACAGCTTAAGGGGGCCCCATCTGCATGCTTCTCTTGGCTGTCCTTGGTCAGAGCTGCATGAAGACAGTCCACATTCAACTTTAGAGTCTGGGTTACTACTGCAGCAGGGGGCCCCTTAGATTTAGTACCTTTTCTGGCCAATGCCTTCTAACAGGTGTCAATCTACAAGATTATCACATCAAACCACCTTTTTTTGGGATTTCCTAGCAGGGGGCCCTTTTTATGTTAATCTACCAAAATGTCACATCAAACCACTTTTAAGGTATTCCTAGGGAAGCTTCTTGTTTGTGTTAACCTACAGAGTTATGACATTAAGCCACTTCTTATCTATGTATAACTTCACACACACACTGAGCCCTGCACAAAAGGTAGTCTACCTATCGTATGTATACACACTATATTAGTTCCTATCCAGATGGCATAGCCGTATTTACTGCCTTAATGGGTTTTAATATTATATCTTAACATTTCTACATATGTTCCATATATTTTAATATTTCTATATATTTAATTTCTATAACGTTATATTACTGTAACATTAACACAATGTCTCCCAACCAGGAGATCAGCACCTCCTAGTAGATCTTAAAGTGGATTGCTGTTGGAGCAGCCTTTCTCATGGACATCTCTTTCTTGTCATTCCTGAAGGGGAGTCTATTACAATTCATAAGTGATGATCTGCTCACAGTTCTTAGAGGACAGTGACTATGCCCAATTCAGAGCCATGTCAGTGAACAGTGCTGACATGCTGTACAAATGGAATGCTTTTTGACATGAATGTGCTGTTCAACAGGAAGAACAAACAAACTCTTAGGTACTTTAGAAGTCACCGTTTAGGCCCTGGCCGGTTGGCTCAGTGGTAGAGCGTCGGCCTGGCGTGCAGAAGTCCCGGGTTCGATTCCCGGCCAGGGCATACAGGAGAGGCGCCCATCTGCTTCTCCACCCCTCCCCCTCTCCTTCCTCTCTCTCTCTCTCTTCCCCTCCCGCAGCTAAGGCTCCATTGGAGCAAAGATGGCCCGGGCGCTGGGGATGGCTCTGTGGCCTCTGCCTCAGGCACTAGAGTGGCTCTGGTCACAACATAGCGATGCCCAGGATGGGCATAGTGTCGCCCCCTGGTGGGCGTGCCAGGTGGATCCCGGTCGGGCGCATGCGGGAGTCTGTCTGACTGTCTCTCCCTGTTTCCAGCTTAAGAAAAATACAAAAAAAAAAAAAAAAAAAAAAAGGAGTCACAGTTTAGATCAGTTGTTGCAAAATCTATTTTTATGTGATACTCAAGGTTTATTTTTAAGTATTAATAAGTTGCTTTTTACAGGATCATGCTGTTTAGAAATTGAGCAAGTACAGAAGCCATTGGGGAAATGAGTGAAATCTCTAAGTTTTGGCAGAGTATGTAGTTTTGTTGAAATCTTTACTTTTACTATGTTAAAGCACAGGAAACGACTTTGCATATGCTGAGCTCTTCTTCTGTCTGCCAAGAGCAAAGTTTCACAAGCAGAGCAGATGTATATCTATAAATTTATAGCCCAGAAGTTAAAAAACTCAGGGACTATGATATCTAAAGTTCATGTTTTAAATTTGAGAGATAAGTTATCAGCTTCTATAAAGTAGAAGTATATTCAACAAATTCAAGTTCTGATTCTGTTTTCTTCCCCCATTTCTCCATGAATTCTCCAGTCACTTCTTTCTATATTAGGTATGGGAAACTTTGTTCAGAGTATTTTCAGAATTCTATTTTTGTAAACTTCTGTATTTTCTTACTATGTTTCATTAGCTGTTTGTCATTATTTAAGTTGTTCACTGCTAGACATCCTCCAGTATCTAGTGTTTCCTCCCAACTTCTAATTCTAGTATGGGAACCCTTGAGTTCAGCTTGGCTTGTGGTCACATGACTGGAAACTACATTTCTCTCCTCTTTTGTTGCTAGGTGTGGCCAGTGGGGTGTGAGCAAAGGTAACGAAAGTATCTTTTGACTCATGATCTTGGAAAGGGTCTTTGACACAGTGGGTACCCAAAAGTCTTACAAGAGGCCACTGGGAAAAAAGAGAAAAGAGGTTCATGAACCATCAAAGAGGGAAAAGTGTTTCAGAAAATATTTTGTTTTATATTTATATACCTTATATTTTTACATAGTTTAATGTAGCATTTCTTTTTATATAATGCTGTATGAAAGAAGTTCTATATACAGTATTTCTGTAGAGACCCTGAATAGTAACATAAAACAGAGACAGAGTTCAGTGTCCTGAGGCAAAAGCCACAGTGGCTTTACTGACAGAAGTACTGAGCGCAGTACTGTGCTGAGCACAGCACACTAGGGATAGAATTAGCCATTCTGATTAATCAATAGGTGGGGAGCTACTTCCCTTGCCCTTTCATCTGCGCTAAGGAAGTTCCCATTCCTGACTTCTTTATTCTCTTTTCTACTTCCTGACTTCCTCATTCTCATCCCTGCTTCTATTTGTGTGTATCAATAAATACTCTTAAAGACTGGGGGTCAGAGTCATCTCATGAAGCCTGTATAAGGGATTGTGAGGCTGTCTCCCCTAGGTCTTTCGGTGCATTCCATGTTGTCTCCAAGTAGTCATTGTCTCCATGACATATTTTATTTTTTATAAGCAGATGATTACAGTATAAAGTGATACAGCTTATAATACAAGTATATGAACCAGTGCTGTAGGAGAAGAGGAAGCCTAGCCCATACTAGTGAGTCTAAAAAAGCTTTCTGCCAAAAAATGAGCTAAGCCTTGAAGATTGTATAAGCATATCCAGGAGATTTACCCAAGAATCAGTGGAAGGAATAGTACTCCAGGAAGAGAGGTCATCATGAGCAAAGCCACAGCAGCACAAAAGAATATGGAGCATTCTGGAAATGGCAAATATACTGCTCAAAAAAATGAGGGGATATTTTATAGCTTTGTATTTATTTTAAAATATCCCCTAATTTTTGTAAGTAGTATAATCTATTATGATAGAAAAATAGGGTAAGAGTTGGGAAGTAGCAAGAGGTAGGGAGGGAGCTTTATATGCCATGCTAAGGTGTTTGAGTTTTTATATATATATATAAAATATATATATATATATAATATATATATATTTATATATTAAAATACAAAATATATATATATATTTTGTATTTTTCTGAAGCTGGAAATGGGGAGGCAATCAGACAGACTCCCATATGCACCCAACTGGGATCCACCTGGCATGCCTACCAGGGGGTGATGCTCTGCCCATCTGGGGCATCGCTGTTGCAACCAGAGCCATTCTATCACCTGAGGCAGAGGCCACAGAGCTATCTTCAGCGCCCGGGCCAACTTTGCTCCAATGGAGCCTTGGCTGCAGGAGGGGAAGAGAGAGACAGAGAGGAAGGAGAGGGGGAGGGGTAGAGAAGCAGATGGGCGCTTCTCCTGTGTGCCCTAGCCAGAATTTATATTGTCTTAAAGTACCCATACCTCACTTCCGTGGGTTCACATAGAGACACCAAGTCCAGATGAATTTTGAAGGGTTTTGTTAAAGGGGGAGATATATTTAATATGCAGGCTGCATATGACTAACATGGGGCATTGCAGACCCAAATCATGTGCGCCAAACACATCTCAGAGGTTATACACCCTTGATTACATACAGGCTGGGGAGGAGCATGCCATCATGGCACAAGGTTATAACATTTGTTTAGGGAATCCATAGAGACATTAAAACTTTCAAGGTAACACAATCAAAGACATTTACAAATCTTTCAGTGTCTATATCCCCTCCTTTGCCTAGAGGTATGTTATTCTCAAGATTCCAGGAAAGGAGGAAGAACGACAATCAATGTAGAGTGGTATATAAATTCTGTCTCTTATTGAAAGAGAAGAAGTTCCTCAGTTAACCTTTATTTTAGATTTAAAACTAAATGACCCATTGTCTTTGCAAGCCAGAAACTTTTACATTCTTCTCCCTCCCCTCCCTAAAGGAAGGATGGGACAGGAAAGCCTGACCTTTTCTTCTAGAATATCAATATTAATTTTGCAGCTTTTTGGTACCTTACTACATTCCCCACTGGTTTTATATCCTAAGTAAAATCTTTGACTTAATTTAACAATAGAGCATGAGACTGTTGAGTAGGAATATTAGCTTATAACATGTAGCAGATATTTAACAGACAGCACTAATAGCAATACAGTTCATTAAAGAAACAAATGTTATGTTACTGATTATTTTCTTATAAACTGTACAAACTTTTTGCAACTTATATAAAATTAACTGGCTTTAATAACAATTTACTTTTAGTCAGAAATTTTAATTTTAAAACCTCTAACCTTCAGTGACAATTAAACTGGCTTTCTTTTTTACCCTAGTTTACCTTTTTTTTCCAAAGTCTGATTAAAAGTTAGTCCTTAGTGAGTTTCTTCATGCATTAGCTGTATGTAGACCAACCAGCTTCCAATTTGTGGTTGGAGTAGGGCATGCCGTCCTTCTCAGGGCTTAACTTACAAGGGTTGATGGGGTCAGTCTCCACTGTCCACAAGGGTGTCTCTGCTGAACTACAGGCAACCGGCTATGGTGGACCCAGGTGGGCGTGCCTTCTACCTTGGCATAGTGGGAGTGGTCAGGATACCTGTCCATGTGGGAGTCAGTCTTGGGTGATGTACTTCTTTACCTAGACTGAGTTCCCAGGCTGAAAAGGATGTACTGGAACTCATGGCAGTGCTGGAAGCACCTTTAAGACAGTCGTTTGAACAGTCTGCTGAATAACCTGCAGACCCTGCAAGTACTTAAAAGTAAGGAGTGGTTACTTAACTCAATTTTATCTCTTCTCTGAGTTTTGGTAGTAAGGGGAGGGGGCTTTCAAACATTATTTCAAAAGGTATAAATCCTTCTCTATAGGGGGTACACCTTTCCTTATGGAGGGCTAGTGTGAGTAAAGTTGGCCAATTTTCACTGGTTTCAAAAACAATTTAGTCAGAGTTTCTTTTAAGTTCTGATTCATATGCTTTACCTGCCCTGAACCTTTGGGGCTTGTGGGCACAATGTAACTTCAAATTAGTTTCTAATTAATATTGGGTTCCTTTCCTACTAGCTGTGAGATTTTGGACACAAATGCAGGCCTAACATTAGAATGGGCAAGCTAAACCTGAAAAGAATTTAACACAGCAACTTCCTAACAACTGTCACTGTGGCGCTACTTCCAGTAGGAAGAGCTTCTACCTATTTTTCAATCATTTTATTAAAGTCTATTTCTAAATGGTTACCTGTGGAAGCTCCTTTCTCCCTGTTTCTTTCTATAATTTCCTTATTTTACTTAGTTTTCACTTGGACACAAACTAAATACTCAGATATTATGCCTTCTGTAATAGATTCTAAGTCTAGCTTCTCTAATTATCCCTTTCCTGTTGGAGAAATCTTTTTCTAATTGGTTTTGAATAAACCTTTAGGAACAAGGGTTTTAGTGAAGTTCCTAAAAACCCCACTGGTTTTGGGTAGCATTTTTCTATTCATTTAAATTCTGAATTCCTATATTCCAATTTTGAGGCAGACTGGAAAAATATAAAATAAACAACAAAAGTAAAACAGCTAATGGAAAAAATACTATAACAAGTGTCCTAATACAATAAAGTGATCAAAGTATATCAGATTATTAAACAAAGTCTTAACTAATAAAACAGGATTTAAAATAAAATTCTTATAGTCTTAAATGTCCTTAACATGTTAATGTAATTTCACCAAGTCCATGTTGACACTATCACTGCTTCATATTATTTGCAAATGAAACCCAATCCCCACTTCAGTCTGAGGACTATCCCAAGGATCAGGAGTCACACATACTCAGGAAAAGTCCACAAGGCACTGGAGTTATGGTCACATTTCTACACTTTGCAGTTACAGTCTAAGTCCCAATGACTACTGTTTCTAGCTGGCAATGATTCAGGTAGACTGGAAAAGCCCTTTGCAGCACATATGGAGATGGAGCTTTTGTTTTCTTTAAACTGGAGAGATGAACTCAGGGTGCTTTTCCCTGGGGCTCTGCAATTGTGGCGTGGTGAAGAGAACCCTGGGATACACTGTGCTGGGTGGCAGAGATAGATTTGTCTAAATTAGGAGCAGGTCCCAGCTTAAAATAGGCATGGGACATTGAGACAAGAGGAACAAAGGAGGCACTATACATTTTAAAAAAAGCACCAGAGAATGAGACTATCAATATCCACAATAGAGATCTTTGATGGATAAATAAAACGCGAATACTCAGGCAAGGCATAGTAAGTGGCCCTCATGTTTACAAGAAATGAGATCAGTTTACCTGCTACTTGGAAGAAATACCCTAGGCTCGTCCATGGTGATGTAAGATGTGGTTGACGACCCTAGGCACCTTTAGCCTTCAGTGGCAAGTCCCAGCAGGCTGGGCAAGGTCAGGTCACAGGTGCTGGAGCAGGGTTGGAAGAGACTGAACCCTCCCTTCGAGAAGTAAGGGGACTTACCTTCCAGTGTCCCTTTTTCCCACAGCAGAGGCATGTACCTGGTGGGGGCCAAGAAGCCTGGCAGGCCTTAGCTTGATGACCTTTCTTTCCACTCTTGAATCAGGGCCCTGATGGAATTCTATGAAGCCCCTTCGGGGCACTGGAACTTTTAAGGGTGTATGCTAAGAGCTGATATTTTTCCTGATCTCTTTTTGGGCTCTATTTACCTTTTCTGTTCCTCTCTTGGTCATTATAGACCTTAAGAGCCTTGCTCAGAAGATCTTGCTGAGGGGCTTGAGGGTCTGTATCTGTCTATATAAACATTTGGAAAAAGACAAAAACAACATTATTAGGTGGATCAAATAAAAGAGGGTAGAAGTTTGCAAGAGAAACAGGTTTGGCATCTCCTTAGGATTCCAGAGTCTCTGTTGCTGAATAACTCTGTACATTAGCATTCAAAAGAAATTTTTAAGTAAAGAGAATGATACCTAACATTGAACAATACTGTTTCAAAATGATAAGCTAAACATTACATTAAAAGACATTATTAATAATTATTACATATTCCCTAATATCTAAACCAAGATCTCAATATCACAGGGCTATGAAACAGCAAATAAAAAGAATTAACAAAATATCTTTGAAATAACATATACATTCTTAACATGGAAAATACTTTTTACACAATAAGAGATCTTTGATACAAAAAGGAAGTCTTTGGATTTGGCAGGCTATTCAATTTTATATGCCTTATTATTAGTACAATTTTATACAGTTTACAATAAGAGGATTATAAACTACTACCCTAATGAACTATTGATTTACTGAGAAAAATAAGGAGTGATCAAAAGGCATTCACTATTGTGTAACTACCCAGCTGGCAGAGAGATATTAACCCTTTTGTGCATGTGTGTGTATGTGTGTGTGTGTGTGTGTGAGAGAGAGAGAGAGAGAGAGAGAGAGAGAGAGAGAGAGTCAGAGAGAGGGACAAATAGGGACAGACAGGGAGGGAGAGAGATGAGAAACATCAATTCTTTGTTGTGGTTCCTTTGTTGTTCATTGATTGATTTCTCATATGTGCCTTGACTGAGGGGGCTACAGCAGACCGAGTGACCCCTTGCTCAAGCCAGCAACCTTGGGCTCAAGCTGGTGAACCTTGCTCAAACCGGATGAGCCTGCACTCAAGCTGGAGACCTCGGGGTCTCAAACCTGGGTTCTCCACATCCCATTCTGATGCTCTATCCACTGTACCACCACCTGGTCAAGCCTAACCCTCTTTTTGACCTACAGTAATTTACACTATTAACTCAATGAGGGTTGGAGTGCCTGGGATTCTTGGTGCTCAATGGGAAAACAGGGTCCAGGAACTGGGAGAGGAGGCCTGCAGCTTTTATTTATTTATTTTTATTTTCTTTTCCTGTAGTCATTAGCAAGACAATGGTTTCTCCCAACCAGGAATTTTAATCCAATCTGCCACCTGCAACTAACTGCCTCACTTTGAGCAGCTAATTAAAAAAAATACAAAATTACTTTTCCAATAGTGGGCTGCTCTAGCCTACATGAGGTTTTAATTTTCCAGGGGACTCTTGCTATTCTGCAATTCCCTGAAAATTTTCTGTTGGGCAGATAAAATGTATTATGCTCACTTTGTTAAAGAGGCCGTTGCCCAGGTGATATTAATGTGAGTTGAGAATCCTTGTAGCCTGGGGCTTAGTTTTGGGATTAAGCCTTTCCAACCCTTTTTGATGTGGGGTGGTACAATCCAATCATGCCTCAGAGAAGTGACTTTGTATTAGAGACTTCCCTATTATGTATATTGGATTAAGGGTTTGGATTTCTACACTATAAAATGGGGTCGGAGTGGGAGCTTGTGCTCTTGGTTCCTGAGATTATCATTAGAGGAGAGAGTAGAGCCAGCAGCAGAAGGAGGCCACGTGGAGTAGGCCAGGAGAAGCAGCCAAGATGGTGGAGTGTTGAGTGAGAGGCCAGTTTGTGCAGTTTGATGCTGGAGAAGGAAGGAGATGGGGAACTGAGGAGAATAAGGCTGGTGAGCTAGAAACCTTTGATTCTAGGAAACTCGGATAAGTCAGTGGCTTTGTGAGCACTGAGTGTGACTGGGTTTTGGAGCCCAGTGTGTATTTTTACTTGCCCGCCGGGTGCAAGCTAGAATTAAAGACTATGGCCCACCAGTTTTTGGCTCCGCTGTTTCTTTACCGACTGTCCGAATCCAATGCGAACCTGCATGTGAATGGCCATGATGGTGGCTCCTGGCTTTACATTTTCTTTTATAATTTTCTGCTATTATGGCTAAAGTAGTGGGTCCCCCCATGAATCCCATGCCTCTCACATCAGACAACAACCATGCTATATGAAGGAACTGGGAGACCTGAAGGGGACCCAACACCCACCTCAGCCTCACGGGAGATAGTCAGAACCCTTCTCTCAGTGCTAGTTTTGTACATTTCACACTTATTTTCCTCTCTCTCTCTTTATTTTTTTTACACCAGTGTAGAGCACCAAGAACCTCATGTCCTAGGGAGGGGAAGGGGAGAGGTAGCTGGAGGGCCTGTCTCTGATAATCTCATCCCCTATAATCTTGTTACTCATGATCCCATTACTCATTCTGGAGCTGCAATTTATTTTAAGGAACTGATAACTAGCAAGGTCCACACCTGTGGCTTTAACTTCTAAACTTTTCTACTTGGCCCTGTTTTCTTTCTTTTTTTTTTTTCTTTAAGATTTTTCTAAAGCAAAGTTCCAATTTTTAATACTATTCCTACCCTGTATTTTCCAAATGGGCAAAACCTCTTCTGGTCAGTAGGTGGATATCTGAATATCTGAAATTAGTTTCTATTCTATACTTCCTCCAGTTACTCACCCTTAGTTGTCCCTGCCACCTTACTCTGGTGCCCTTCCCTTGCTGCTCTGCCCATAGCATGTCCCAGCCCTGCTCTTCCTGCACAACCCGAGGCAGGCTGAACCCTAGCCTAGTGAGCATGGGAGGTGGCGGTGGCACTCATCTCTTGTCGCTCAACCGGCTGCCTTCTTGTTGTCATCTGCTCAGGTGCACCGCAGCAGCAAAGACAAGAGCACGGCGGGGGAGAGGGGGAGTGAGCAGGCCAATGCTCGCTGCTCCGCAGCCCTGCCCCACCCCATCGTTCCACACACCATGCATCCCAACTTGGGTTTTTACTCTTCTCTCACCTGAATCGCTCACTTGCTGCCCTTTTGCCCCGGATGCTGGAGAAACACTTTCCCGGGCATATTCCTTATTGCAATATGCACATTGATTTTTTTCTTAGTAGAGTCTTAATTCTTTATCTCAAATCCCCTTTCTGTCCTACATGTAAATCTGGCTGGACTAGGAAGACATATTGCCCTTTCTGTATTGAGCAAGCTTTTAGCCATTGTGGTGGACTCATTGTTAAACTTAGCCATTGATCAATGTATTGAAGCTGATCTGGGTGGCCCAGATCCTCAGTTATGATGTTCCAAACTGCCCTTACTAGCCCGAGATTAAAAGTTCTGGCCAATGGGCACCCAACCCCAAAGGTGGGCCATTCTGATTCACAGAGAGTGCAAAGTCTTTTCTTGGACCATTTAATTTCATATTCACAGCTGTCTCCTTAAGTTACTTGAAAGTACTTCAGGAGGCAACCTAAGGGGGTGCTCCATGTACTAGGCCCTACTTCCATATTTAAGAGCTAAGGCCACCAATTTTCAAAATTGAAACTGTCTGAGAAAATCCTGGAATTAGCACACTAATAAAAGCAAGAAAGATAAGACAGATGATAATTAACTAGCACTCAGAA
Source organism: Saccopteryx leptura (assembly GCF_036850995.1). Taxonomy (NCBI): domain Eukaryota; kingdom Metazoa; phylum Chordata; class Mammalia; order Chiroptera; family Emballonuridae; genus Saccopteryx; species Saccopteryx leptura. The sequence goes on from NC_089506.1 coordinate 137,400,607, forward strand.
TAAAGGATATTTGACTATAGAGATGTCAATTATTATATAAGACAAGGGAAAGCAGCCAGCAGAAGAGAATAATTTCTTCAGGGTAGAAATCAGACAGAGTGCCCTGAAGCCATAGGTCTTGGATTCAAGAAAAAAGAGAATCTACAGTATAAACATTTCATCGTTTAAGATTGCCCTCTAGTTTTAAGCCAGAAACTTCCAATTTTTGACACAAGAACTTAAGCCAGGCCTTAAAATCATATACATTTAAACATTAAACAAAGACTTCACATACACAAATCACAAATCAAAAAATTTAAATGAGCACGCTTTACTTATTCCAATTTTTCTGACAAACAAAGAGACAAAACAGATCACATACTATTTACACAACTCAATAGACAAGGGAATGATTCCCCCTAGTGGCCTTTCAGGTGCTCATAGGCCACATTACCAGAGGTTTCCACTAACACACTGTTGGACAGATAAAATGTATTATGCTCACTTTGTTAAAGATGGCGCCACTGCCCACGTGGAGGCCGTTGCCCAGGTGATATTAATGTGTGTCTCTGTGGATCGTTGCAGCCTGGGGCTTGGTTTTGGGATTAAGCCTTTCCCACCCTTTTTGATGTGGGGTGGTACAATCCAATCATGCCTCAGAGAAGTGACTCTACTAGAGACTTCCCTATTTTGTATATTGGATTAGAGGTTGTGAAGCTACAATATAAAATGGGGGCAGAACAGAGTTTGTGCGCTTGGTTCCTGAGGTTAGCATGAGAGAGCAGAGAGAGTAGAGCCAGCAGCAGAAGGAGGCCACGTGGAGGAGGCCAGAAGCAGCTAAGATGGTGGAGTGCTGGGTGAGATGCCAGTTTGTGTAGAGTTTGTATCTGGAATTAGGAAGGAGATGGGGAACTGAGGAGAATAAGGCTGGTGAGCTAGAAACCTTTGATTCTAGGAAACTCGGATAAGTCAGTGGCTTTGTGAGCACTGAGTGTGACTGGGCTTTGGAGCCCAGTGTGTATTTTTACTTGCCCGCCGGGTGCAAGCTAGGATTAAAGGCTATGGCCCACCAGTTTTTGGCTCCATGGTTTCTTTACCAATTGTCCGAATCCAATGCGAACCTGCATGGGCCAGGTGGCTGCTGCGATAGTGCCCCTGGCCTTGGATACTGGCCTTACACACACCAATTACTCAGAGGTATCAGACAGAAACAATAAAAAGCAAAGAACAAGATCTTGTAAACACAGAGGTGTCGCTGAAAGTCCGAGGCGAGATCGATTAACCTGGCTAACTCAGTCGCCACTGATGTAGTGCAATGTGAGACTGATTAATCCCGGCTAATTCAATCCCCACTATGCCTTCCTAGAGCACGAACAAATGTCCCCACTAATGTCTTTTTCTGAGAACACAACTAGATACCTCTGGACATCTGAGGCAGGTCCCCACTAATGCTTTCCTAGATTACAACCAGATGTCTCCCAGCAGAGCCCGAGGTGGGACCTAAAAACTTTCCACCAACGTCTCAGTCTTGGAGAGGCTACTGCAAGAGTGCAACCACATCTGGTTCTCTACTCAGTAGTCCAAATTGACTAGTCCAAAACAGAACAGAAAAGCAAGTATTCAGAGGAAAGCTAGAATTCAGTAAAGCAAAAGAGTTTCTTTACCTACCTTCTTGATTTCTGTAAAGCCAGTAGCCAGGGCCACCATCACAGCAGCCTGGCGCATGCAGGTTCGCATTGGATTTGGACAGATGGTAATGAAACAATGGAGCCAAGAACTGATGGGCCGCCTGAATAGGCAGTGGCACAGTGGATAAAGCATTGGACTGGGATGTGGAGGACCCAGGTTCGAGACCCTGAGGTCACCAGCTTGAGCGCGAGCTCATCTGGTTTGAGCAAAAAAGCTCACCAGCTTGGACCCAAGGTCGCTGGCTTGAGCAAGGGGTTACTCGGTCTGCTGAAGGCCCACAGTCAAGGCACATATGAGAAAGCAATCAATGAACAACTATTGTGTTGCAATGAAAAACTGATTGATGCTTCTCATCTCTCTCCGTTCCTGTCTGTTCCTATCTATCCCTCTCTTTGACTCTGTTTCTGTAAAAAACAAACAAACAAACAAACAAACAAACAAAAAACTGATGGGCCATCATCTTTAATTCTAGCTTGCACCTGGCAGGCAAGTAAAAACACACACTAGGCTCCAAAACCCACTCACATTCAGTGCTCACAAAGCTACTTACTGACTTATCCGAGTTTCCTAGAATTAAAGGTTTCTAGCTCACCAGACTTATTATTCACCTCTGTTCCCCATCTCCTTCCTTCTCCCTGCACAAACTGCACAAACTGGCTTCTCACTCAACACTCCACCATCTTGGCTGCTTCTCCTGGCCTCCTCCACATGGCCTTTCTCTGCTCTCTGCTGTGTTCTCTCTGCTCGCTCATGCTAATCTCAGGAACCAAGAGAGCAAGCTCCTGTTCTGCCCCCATTTTATAGTGTAGATTCATAACCTTTAATCCAATATACAAAATAGGGAAGTTTCTAATACAAAGTCACTTATCTGGGGCATGATGGGATTATACCACCCCACATCAAAATGGGTGGGAAAGGCTTAATCCTAAAACCAAGCCCCAGGCTACAAGGATCCTGCCTGCCCACAGCCCACAGAGACACACATTAATATCACCTGGGCAATGGCCTCTACGTGGGCAGCGTCATCTTTAACAAAGTGAGCATAATACATTTTATCTGCCCAACAATTTCTCTTCCGAATTGTCCACATTGTCGAATTTGGGAACCAGGGGTGTCTACCGAAGAACTGTCTTAACCCGCAGGAAAACGGAGAGCTCTGAAAATGTCTCAGGTGGCACCTCTCCTCGAGATTCCAGCAGGGTCAGGCAGCTCCCCGGAGAGACCAGCCAATTCAGGGTGTTTCTACTCGGTGATGCAAAACACCGCAGCCCCGCATTGGGTGCCAAATGTTGTAAAGTACCTGTATCTCACTTCCATGGATTCACGTAGAGACACCAAGTCCAGATGAATTTTGGAGAGTTTTATTAAAGAGGGAGATTTATTAAATATGCCGGCTACATATGACTAACACAGGACATTGCAGACCCAAATTGTGTGCGCCAAATACATTTCAAAGGCTGGTTATACACCCTTGATCACACAAAGGCTGGGGGGGCATGATATCATGACACAATTATTAACAAGCTTACAACATTTGTTTAGGGAATCCATAGAGACATTAAAACTTTCAAGGTACACAATCAAAGACATTTGCAAATCTTTCCATGTCTATCTCCCTTCCTTTGCCTAGAGGTATACATTACTCTCAAGATTCCAGGAAAGGAGGAGGAACCACAATCAATGTAGGGTGGTATATAAATTCTGTCTCTTATTGAAAGAGAAGAAGTTCCTCAGTTAACCTTTATTTTAGATTTAAAACTAAATGACCCATTGTCCTTGCAAGCCAGAAACTTCTACATTCTTCTCCCTCCCCTCCCCAAAGGAAAGATGGTACAGGAAAGCCTGACCTTTCCTCCTAGAATATCAATATTAATTTTGCAGCTTTTTGGTACCTGTAAAGCAAGTAGCCGCGGCCATCATCACAGCTGCCTGGCCCATGCAGGTTCGCATTGGATTTGGACAGTCGGTAAAGAAACAATGGAGCCAAAAACTGATAGGCCATTTTCTTTAATTCTAGCTTGCACCCAGCGGGCAAGTAAATACACACACTGGGCTCCAAAACCCACTCACATACAGTGCTCACAAAGCCACCAACTTATCCGAGTTTCCTAGAATCAAAAGTTTCTAGCTCACCAGCCTTATTCTCCTCAGTTCCCCATCTCCTTCCTTATCCCAGATACAAACTCTGCACAAACTGGCATCTCATTCAGCACTCCACCATCTTGGCTGCTTGTCCTGGCCACATGGCCTCTTTCTGCTTTCTGCTCTGCTCCCTCTGCTCTCTCATGCTAATCATCCCAGGAACCAAGAGAGCAAGCTCCCGCTCCATCCCCATTTTATATTGTAGCTTCACAACCTCTAATCCAATATACAAAATAGGGAAGTCTCTAATACAAAGTCACTTCTCTGAGGTATGATGGGATTGTACCACCCCACATCAAAAAGGGTGGGAAAGGCTTAATCCCAAAACCAAGCCCCAGGCTACAAGGATTCTCAACACACATTAATATCACCTGGGCGACGGCCTCACGTGGGCAGCGCCATTTTTAACAAAGTGAGCATAATACATTTTATCTGCCCAACAGTACCTTACTACAATATAAGATTTATGAAGTTAGAAGAATTTAAGCAAGGAAAGTGACATGATTGGGTTTATATTTTATAATGGCCACTTGGGAAGCAGTGTGGAGAAAGTATTGGGCCCAGAAATGAGACAAAGTTGTCACATGCTTTTATAATGGAAAAGGGTTGTGTATAACCAGTGGCCATGCAGGTTCTCAGATTCAGGCAGACAGTAAAGAAACAGTGGAGCCAAAAAATGGTGGGCCATTCCTTTATTAAAATCTCATACTGGCGGATGAGCAAACAGGCAGGGAAGACTGCTTCCCTCTTATTCAGAGTTCCCAAAACCCTGATGCATTATCCGGTTCCACAACGTGGAAAATCTTCTCCAGTTCCTTCTAGAATCAAAGGCCTCACCAGCCTCAGCGGAGCCCCCAAAGCCCCTCAGTTCTGGTTCCATATCTGTATTCCTTCTTCTCTTTCTGCAAAACCTAGGCTGCAGAAAAAATTGCTTCTCCAGCAAACATTAACAATACAACAACCCCTCCCAAGCAGGAAGGTTATCTGCAATTTGCAGTCTGCCACCCTGAGGGCAAGCATCATATCCTTTTATAGACTACATACACATACACATGGCGCTGCCCAGGCAATGCAAAACATAAGAGAGCAAACTTAAAAAACACATTTGACACACTTATTTGACTGAAAAGTTGGCTGATTAGATTCACAAAACAGAGAGCAAGATGGCTATAGTGATATATCAGTCTGTAGCATCTCCCCCAGACAAATGGGGAGCTTAACTTTTTTCTGCTATATAATCAGAACATACAAGTTTCTCCACCATTTTGAGACCATTTTTACTAAAGCCAACTCTTTTTTGTTCTGTGTGCTGGACTTCTTAATAAACTAAAACAAAATTTCTCAATGTCTTCATTATTTTAAGATGTAAGAACTTCAAGGTAACCTTATGTTTGGCAAATGAGTTTGTAAAATTTGTAGTTTTTGAGTGTGCTCACTTTTATTGTTAAAAAATGGTGCTGAGCAGCCACATGTGTGCTTGCCCACAGAGCAGGGCAGTTGGTTGTGGATTGCATTCCTACTTGGGAGGGGCCATTGTTTTGCTAGTGCTGGCTAGAGGAGGGGTCTTTGCGGGCCGCAGCCAATTTTGATGCCTGTTCTTTTTTTTTTTTTTTTTACAGAGACAGAGAGTGAGTCAGAGAGAGGGATAGACAGGGACAGACAGATAGGAATGGAGAGAGATGAGAAGCATCAATCATCAGTTTTTCATTGGGACTCCTTAGTTGTTCATTGAGTGCTTTCTCATATGTGCCTTGACCGTGGGCCTTCAGCAGACCGAGTAACCCCTTGCTGGAGCCAGCGACCTTGGATTCAAGCTGGTGAGCTTTTTCTCAAACCAGATGAGCCCGCGCTCAAGCTGGCAACCTCGGGGTCTCGAACCTGGGTCCTCTGCATCCCAGTCTGACGCTCTATCCACTGCACTACCGCCTGGTCAGGCAGAAGATGCCTGTTTTTGAGAAGAGAAGAAGGTGTGCAGATGGGGAACCAAAGCTGAGGGGCTTTGAGAGCTCTGCTGAGACTGGTGGGGCCTTTGATTCTAGGAGGAACCAGAGAAGATTCTCCTGGTTGTGCAACCGGATAATGTGTCAGGGCTTTGGGAACCCTGAATGAAAGGGCAGTGTTTTCCCTGCCTGTTTGCTTGTCAGCCGGTGTGAGACTTTAATAAAGGAATGGCCCCACCATTATTTTGGCTCCACTGTTTTCTTACCATCTGTCCAAATTTAATGTGAACCTGCATAGCCATGATGGCAGCAGCCACTGGCCTTACACCTTACATGCCTCTCTCAAGGGTATTTGGAAGGGAGTTGGGAAGGTCTTTACTACCTTTTTTTTTTTTTTGTATTTTTCTGAAGCTGGAAACGGGGAGAGGCAGTCAGACAGACTCCTGCATGTGCCCGACCGGGATCCACCCGACACGCCCACCAGGGGGCGACGCTCTGCCCCTCCAGGGCGTCGCTCTGTTGTGACCAGAGCCACTCTAGCGCCTGGGGCAGAGGCCAAGGAGCCATCCCCAGCGCCCGGGCCATCTTTGCTCTAATGGAGCCTCGCTGCAGGAGGGGAAGAGAGGGACAGAGAGGAAGGAGAGGGGGAGGGGTGGAGAAGCAGATGGGCGCCTCTCCTGTGTGCCCTGACCGGGAATCGAACCCGGGACTTCTGCACGCCAGGCCGACGCTCTACCACTGAGCCAACCGGCCAGGACCTTTACTACCTATCTTAATTGACTGTTTGTTGGTCAAATAAGTCTATAAATATGATGTATATGTTTGCTCACTTATGTTTGCTCAGTTTCCACTGGGGGCTGGGCAGCCAGATATAGTGGTCCATGAGGTTGCAGGTTGTCCTCCTGCTTGGGAGTGGCCATTGTCTTGCTAATGTTACTGGAAGGGAGATTCTGCCCCCAGCATGGAGAGATGCAGAAGGATTTCTTCTTTCTTCCCTCCCTGATCCCTTGCCCTCCATGGGAAAAGTAGGTTTTCCACTTTTTTTTGGCTTTTCTTGTGACTTGCCTGTCTTGGTGAGACACCAATAAACAGAATGGCCCACCATCCTCTGACTTTGCTGTTTCTTTACCATCTGCCCAAATTCAGTGAGAACCTGCATTTGAATGGCCATGATGGTGGTGGCAGCACCTGTCCTTATACTGTTAAACATCACTGATGCCAGTTTTTGAGCCCATACCCCAAGGTGATAGTCAAACATTTAATTCCAAGATTCCTACAAGAAAGGTCAATCAGGTATCTTATTTTGATCTGGAAATAAATGTGGAGATAACTGTTCAACACATAGTGTGATAATTTCCTGAATATCTTTCCTTTAACAAGAAAGACTAAGGATATGAAGGGTAGACATTTTTTAGAACATCACTTACATTTTGAAAGCAGTGATAATTGATCTTATTTATTAAATGTCAAAATGTTATAAAGGATCAAAGAACTCTGGTAGGCAGATATAACCTGGGCCTGTTGCCAACAAGTCCCTTTAAGGGATTTAATATGAAAATCAATGAACAAGTATGTGGGATATGCTGTATAAGCAATGGAAATGTGTTCAAGTTTGGTCACTAGTCATGCAGGTCTGTTGTAAGTACATTCAGGGTAAATTCTGTCTGTGATCCAGTCATGGGAGAAATACAAAGTGAGTCAACAATGTTTTTGGCACATGTTAGCTGGCATTAAGTGAGGAGACATCACTGGATTTTTTTTTTTTTTTCTAGAAAAGAAAGTCTGTAGACTCAGAATTTTGAACATGGCTTTGTTTTATTTATGGAACATCTGTACTCAGGAGGAAGTTAGGTTAAGTGCTCACCTCTCTGCTCCTCACACATCCTACAGCAGATTGTCTTTATATATGGACAACCTAAAAATGCTTCCCCACCCCAAAACTATTTTGTGGTTAGCAGAAGAGGAGGGACCTTGTGACATTTAGGTAAGGGAAACAAACTGATGACATTTAACAGGGGCGAGTAAGCTAGGTCTGAAGTCACAAGTTGGCATTAGAAAAGGAAAATGATAGTATATATTTGGAAAAGGTCATAGTGTTTATCTAGTTGTTGCCCTGCCAAGAGAAGGGCGGGTATAACATTGAAGACTGCAGAGGGTTACAGTATTTGTTCAAGGGAGTAAAACATTTCCACGCTGAGGTTTTAATCAAATGTGAGCCATGCAGTTCCGCTGACTGTGGCAGCTGCTTTCCTCTGCTGAGGCTTCCAAGCCCTCAGACGTCCTTGGGAGAGCTCCATGCCAGTCCTTGGGGAGAATGCCGCAATCCGAGATGCCCCATCTAACCCTGAGGTGACCACCTGAAACTGATGGGAACCAGTAGGCACATTCCCCAGATGTTTAAAGTACAGCTCTTGCTGTGAACTGTTCCTATCAGTAGCTCTTCTGGTAAACGGTGTAGGGCTGGGGGTGCAGGGGGAAGTAGAAAACAACCTTTCTTCAACTTTGTCATTTTTCAAAGACTTTCCTATTACCATCTTGAATGAGAAGACTATTTTTCTCACTTAGTTCACAATAGCATTTGCTGTGTCTCCATTCTGGTCACAGAGGAAAGGACATTTTTAACCCAGACTCTTCTTTTGAGCTCATGGCAAACCTATGTCTTCCCAGCCACAAGTTTGGGGAAAATGAAGTTAGCAAAAGTTGTATCTAAGAAGGGAATGCTGATTAAGTGGCAGTTGGTAGTCACCCCAGCCCCACCACTCTCAACCCCACCCCCATTAGGAAATGATAGTTTTGCTATCATTATGGCTTCATCATAACGTTTTGCCCTTATAATATGCTAAAGCCAGGACAGAGACAGATATATTGACAATATACACACATATAAGGACACATATCATTGAAGAATGAAAACAATATGCCAGTGGTTGGACTGGTTGAAGGTTGTATTCTGGGAAGTGGGTGACTTCTGACAAGTTTGAAATTTGGAACAGAGGTTGGGGCTGGGGACATTGTTTCCTTAGAGCAGGCCAAGCAGGCCTCTGGCCAGGCCCTGTGCCTCAGGAGCCCTGGGCTTAGGATAGACTTTGTCTAGCTTTTCTAAATGCCCCTTTAGAGAGAGTTGGAAATGTCAGTTCATGAGGGATGGGGTCACCCAAGAAGATTACTCCACTGCCGAGCAGGGGCTTTCTTTTTCAGGATTGTGTGCAATTGGGCCACCAGAATGGTGCTGGCAGGCTGATTTTGGGTTACTCAAATTGTTTATAGAGACAAGGATTGGCAAAAAAACCCCACATTTGCCCAGATCCCAAATGCCCTAGGGATGGCCCTAGCTGTAGACACAAATTTGGAAATAGTTTGTTATTAAAAGTCATGAAACTAGATGAGATCATCTGATCATCTGGGAGTGAGCACAGAGAGAAAAAGAACTCACACTAAAAGTCCTAGGGGGTTGTGGGGTTGGCATATCAACCTTCTCACTTCCCTGTGTTGTATGTTTGTGATAGATTGCTCCAGCAGTGATGGGAGGTTCCTGCCTGGTCTGACAGGGGTTCTCCTACATGGACGGGCTACAGTACATACAAAACGAGGCCTTCATAGCAAATGCAGGCAGGTCCAGAATGCCACCTTCATGAGACTGTCTAGTAGATGGCTTTTATGTTTACTTATTTTCCCTCTTCATTTGCTGTGGGCAGACAGAACCAACATAAAATGACTTATATAAATAATTACTTAGATAAACTACACTAAAATATTACTACTAGGAAAAGGAAGAAACATTTTCTAGGGGAAAGAAAATGTGTATGTGTTAGGGAGGTAGAGTGTGGGGTAGTGTGGGGCTGCTTTTCACAGCTTTTCTGTTTACTTCTAGTTATTTTGGTCCATTCTAGTTATATGATTTCCTGGAGCCTGGATTTATTATCTGCATTGGCCAAAACAATCGAATAACCAACACTTTACTTTTGGCTTTGTAGATACAGAACTGTCATTTTTATCTGAATATTTTTTTAACATTAAGCAGTTCCCCACTCTTCCTTCAATTGTCTGGAAATTCTAGTTTTGGATCAGAATTATCAACACTTGCCTGAATTCTTTCCTTGACTACTTACATTAAGTAAGCACCTTCCTGTCTTCCTGTTTCCTAAGATAGGGGCTTGCACCAAGAGTCCTCAATTAAGATTTACTGATGTTCTCGAAGGCTGTGGTTTGATACAGATTAAACACAGAATAGGAGGTAGAGAATGATGATTTTCTCAAATTTACATCTGTAAAAGCCCAAAGCATTAGAAATTATCCTGTCCCATGAAGGCAGAGCCCCTTGAATTAAATAGGTCAAAGATATCTTCTTTGTAGCCAGTGGTTTTGTATGAGCTGTAGCTAATTAGAATAGTTTTGGCTTTAAACTCAGTGAATTCGGCACTCTGGAATAATGCTTGAGGAGGCTTCCATGTCAGATAATTCATTGGCTTCTCATGAACTTACCCTTGGCTTCCCCTGCCTGTTATCCTCTAAGCCAGGGGTCCCCAAACTACGGTCCGGCCTGCGGGCCGCATGCGGCCCCCTGAGGCCATTTATCCGGCCCCCACCGCACTTCCAGAAGGGGCACCTCTTTCATTGGTGGTCAGTGAGAGGAGCATAGTTCCCACTGAAATACTGGTCAGTTTGTTGATTTAAATTTACTCGTTCTTTATTTTAAATATTGTATTTGTTCCCGTTTTGTTTTTTTACTTTAAAATAAGATATGTGCAATGTGCACAGGGATTTGTTCATATTTTTTTTATAGTCTGGCCCTCCAACGGTCTGAGGGACAGTGAACTGGCCCCCCTGTGTAAAAAGTTTGGGGACCCCTGCTCTAAGCTTTCCAAGAGCATCTTAGCATTAGTAGGACAGGGAGATTTACTGCATGTGAATGAAGCCATGCAGAGCTGTCTGGGAAACGTTAATCACTCCAGGACTTCCCTCACTGTCCCCTGACTGGGTCACACACACAAAGGATCTAATGGACCACTCTGAACAGGAAGACAGGCAGCAGAAGAATATAATACAAGACCCTTTTCTGAGACAGAAGAGTAGAGGCTACTGCTGACAGCATTTGGAGATGATCACAGGCAAAGGGGCCAGCTTGCTGCTCATTTGTCGCAAAGTCCAAAGGATCATGTCCTTGGACAAAGCTGCTTAAAAACAAGAGGGTGTGGAAGGGGGTGAACATGGAAGAAGAAAAGGTTTGGTGAGGATGGGACGAGGCAGACTGGTTTGCAGTTCCTGTCAGATTCACAGTATATTTAGACCATAAACTTGCTGCTTTTTTGATATGCAAGAAAACCCACCACTCTAGGTGGCTGGAAGCTGAGCTAATCATTGTCTTCCTGTGAACTGTGGGCTCTCCAGGTCTGATCCTGGTGTAAGACGGTGGCAAGGTAATCAGGTGTCCATATCCTAAGCAGTGTATCATATGGTCTTATATAATTAAGACTATATTTCCAACTCATATGTTAGTTTTGTGTGTATGTGTGTGTGTGACTGTGTAGCGACATCTGAATTAGCAATCTGCTTACAGCCTGCATGAGCTCCAAGCAGCATGAAGACACCCAATAACCGTGGGCCATGCAAGGAGGCTGTGTGTTTATCGGGGGTGGGGGCTTAGGGGAGAAAGCTACATCAGGATTGAGTTTTCTTAATTTACAGATTTGTCTAGGCTGGCCGTGACTATTGAAGGTCAGAGCTTGCTGGATGAGAAAGTAAAGTCCCAAAGCAAAAAAACCTGTGTTGTTAAAGACATTTTTCCCAAGTGAGCTTTTATTCATTTTTGGATTTTATTCTTGTTATTCTCCAACAAAATTTTTCAGAGTTGAGATATAAAGACAGGAGAGGTAGGAAACATCCAAGAGTGAGCTTGGTGAACAGCAGTTTTGCAGCATATGGAAAAGGGGACTTCTGGGGATGTTGCTCTGTTGAAATAAATCCAGCCCTGTTGCCTTTATGATACACATGGCCTTTCCGCAGTTGCTTTAGCCCTTTTAGTTGAGGGAAGGTTAGGTTGTCTTTAATTCCTGATTAGTCCTGGAAATCATGGTGAGCATTTCACATGGAAAATGTGTAATTTTTGAGTGGGAATTGGGAACATAGATACTTTTTTTAGCCAAACAATCACATCAAACCTGGCTCAGAGAAGCCTGAAACATAAAAACATAAAAACTATTCCATCTCCTTTAGGAGATCTATAGTTCTGGAAAAGACACTTCTTCCTAGGTAGGGGTTATGTTGGAGGACAAGTTTGTGGGCTGTGGATTACAATAGGCCTGGTTTGAATCCTAGCCTCACCACTTACGTCTGACATTATGTCTGGCCTCTCTCAGCCTCAGATTTCTCATCTGTAAAACGAAGATCAGAATACATTCTTAGCTGTGTCACTATGAGAGTCAAATGAGATTACGAGAGCAAGAGAGGGAATGGATACTGAAGGGCTAGGAGCATGGGCTCTGTCCTGACCCTATTATTTGCAAGCTGGGGAAGCTTGGCTCAATCACTAATCCTTTCCTGCCTCCCTTTATCTATAAAATGGTGACAATAGTATTTACCTCACAGGTTGCTGTAAAGAGTAAATGAGATCATAAGCACAGAGTACTTAGAAACCAGACTTATATGGAAAGTTTGCTTTTATTAAAATGGTTTTCACAAAGGAGTGTTCAAACCAGAATAACTATTAGAATTACTATTAAATGCCGATGGGTTTGGCATCTCTTTTGCTCATTTGGGTTAAAATGGCCATTTCCCAAAGGCCCCCTTTTGCTCAGAATTTCTGCCAGATCAGTCATGAATTTTCTTTGACCTTTGCTCCAGATCATTGCCTCTTATGTTTGAATGACCTCATCTCTCCTGCAGGTGGTTGGCAGTGGTTTCTGCCTTCCTTTCCAAGATCATAGAGCAATTGTCCTTTTAATGTCCCACCTCTAAGCTTGTAAGCAATAAACACACCATTTACTATTTACTTATGAAGCCACACATTGTTGAGACGGTATTGCTCCTCAGTGAGAGGTGATGGAACCTTTTCACTGGAGCCAACTCCACCCAGAAACATTAAGCCTATTTTATCAAGGCAGGGTATGGCCCGCAACTCTCTCTCCCAGACAGACTCCAAAACTTCTAATCCCTTAGAAAAAAAACCTTGGGGTGTGAAGGAGTTAATTTAGAAAATAACACTGAGTAAAATGTTCTTTAGAAATTGTGACGGGGGAGTCTTTTCATTTCTTAAATTTGTTTTGGAAAACATGGGGTGGAAATTTGAGAAATAAAAATATCCATGTGTAGAAAATGAGAACATCTATATTTGTGAAGCAAAAGAAGTTACTCATGGACAGGGGCTAAGCAAATTGTTGTAGTAATATAAAGTTATAGTAATTAAATATATAGAAGTATAAAAACAAAAATATGGAAGATATATAAAAGTAATTAAAATAAAATATTAAAAATAATTAAGGAAATTAAATAAAGTTATGCTGTCTGGATAGGAATTAATATAGTGTATGCAGATGTGATAAACAGACTGACTTTCAAGCAGGGCCCAGTTTGTTTGTGTGTGAAGTTATACATAGATAAGAAGTGGCTTGGTGTCATAGCTTTGTAAGTTAACATAAATAAGAACATCTTAAAAAGTGGTTTGATGTAACATTTCAGTAGATTAACATAAAAGGGGTTCCCTTCGAGGAACTCCGGAAAAGGTGGTTTGAGGTGATAATCCTGTAGATTGACACCTGTTAGAAGGCATTGGCCAGAAAAGGTACTAAAGCTGAGGGGACCCCCTGCTGCAGTAGTCGCCCAGACTCCAATGTTGATGTGGACTGTCTCCATGCTGCTCTGAGCTCTGACCAAAGACAGCCGAGAGGAGCACACCAACGGGGCCCCCTTAAGCTGTACCCAGGCACGACAAAAGGATTTGTAAGTAATAAATGGCCTGTATGCTTCTTGCAACTAATTGGTGTGTAAGTCGTGTCTTTCCTCCGGAGGCAGTTAGTGTCGGCACTTATCAGTAGCATCCTCATAGCCGCCTCAAGAGTAGTCTTGAAGAGGCTGCCAGCCCTGCTGATAAGCAGGAGCGTCCCACTGTGTGGGGAAGTTGAGTCAGGGACGCCTGATCGATGTAGAGCTTGGGCTCTACTGGGACACAAATCATTTCATATCTTTGAATGTTATTTTCCATTTGATCAAATGAAGATAATAATGTCTACCCACACCTTACTTTCGAGAATTTAAATCTTATATTTATATATGCATATAACTATGTATATTATATATATACAACTATCTATGCTTTATATTTTAAAGTTTTTAAACTATAAATGTAAAATCTCATTTAAATGTAAGGAATTATATTTTTCAAATTGCTTTCTCCTACTTAACATGTTTTGCTTTCTCTCATTTATTTATTCAACAAATACCTATTGAGTGTTGGCCATGGACCAGAAACTAGCAAGGCATTAGGAACACTGATATGGCCCTCCAAGAGCTCATGGCTCTGTGTGTGTTTGTGTGTGTGACACAAATGTGTAAAGAAGTACCTAAATACGGGAAAGTACAGTGTTGGGCTTCTCTCAATTTTCTCACTGTATAGATGAGAAAACTTGAGACACTACCGGATGGAGGTGAATTTGAGCAGATTTCCTGGCTATTAATATGCTTTCCTATACACCTCATGCCTCCTCTTGAGTTTGGGGCATGGTGAAGACCCACAGGAAAGTGGTTGGCTAGCTGTAGGTCTGGATAGGTTGACAGGAGGGAAGGGAAAACAGAGCCCTCCCATAAACATAGACAGGAGGGTTCTCCAGTGTGTCCCACAGAGAGACAGCTGGAAGTACTGAGCAATGAACAGTCTAACATTGTAAAGTCCTTTCCTGTCTCTAGATACAGGGACTCTCTGCAAAGTCATTCTGAAGGGCCTGGGAGAAATGCCCTGCAGTTGTCTCTGAGGAAGCAGACCCTTTGAGGAAGCAGAGTGGGATTCTAAGCTATGGCAACATTGGTTTCTAGGAAAGTTGAAATTCATCCCATACAAATTTTTGTATAATTGTGTGTGTTACAGCTTTCCACTTATAAAATTGGCTCAGTAATTATCTGCCTCCAAGTCTTATTATCTCATCTTGAAACCTAATTTTAAAACTAAGTCATTAATTTATGTACATAATTGTACCCTGATAGAATTCTTTACTTAAAACATTTATCTATCTCCATAGAAAATATTAGAAATGTTGAGACCAATCTAAACTGCTTCCTCCCATTTATTGTCCTCCCAACAATGTCACCAATAGTAACTATAAACATAAAGGAAATACAAAAATAAAAGCATGTTATCAACCCACAGGCTTGCCAAAAAACAGTCTGCGTCCTTGCTCATCCCAGATGAGATTATAATTGCTTAACAAATAGTCTTAAATAGCAAGAGAGATGAAACCTTATGTTTAAAGCTTTAATTAGGACTGGGATGTTGGGAGTCCAGAATGAAATCAATCTTCGGATTTTCAAATGACACCATTTGTAAATAGTAAAATGCCAAGTGAGATTAAATGACAGATCTTTTGTGGATTATGTTCTTGGATAATGATTCCCATCTTTGCCTGTTTCTGACATTGACCTTTGAGCTTCTGTAGATCACATCTTAGCCTCACTGAATCTTAGAGAGGATTCTTAGCCCTTTGCAGGGAAGCTTGCTGGGACATGGGCAGTAACTCCCCAAATCAACAACAATCTAGGCTTGAGGTTATTGCTGGTCTGACTTTAACACCTCTCTTGGTTGTTTTATGTTGACTTTGGCTTCATTTCTGCATCACAGGAAGCTGGAAACTTGCACACTACATTGCTCTGACATCTTTGACAGTGGTTTTTAGGTAGTTCTACCAGTAAGGCACAGCCAGGGATCAGAAGGCAGAAAGAAGGGAAGAGAGATTTTCTCCTTGCTTCTAGCAAGGTGTCTGCCACTGGTATTGGCAATGGCAGGAAAATCTAGGCACCTGGGTTTCTACACAAGTAATTTTGGCAGCTGCAGTAATGTCAGCTTCTCTGGAGCCTCAGTGGTAGAGTGTCCATGGGCCTTCACACCAGAAGTGGCAGCCCTAGTAGTTGCCAACATCAGGCCCCTGGTTTTCTACAGCATTGAGGTGGTAAGCTACCGGCTTCCTGAAAAATGACAGCAACCTCAACATTAGCTCTTGCTCTGTTCTAGCAAGGACGATACTGGGTATTACCCTTCTGTCTTCTGGCCCTGTGGGTTGTAGAGGATGTTTATAATTCTTACTCTGTATAGCTTTACCATTCCTATTTATGCCCTTCTATTCCTTCAAACACTTTGGTAATCTACTCCCATAATAAATTTCTTCTGTTTGAAATCTATAGTGGTTCCTAGTTTCCTGAATAGACACTGAACTCATACAGCCTCTCAAACCTGCAATAACTAGCTTTATGCCTTTTTTCTTCCTGTTCTCATTCTTATGGGATTTCCCACCCAAGTCTTTTCAAGTGATTTGCTTGTCTATTGAATCCTGTCCTCCATACCTTGCTGTTAGTTATGAGTTTTTTGCTGCTTATCTTGCCCTGCTGGGAGACTTCTGGGGTTTCGCTCATAGTTTAGTTTTTTGCTAAGAGTTCTCTGATACTGTTTTATTTTTTATTCTCTTTCCTTCCCTCCTTCCCTCCTTCCCTCCTTCCCTCCTTCCCTCCTTCCCTCCTTCCCTCCTTCCCTCTTTCCTTCCTTCCTTCCTCCCTTCCTTCCTTCCTCCCTTCCTTCCTTCCTTCCTTCCTTCCTTCCTTCCTTCCTTCCTTCCTTCCTTCCTTCCTTACTTCCTTACTTCCTTACTTCCTTACTTCCTTACTTCTTCCCTCCCTTCCTCCCTCCCACTCTTCCTTCCTTTCTTCCTTCTTTTTTTCTTTTCTCCCTTTCATAAATTTCTGATAATATTGAAGTCAGTGTTGTGTCTCATGTGTTTGTACGCCTTGTTTAGAATAAAGGATTTCCAGTCATTTTGCTTCACTCTGTATGTCAGCATGGACCGCAAGATGGAATGTGCCTGATTCTGCTCTTTCTAATCACTGACAGGGTGAGCAGAGACTGGCAGATAGGTTCCTAAGTGAGACAGAGAACCGTAGATATTTTAGGAAAAAAATGAAGAGAAAATTACATAATAAAGTTTATTACATTTGCATTATTAAAGCCTTATATATTATATATTTTTAAGTAGGAGACAGAAAACATAAAATACTTTTTTTTTTTTTTTACAGAGACAGAGAGAGAGTCAGAGAGAGAGATAGATAGGGACAGACAGACAGGAAAGGAGAGAGATGAGAAGCATCAATCATTAGTTTTTTGTTGGGACACCTTTGTTGTTCATTGATTGCTTTCTCATATGTGCCTTGACTGTGGGCCTTCAGCAGACCAAGTAATCCCTTGATCGAGCCAGCGACCTTGGGTCCAAGCTGGCGAGCTTTTGCTCAAACCAGATGAGCCCGCGCTCAAGCTGGCGACCTCGGGGTCTTAAACCTGGGTCCTCTGCATCCCAGTTCGACGCTCCATCCACTGCGCCACTGCCTGGTCAGGCTGAAATACTTTTTAAAGATCAGTTAGAATGAAAACATTTTGTTTTTCATTCCTTTTTATGGTTTTTATGTGTATGTGTAAATTTTAATTAATTATTATAATAAATTTTTATATTGCTTTTTTTACTCAGAATTATTTATATATTCTTGCACATTATTTTAAACACGTTTTTTACATGAAGGTATAACTGACTGTTGAGCTTTTGGCAATGGTTCTTTTTAAAAAATATTTTCTTATTGAACATTGCTTTTTATATGGTATTTTTCATTATTATTTTTATTATTAATATAATAAACATCTTTGGCTATAAAGAGGCTTCTATATTTTGTTTTTAGTGTGGCTTCCAAGACATGAATTGCTGGCTAAAACATAAAACATTACAATCCAAGAAATGAAGCTTAGAAAATGGAATGTGATTCATTCCTTTAAGCCTGTCCAACATGAGGCTGTGGTAGAACATGCTGACCAGTGTGTCTGAAGCCAGAGTGCCTATGTTCAAATTCTGGGTCCACCCCTCTCTGTGACATTGAGCAATTTGATAACCTCTTTGTTTCTCAGTTTCCTTATCTGTAAAACCCTTGTAAAGTTGTGAAGTTTAAATGAACTAATTTCTATAATGTACTTAGAGTGAAGTCTGGCACATAGTAAACACTATATAAGTATTAGCCAATACTATTATTGTTAATATCAAACAGGAACTATAAATGAGGAGTTATCCTATAGTCTTGACTTCTCAGAGTACTTAGTTCTGATAGGTAAAACCCAGTAGAGTTGTGGAAAATACAGAGGGCCCCTTCTAAACAACAAGGGGTCAAGATATTTTAGATGGTCAATGGATATAGACTAGTAATATTTTGCATTTGTGGAGAGTTTTACAATTTATAAAATCTTTTGATGTTATCACTCCAACCTCTCACATTATCCCCTGTGAGATACGTGTAGGTCATGGATGGTCTATTTGACAGATAAGAAAACAGAGGTTTGGAGCCATGAAGTGACAACTGAACAGGAATCCACACTAAGTAATCCAGGTCTTGACTTCTAGTCTTCCCCCTTTTATTATAAGATGTGACAACAATAAAGAATCAGAGTCTAGATAAGGTGAATATAAATGAATTTATATGAATTCTGGGATAAGTGAACACAAAAGAAAGGTGATTTTAGGATACATAATAGGAGTTTTGCTATTTGTTTACTTATAAAAGTAGAAGGTGCTAAATTTATAAATCAGTTCCCCAAAGCATATATTCCTGAGAAAATGCCATAAATAATATTGTTTCATATCAAAAAACTTCAAGGACAAATTTAATTCTTTCCAAATTCTTAGTATGACAGTCATAACATGAAGTCAGGTCTACTACAATTTATTAGAGCAAAAATTGGTGCTCCCAACCCTAACACAGGTGTGAAAAATTATACATAATAAAAATTGTATCTAATTTTTAAATTAGATACAGACCATAGAACTCTTATTAATTGCTAAAAATTTGAAACTAAGCCATAGGAAACATAACGGTAATTTAACTCATTAATTTGTTTCATCAGTGAATTTAGGAAACATTTTCTGGAGGATAGGGCACCAAGTGTCTTATGAGAGAAGTAAAGGTGTTCAGAGATAAAATTTTGGGCAGTGAACCAATATACTTTTCCAGATTGTGAATAGTAAAACCTGTGGTAGGTAACACTGTTGTAATTCTATGCCTGACTTTGCCTTTATGGAAGAACTTGGAAAATTGAGTTTGGAGATAGACACAAAGTTTTCATTTGGTTTTGTTTTACTGAAACCAACTTAATTCTGATGTGACCTTTCTAGCGCTAAAGTGCTGCTCCCCTGCATGGCCTCAGAATGGCACATTGTCCATCTGCATTACATTAGGAAGGAAAGACCAACATTTTTTTTACTTCAATTTCATGGTGGCTTAATTTTCAACAGAAAGGGAAGATTAAAAAGAAAAAAAGATTTTTTGTAAGCCAAGATCATTTCTTCTTTATTGTTAGATATTATAAAAATATGAGCTTTTCTTTAAGTTGGTATCATTGTATATACCACCTTTAATAAAAAAGAAAGCAGAATAAAAAACCTAAATAGCCCTACTATCTATTAAAAAATTTAATTTGTAATGAAAAACCTTCCCACAAAAAAAGGAAACAAGACATGACTTGATAAATTAACATTTTGCTTTCATAAATTGGTTTGTGTATTTTGGCAGTTAAATCAAATTCTGCTCTACTTTGGAGCAAAATGAAGGTCCATGTAATGATGGCTAAATGAAAGTGTGGACACAACGAAATGGGAAACAATGACCTTTATAGAGGGAACTCTTCCAGACTTGGCTTTCAGATGGCTAAAATGGTCAACTAAAGTGTTCTTCATCTATTTTCTTTTCTTTTTTTTTCATGAATTGAATTAGTCACGTTAGTATGTGAAGACGATCAACTGTCCTTAGGAAACAATGAAACACACAGAAGAAGCAACTGCAAGATTGATATCTTGAACTGTGACTGAGCCTGTGAATTCTGACCCTTGATGCACATGAGGTTCAGGAAGAGTTGAGTTTGCATGGACTCACTGACTTCAGAAGGGCCATTTTCTGCACCCACACCCCAACTCCAGCCTTTACCCATCCTAAAGGTGTCCAAATCATAGTCTGTTTTTTAGACTTTCTCTCAAAATTTGCCCTCCTGTTGCATTTTTTTTATCTAGCTAGCACAATAGACCATAAAATCAAGATGTCTAAAACTAAAATTTTCATTTCCGCCTATAATTTTTTCTCTTTTTATAGTAGCATCTTTATTTTTATAAACATTTAATTTGGAAATACCTGCATTGCCTACTCATCTCTTTCTTAACCAACTTCCAGGCAGATGTTGAGATGTACTAGCATTTCCAGATCCTTAACATTTGCTGGAGATGGATCCTTAAAACTTCCAGAACTTACGTCTTCAATAGTAATATAAATATTTTTGTTTCATAATGCATCAAAATTTAACTTTATGCTATTAAAGACAATTAAAGAAAATAAAAAGTTGCACTGAGGGAAAAGGCTTGAGCAATCAGCTGGTCTCACTCACTGGCCAAACAGTTCCTTCCAGCATAATTTACCAGAATTAAGGTGCTGACTTAGCAAAATGGTACGTTACAGGAACCCTTGCAGATTTAACTTTCTGGGCTTGGCTACGTACTATAGCCCTGAATGTTTATGAAGTTTATTAATTTTTCTAGGCCAACGGGACAAAAGCATTTTATGAAATGACTTCAGCCAATGTACCAGCCAGTACAAGAATTGTTCAACAAGGGAGAGGTTAAACTTCAGTGACAGTGGAAAAGGCAGTTAACTTGTGGTATGAGGACATACATAGAAAACAGACAATGAAAATATAATGTGAAAAAGCCAGCAGCACATGAAAACATTTCTGTGAAGGGCCTAATAGAGTTGCTTCAGTTATTTCATTATATCATAGTGCTTTGTTTTGTTTTGTTTTTATTTATTTATTTACAGGGACAGAGAGAGAGTCAGAGAGAGGGACAGATAGGGACAGACAGACATGAATGGAGAGAGATGAGAAGCATCAATCATCAGTTTCTCGTTGCGACATCTTAGTTGTTCATTGATTGCTTTCTCATGTGCCTTGACCGCAGGCCTTCAGCAGACTGAGGAACCCCTTGCTGGAGCCAGCGACCTTGGGTCCAAGCTGGTGAGCTTTGCTCAAGCCAGATGAGCCCGCGCTCAAGCTGGCGCGACCTTGGGGTCTCGAACCTGGGTCTTTCTGCATTCCAGTCCAACGGTCTATCCACTGCGCCACCGCCTGGTCAGGCTCATAGTGCTTTTAAGGAAGAAACTCTATGTTATGAAGTGCATTGGGTAATATGCGATTCTTGAATGTCTAAGGGAGGTAGTCTCTGTGAGTGGTAAAGGTCTACAGAACTACATGTCATAAATCTTTAAGGTTATTTACAAATATTAAGATCTACGATGCCTGACTGGTGGTGGGGCAGTGGATAGAGTGTTGCCCTGGGATTACCAGGTTTGAAACCCTGAGGTCTCCTTGGATTCAGGCTCATCAGCTTGAGCACTGGGCCACCAGCTTGAGTGTGGGATCACTGACATGATCCTATGGTCACTGTCTTGAAGCCCAACGTCTCTGGTTTGAGCAAGGGGTCACTGGCTCTGCTAGTACCCCACCCCCAGTCAAGACATGTGTGAGAAGCAATCAATAAATAACTAAAAGTGCTGCAGCTACAATTTGATATTTCTCATCTCTCTCCCTTCCCCTCTCTCTCTCACTTAAAAAAAACTATGGTATTTGAAAATAAATGTGTATATGTATTCATATGGTATATATATACACATTATATATGTACAGGGTGGGGCAAAAGTAGATTTATAGTTGTGAGTATGCAAAACACAGTTTACTCGTATTATTATTAGTTGTTGTATTATTTTCCATTAAAACAACTATATACCTACTTTTGCTCCACCCTGTATATGTGTATATATCCTTGATTTTTTATTTTGTACTCTTGTATTGTTGATGAAAAATTCTGTTAGTCTAGCGACCTAGCACTTCTGATGTATCAGTCCCAACATAAAACAACTAAATTAATCCATAGCCCTTCATCTAGGCTCCCAACAATTGTAGCTGTTTATTTTTCTTGTGAGAAATTGAATTTAGCCCACCAGAACATTTCATAAAGATCAGGAGATTGTGCCTGACCAAGAGTGGCGCAGTGGATAGCGTGAAGGACTGGGATGTGGTGGACCCAGGTTTGAGACCCCGAGGTCACCAGCTTGAGTGTGGGCTCATCTGGTTTGAGCAAGGCTCAGCAGCTTGAGCCCAAGGTCGCTGGCTTGAGCAAGGGGTTACTCAGTCTGCTGTAGCCCCATGGTCAGGGCACATATGAGAAAGCAATCAATGAACAACTAAGGTGTCCCAACGAAAAACTAATGATTGATGCTTCTCATCTCTCTCCGTTCCTGTCTGTCTGTCCCTATCTATCCCTCTCTCTGACTCTCTCTCTGTCTCTGTAGATCGGAATAGCTTTCCAGTTGAGTTGGGTTGGGTTTGAACCAATGACCTATGTGGTGAAAGCTTTTTTTTTTCTTCAGTCTCTTGATTCATGCATCTGCCTGGTTAAAATCTCAAAGTTGAAAAAATGTCTGAAGAATAAATACTTTTGTGGGTTGTTTTGATCATCAAATTGTGTGTCTAAATATAAAATTAATTTATAGAGAAATTTTGCTAAAAGTGTCTTTTTTACCCCTGATATTTATAACATTTTTAGAAAGCAAGTTTTAAGTTAGGAGTCAAGGAGTTGGCAAGTATGACTTTACAAATGTTATGTAAAGTGATTTTTACTTGGTAGAAGGGATAGTTTTTTTAGTCTACATATTTTATCTAAGTGCTGTTTTCCATAAACAATTAAAAGTTTATAGTGCAGGAAACTAAGCTTCCCAAATGAAGCATGGGTAGCTTTAAACAAATAAATTCACTGAGAATTTCAGGTCACTGTGAAATCTCAATGTCCTTCTAAAAATAGAAATAACAAAACTAGTGTGATGGTGGTCTTTAGGTATTTTCCCTTTGGCTTGAGTATTTCCCATGAGAAAAAAGAAAAAAGCAAATACAAGAAGACTTATTTTCTATGGCTTGTCAATATGGATATCAGCAGCTTGATTTATTTTTGTGGGGATCAATGAGGTCATGTGTGAAAGGCTGATGGATTTCTAGACCTTGTTGCTTTAAACATTTTGTAAACCAGGCCATTTCCTTCCCCAGAAGCTGTAGGCTGGTTACAATTCAAGGCCCTGTAATTTATTTACAGTGCAAGATTCTTTCTGGTGAATAATTATGCTCTTCCATTTCTCAGGGTGAAAGTACTCTAGAATGACAAACTTTGGCAAGTACACTGAACAGTAAGGTGTCCCCCCCCCCCCCATTCTTACCTGTTCCTTACCTGCTGCTTTTAATGCTTGTTTGTAGCATTCATTTCATCAGTATTTTTTTTTTATGGCTGATTTTCATCCAGTCAGAGTTTTCCTTGAGTCTTCTTTCTCCATGTCTACTCTACAGGACTCACTTCCCTCTAGTGACCCTGCTATCTAATCCATTAGAAATTCTATAAGAAGCCTCTTTCTCAAGTAATGATCCTGAAGGGTTAACTTTTCTTTATTCCATTATCATCCCCCTTGTTCAGATTGCTGTTTTACACCCCAGATCACTGCTATAGCTTCTCAACTGGATTCTTTGCTTCTACTCTTATTCCCTGCAATCTATTCTTCACACAATGCTAGTGATCTTTTTAAAAAATGTACACCAAAATATGGTTCACTTCTGCTTCTCATTTCACTTGGCTTAAAATTCAAATAACTTAACCCTCCAAGATTTATATCCTACCTCACCTTGTGCCCCTTTGCTCTTGGATCACTGTGCTCCAGCCACTCTGGCCTTTTTTTTTTTTTTTTTTTGACTCCTCAAAACACCAGACTTAAGTCTGTAGACTTGGCTTTCTCTCTGCTAGAGAATGTCCTTTTGCTTCCACTACTTCCTCTCTTGATATTGCATATCTAGCTCCTTCTAGCCATTCAGATCTTGGTTAAATGATATGTCCTCAAAAGTCTTCCTCTGACCACTCAATTTAAAGTAACCATCAGGGAACTCATAGACAAATCATTCTATTTTAATTCTTTGCATGGCAAGTATTACTATATGATTTTGTTTTGTTTTGTCTGTCTAAGCTATCATGAGTCTATTTATTGTTTTTCTTCCTCCACCAAAATGGGTTGTAAGCTCCAGGAGAGTGTAAATCTTGTCTCAGTGCCAAGAACTATGAGCTGGGCACATAGTAGGGCACTCAATAAATGCTGGTTGAATAAATGAATAAACTTGTAACATTTAAGCTAGTTATTAGTCATCATGGCTAGAAAAAATGTTTCCTTATTTTTTTGTCAGAATCAAAACCATGTTGCTGCTTAAAAAAAAATCTTTATTATCATCTTTTATTCTCTATTCTAATGATGTACCCTGTTTCAGCCCCTTGTCACTTCTAGTCCAGAGTGTGTTACCAACCTCTGACTTGTACTGTGTGACTTTAGGCTCTTAATCTTTCAATCAATCCTGCTGTCATCATATTTATTCTCTATATAAAAACCTTTACCATTCTCTAATTCCTTAATGAAGAGAAATTTATTAAAATATTATTAAAAATGTTAAAACAACATTGAAAAAGAACACGGAAATCACACAACCAATATCCTAATAGGATTTTCTTTTCTTTCTCAATATTCATGTTCCCGTCTTTCCATATGTGGTATATGGCCAAATAACTGTGTGTACAATTCTGTGATCTAAATTTTTACTTAATATTTTATAAACAGTTATTTCATTGTCTATAATGGTCACATAATAATGTTCCATTGATTATGTGCCATAATCTAATGTCCAATAACAGGAATGATTGGATTATTTCCAGTTTTTTGCTAACATAATAGCTATGAATGTTGTACAAATCTTTTCAATTATTTCTTTTGGAGAAATTCCAAGTCACAGAATTAATAGACCAAAGGTCATGATAAATTTATGTGTGTGAGTGCACATGTGCATGTACGCATGTATATATGTGTGTGTGTGTGTGTGTGTGTGTTTATGTATATTTCTAAATTCCTCTCCAAAAAGCTTATACAAATTTTCAGTACTATAAGCCGTATAAATACTATGATTTCTCCTGAAATTTGCCTGGATTAGGTTTGTTCTTTTGTAAAGTTTTGTTTAACTGTTTTATTGTTTTCATTTGCAGTTTTCTTAATTACAACTTGTAAGGTTGACTCCATTTCCATATGTTTGCCTCTTATTTCTATTTTCTTATGTGAATTCACTGTTCACACATTTGTCCCATTGATTAATAGAGGTCTTTGTGAAATATATATATATATATATATATATATATATATATATATATATTTTTTTTTTTTTTTTTTTTTTTTTTTTTTTTTTTTACAGAGAGAGAGAGAGTCAGAGAAAGGAACAGACAGACAGGAAGGGAGAGAGATGAGAAGCATCAATTGTTTGTTGTGGTACCTTAGTTGTTCGTTGATTGCTTTCTCATATGTGCCTTGATATGAGAAAGCTACAGCAAGGGGGGGGGGGGAGCTACAGCAGAGCAAGTGACCCCTTGCTCAAGCCAGCAACCTTGGGCTTCAAGACAGTGACCTTTGGGCTTCAAATCAGTGATCATGATGTCATGTCTGTGATCCCAAGCTCAAGCCAGCGACCGCGGACTCAAATTGGTGCATCCATGCTCAAGCCAGTGACCTTGGGGTTTCAATCCTGTGTCCTCCATGTCCCAGTCCAATACTCTATGCACTGTGCCACATCCTGGTCAGGCTGTTATATATTTATAGTAACTTTTTTGAACTCAATTTTTGTCATATTTGTCTGCTTCTGTCTTTCCCTGTGCTGTTTATTCTTACTGCTATGCCTTTGCAATTGTTTCATTTGATGTAAGTGAGGTAAATTCCCCCCCTTTTATAAACATGAAGTCCCAAAAATGAAGACTTCCCTCATTTCAATTCTCCTGACTAAAAAATAAAAACTTCCTGAAAATGATAAAAATCAGTTTTATTCATGTGAAAGCCTCCTTTCTATTTTTCTATCTTACTGGTTATAGTATATTCTGTCATTTATAGTTCTACAAAGAGCACAGAGGAAGAAAACTACAAAGACCTCCCATGGGGCAATTTAGCACATGAAAAAATCCAATGATGAGAAACGAATGGACGATTCAGTAGGTTAGTGAAGCCTAAAGTCAGATGCTCTAGGCCTCTGATTGAATAGTTGAGTATAAGACCCAGAGAGTCAAGTGACTTAATATAGATCATATATCTATATGAAAAGGGATGAAATAACAAGTATCCTGTGAGAAGGGCAAAAATTCAAGTATTCTACTTAAGTGCTTTTTTTAAACACTATAGTACATTGTTTTCCAT
This sequence comes from Saccopteryx leptura, assembly GCF_036850995.1. Lineage (NCBI taxonomy): Eukaryota > Metazoa > Chordata > Mammalia > Chiroptera > Emballonuridae > Saccopteryx > Saccopteryx leptura. The sequence goes on from NC_089506.1 coordinate 137,426,922, forward strand.
TTAATTCTTTAAACAATTTATTTCACAATAAAGAATATATAGTTAATAGAAAACAATTTAAAATCCATTAATATCATTTTGTTTAAAATGTTCCACCTCTGAATGCCAGGAAGAGCTCCAGGCCATTTATCAGGCCAGGTTATTAATGTGTGTCATGAACCCCTAGAGTCACTTGACCTTCATCATTGTACCTCATGAAACAGATAAAGCTGAACTAAAAGAGGAGATGACGTCAGAGTAATGGCGCAGTAGGAAGCGATACCGATAAATCTCACCCAAAACTCAACAACATCTTCAACCAGAAACAGAAAAACCTATCCTTGGAGCCTCCAGATGTTTAGCAATATACCCGAAGCTATGGTCGAGTGAAAAATTGGCTAAATATATAATCAAACCCCAAAGGAAATAGGGAGTAAGAAATGCTCTGCCTTCCTCGCTAACCTAAATAGGGCTGCATTCACTGGGAACTGAGAATATAGAAACTAAGGTGGGCAAAGGGGGTGAATAGATCCAGGCCATGGCACAAACGGCCAAACCAGGCTGTGGCACGGAGATCCAAACCGAGGAAAAACTGTTCCTGTGGCAACCCGGGCAATACAAGCTAACACTCGCGCCAAACCCAGACAAAGAAAGACAAGTGGGGCAGCCATTTTCCCCGATCCCCTGGTCGGCACGCGCAGATAGTAGGTGAGAGATTCCTTCGAAAGACCCGGGAGTGGGCGCCCGTGTTATCCCACAGAGAGGCAGAGTCAGGGACCTTTGTGTGGGCCAAAAGCGGACTCTCTGGGCCGCCCAACCACCCTGAAAAACCCGCACATGGGGAGGGAACGAGAACTAATTCCAACGCTGAAACTTTTTTGTGCAGGTGGGGGTTTCACTCAGAGTGTGAGACTGCCGGCCTGATATCCTGGTATGCGCGCGCAGATAGTGAGTGAGAGTTTCCTCCAAGTGCCCCGGGAGTAGGCGCCCGCCTGTGTTACCGGAGAGAGTGGCAGAGCCAGAGGTCTTTGAGTGGGCGGAAACCCCGCCTGATTATGCTAGCAGTTCTGACTGACTGAGCCTTATCCAGAGCCCTGTGCTGAGTGGGAATAGAGTGGGGAGTTGCCAGCTCTTTAAGCCTCTTACTATCCAGGCAGAGGCAGCAGCAACCCCATAACTGGATTATCAGGCTACTAATTGAGGAAGGAAAGACTAGGAGAGAGGCTCCAGGAACACGGACTCAATCACTATTGGAGCCTATAAATGCTAATGAGCCTCAACTGCCAACAAGAGTAAAGCACAATACATGATATCGCCATAGAGACTTATCAACTGCAAACCTCTACCTTAGCATGCCAAAGGGGCAGAACCTGGGGTACAGAGTCACCAATCAGGAAGAGGGAGAGAAAAGAAAAAGCAAGAAGATAACCTCTCAAAATCAAGAATAATCTGCAGACTTTATAACCTATCCTATTTTATAATATTAGTTCGTTTGTTTCTATTATCTTCATTGATATTTTTTTTCCTCCTCCAATTTGGTCGTTTAACTCTCTGCCAGTCTTACTCTCTCCTCTCCTTGAACTACACTACCCATAAGTGTTACATCTCCCATTATCTTTTCTTTCCTCTTCCTTTCTCTCTATGAGGGTTACACTCCAAAACCCTTAACTCTCTCTCTCTCTCTCTCTCCTCTTTTTTCTTTTTTCTTCTTTTAGTGGTTCCCTCTTTTTTTTCTCTCTCTCTCATTCTTTTCTCCCTCTATATTAGTTTCTTCCTTTCTCCTTTACATCTCCTGTCATTCAAACCTCAATAACGAACAAATTATCTTATCTGGGAATCAAACTTATGTTTGTGGCATTTTGGGTTTTTTTTTACTTCACCTTTTTAACTCACTAGCAGTGCTCCCATCCCTGGCTCTCCATTTTATCGAGTTCTTGTTCCACTAAATACAATAGTAATTTTTTAATTTGTCTCCCCATTTTCATGTTTCCCTCTTATTCCTCTCATCATAACTCTTAGTCAACCAACACCTAAAAGCAAATCATTTTATTCTTGACCCAAATTTTTTCCTTATTTGCTTTTTGTGGGTTCATACCCCCCCCTTTTTTTCTTTTTTTTTTTTTGCTCCTTTATTACTTCTCCCCAATTCAGGCCCTCCATTACAGGCACTGTTTGTTCTATTTAGTATAATATAATTCACAGTTCACCAAAAGATTTTGTCAAGAAAGAGGGGAGAGGAGAGGAGAGGAAAAAAGGAGGGGGGAATAATTTCCTTTTTTAAAAATTTTTATTTTATTTTATTTTTCTTTATTTCATTATTAATTTTTTTTAAAAAAACAACTCTTCGATTTTTTATTTTTTAACTTTTTATTTTTTATTAAATCTCATTAATACTATCAAAATTACCACACTCAGATGCCATTAAGGAAGAGAAAATTGAATATCATGGATACAAAAGAAAGAGAGGTAACACAGACAGATGAGGAAAAATCTATGGAGAAAAATTTAATATGTTGGAAACCTTGGAGCTAAATGACAGAGAATTTAAGATAGAAATACTAAAAATCCTTTGAGATATACAAGAAAACACAGAAAGGCAATTTAGGGAGCTCAGAAAACAACTCAATGAAAACAAAGAATATATTTCCAAGGAAATTGAAATTATAAAAACAAATCAAACAGATGAAAAACTCAATTCATGAGCTGAAAAACGAGGTAACAAGCTTAGCTAATAGAACAGGCTAGATAGAAGAGAGGATTAGTGAAATAGAAGACAGGCAACTTGAGGCACAACAGAAAGAAGAAGAAAGAGACTCAAAAATTAAAAAAAATGAGATAGCCCTACAGGAATTATCTCACTCCATCAAAAAGTATAACATAAAAATAATCAGTATATCAGAGAGAGAAGAGAGAGAAAATGGAATGGAGAACATACAGAAACAAATAATGATGAGAACTTCCCAAGCCTGTGGAAAGAACTAAAGCCTCAAATTCAAGAAGCAAACAGAACTCCAAGTTTTCTTAACCCCAACAAACCTACTCCAAGGCACATCATAATGAAATTGGCACAAACCAACAGCAAAGAAAAAATTCTCAAGGCAGCCAGGGAAAAGAAGAATACAAGATATAAAGGAAGGCCCATTAGATTATCATCAGATTTCTCAGCAGAAACTCTACAAGCTAGAAGAGAGTGGACCCCAATGTTTATAGTCCTGAAAGAGAGGAACTTTCAGCCACGAATACTATACCCATCAAAGCTATCTACCCTTCAAATATGAAGGAGAAATAAAAACATTCAGAGATACAGAAAAGATGAGGGAATTTATCATCAGAAAACCCCCACTCCAGGAATTACTAAAGGGGGTTCTCCAATCAGATACAAAGAACAACAACAACAAAAAAACACACAAAGCCACAAGAAAAAGCTCCAAGAAGAATACAATAAAACCAAATTGAAACTGTGACAACAACAAAAAGAATGGAGGGGAGAGGATGGAGATTAACAGTAGCAAAGGACGATGGAGTGCAAAAGTATTCACAAAATAGTGCGCTACAATGAACAGGGTAGGGACCCTTTTCATTACTCAAAGGTAACCACCATTGAAAAAACCAGCACAGAAGCACATGAGATAAAAAAGATAGCAACAGAGGAAAGATGTATGGAATACAACCAAATAAAAAGAAAAGATAGAAAAACTAAAGAGAAGGATCAAACAAGACACAAAACTAACAGAAAGCAATCTATAAAATGGCAATAGGGAACTCACAAGTGTCAATAATTATACTAAGTGTAAACGGATTAAACTCACCAATAAAAAGGCACAGAGTAGCAGAATGGATTAAAAAAGAAAATCCAACTGTATGCTGCCTACAGGAAACTCATCTAAGTAACAAGGATAAAAACAAATTCAAAGTGAAAGGCTGGAAACAATACTCCAAGCCAATAACATCCAAAAAAAAAAAGCAGGCATAGCAATACTCATATCTGATAATGCTGACTACAAGACAGCAAAAGTACTCAGAGACAAAAATGGCCATTTCATAATGGCTAAGGGGACACTGAATCAATTCTTAATATATATGCACCAAACCAAGGAGCACCAAAATATATAAGACAGCTACTTATTGACCTTAAAAGAAAAACTGACAAAAATATAATCATACTTGCCGAACTCAAAACACCGCTGACGGCTCTAGATCGGTCATCCAAACAGAGAATAAACAAAGATATAGTGGCCTTAAACAAAACACTAGAGCACCTGGATATGATAGACATCTACAGGACATTTCATCCCAAAGTGACTGAGTATACATTTTTCTCCAGTGTACATGGATCATTCTCAAGAATTGACCATATGTTGGGCCACAAAAACAACATCAGCAAATTCAGAAAAATCGAAGTTGTACCAAGCATATTTTCTGATCATAAAGCCTTGAAACTAGAATTCAACTGCAAAAAAGAGGAAAAAAATTCCACAAAAATGTGGAAACTAAACAACAAACTTTTAAAAAATGAATGGGTCAAAGAAGAAATAAGTGCAGGGATCAAAAGATATATACAGACTAATGAAAATGACAATACGACATATCAGAATCTATGGGATGCAGCAAAAGCAGTGATAAGAGGGAAGTTCATATCACTTCAGGCATATATGAACAAACAAGAGAGAGCCCAAGTGAACCACTTAACTTCACACCTTAAGGAACTAGAAAAAGAAGAACAAAGACAACACAAAACCAGCCGAAGAAAGGAGATAATAAAAATCAGAGCAGAAATAAATGAAATAGAGAACAGAAAAACTATAGAAAAAATTAATAGAACAAGGAGCTGGTTCTTTGAAAAGATCAACAAAATTGACAAACCCTTGGCAAGACTTACCAAGGAAAAAAGAGAAAGGACTCATATAAACAAAATCCAAAATGAAAGAGGAGAAATCACCACGGACACCATAGATATACAAAGAATTATTGTAGAATACTATGAAAAATTTTATGCCACTAAATTCAACAACCTAGAAGAAATGGATAAATTCCTAGAACAATACAACCTTCCTAAACTGAGTCAAGAAGAAGCAGAAACCCTAAAAAGTCCTATTATTAGAGAAGAAATAGAAAAAAAAAACATTAAAAACCTCCCCAAAAATAAAAGTCCAGGCCCTGAGTGCTATACCAGCGAATTTATCAAACATTCAAAGAAGACTTGGTTCCTATTCTACTCAAAGTCTTCCAAAAAATTGAATAAAAAAGCAATACTTTCAGACACATTTTATGAGGCCAACATAACCCTCATTCCAAAACCAGGCAAGGATGGCACAAAGAAAGAAAACTACAGACCAATATCTCTAATGAATACAGATGCTAAAATACTAAACAAAATACTAGCAAATCGAATACAACAACATATTAAAAAAAATACATCATGATCAAGTGGGATTTATCCCAGAATCTCAAGGATGTTTCAACATATGTAAAACGGTTAACGTAATACACCATATCAACAATACAAAGAACAAAATCCACATGATCTTATCAATAGACGCAGAAAAGGCTTTCGATAAAATACAACACAATTTTATGTTTAAGACTCTCAACAAAATGGGTATAGAAGGAAAATATCTCAACATGATAAAGGCCATATATGATAAACCATCAGCTAACATCATATTAAATGGCACTAAACTGAAGGCTTTCCCCCTTAAATCAGGAACAAGACAAGGTTGTTCACTCTCTCTACTCTTATTTAATGTGGTACTAGAGGTTCTAGCCAGAGCAATCAGACAAGACAAAGAAATAAAAGGCATCCATATCAGAACAGAAGTAGTAAAGGTATCACTTTTTGCAGATGATATGATCCTATACATTGAAAACCCCAAAGAATCCACAAAAAGACTACTAGAAAAAATAAGCCAAAACAGTAAGGTTGCAGGATACAAAATTAAAATACAGATGTCAATAGCCTTTCTATATGCCAACAATGAAACATTTGAGAACAAACTCAAAAGAATAATCCCCTTCACGATTGCAACAACAACAAAAAAATACTTAGGAATAAACATAATAAAGAATGTAAAAGACTTATATAATGAAAACTATAAACCATTGTTTAGGGAAATCGAAAAAGATATAATGAGATGGAAATATATTCCTTGTTCTTGGTTAGGAAGAATAAATATAATCAAGATGGCCATATTACCCAAAGCAATATACAAATTTAATGCAATTCCCATCAAAATTCCAGTGACATTTTTTAAAGAAATAGAGCAAAAAATCATCAGATTTATATGCAACTATTGTATAAAAAACCCTGAATAGCCAAAGCAATCCTAAAGAAAAAGAATGAAGCTGGGGGCATTACAATACCTGACTACAAACTATATTATAGGGCCACGACAATCAAAACAGCATGGTATTGGCAGAAAAATAGACACTCAGACCAATGGAACAGAATAGAAAACCCAGAAATAAAACCACATATATATATTCAAATAATTTTTGATAAAGGGGCCAACAACACACAATGGAGAAAAGAAAGCCTCTTCAATAAATGGTGCTGGGAAAACTGGAAAGCCACATGCAAAAGAATGAAACTGGACTACAGTTTGTCCCCCTGTACTAAAATTAACTCAAAATGGATCAAAGATCTAAACATAAGCCCTGAAGCAATTAAGTACATAGAAGAAGACATAGGTACTAAACTCATGGACCTGGGTTTTAAAGAGCATTTTATGAATTTGACTCCAATGGCAAGAGAAGTGAAGGCAAAAATTAATGAATGGGACTACATCAGACTAAGAAGTTTTTGCTGAGCAAGAGAAACTGATAACAAAATAAACAGACAGCCAACTAAATGGGAAATGATAGTTTCAAACAACAGCTCAGATAAGGGCCTAATATCCAAAATATACAAAGAACTCATAAAACTCAACAACAAACAAACAAACAATCCAATAAAAAAATGGGAAGAGGACATGAACAGACACTTCTCCCAGGAAGAAATACAAATGGCCAACAGATATATGAAAAGATGCTCATCTTCTTTAGTTATTAGAGAAATGCAAATGAAAACTGCAATGAGATACCACCTCACACCTGTTAGATTAGCTATTATTAACAAGACAGGTAATAGCAAATGTTGGAGAGGCTGTGGAGAAAAAGGAACCTTCATACACTGTTGGTGGGAATGTAAAGTAGTACAACCATTATGGAAGAAAGTATGGTGGTTCCTCAAAAAACTGAAAATAGAATTACCTTATGACACAGCAATCCCTCTACTGGGTATATACCCCCAAAACTCAGAAACATTGATACATAAAGACACATGCAGCCCCATGTTCATTGCAGCATTGTTCACTGTGGCCAGGACATGGAAACGACCAAAAAGCCTGTCAATAGATGACTGGATAAAGAAGATGTGGCACATATACACTATGGAATACTACTTAGCCATAAGAAATGATGACATCGGATCATATACAGCACAATGGTGGGATCTTGATAACATTATACGAAGTGAAATAAGTAAATCAGAATGAAGCAGGAACTGCATTATTCCATACGTAGGTGGGACATAAAAGTGAGACTAAGAGACATTGATAAGAGTGTGGTGGTTATGGGGGGAGGGGGGAGAGGGAGAGGGAAAGGGGCAGGGGGAGGGGCACAAAGAAAACTAGATAGAAGGTGACAGAGGACAATCTGACTTTGGGTGATGGGTATGCAAAATAAGTTAACGACAAGATAACCTGGACTTGTTATCTTTGAATATATGTATTCTGATTTATTGATGTCGCCCCATTAAAAAAATAAAATTATTTAAAAAAAATAAAAAAAATAAAAGACTAAAAGAATTGCTAAGAAAAAAAAAAAAAAGAAACAGATAAAGCTGCTACTAATGGCTTGTAAAACAAGTTGCCATGCAGTATTGCTTAAGAATTTATAACCTTTATTGGAAAGTGAATCTTTTTAATTGTGAATAATAATTTTCCAGTTTTTACAAGTTGGAAAGCACCCAGATACAACTGGGTGAGCATTTAAAGAATAGTCATTTATTTTATATTATAGAAGTTTGGAGCAAATGATTGTACTCATAGAGTTTGAGCTGCTGGGTTTTCTTTTTCAAATCTGAATGAGTGAACTTTTCATCTTTCTAGGGTGTTGGCTTCCTCTCATCTTTCAAATTAAAGTATAGATTAATCAGGTAGATTATAGATCAACCAGATAAAAAAACCAGAACATAAGAAAGTGTTTGAAATTTTGAGAGTTTTTAGTCAGATCAAGAAGCTGTGTATTATTTTCTCTATTTGGTTACTAATCTCTTGGGGATTTTCCTTCTTGAAATCAAGATTAAATATAGAATAACAAAAGAATTAGTTTTTGATAGATTTGCTGATGTCTTTCAGCCTCTCTTTCTGGATACCAGTTAGTGTTTGAGGTGGTTTGGGGTACTTGAAAGAAAGAAAGTAGTGGACCGGGACACAGTCCCTTATTCTACTTACTGTCTAATCTTGTGCAAGTTTCCTCATCAATTAAGTAGGGCATGAATGCTGACATTGTAGGATCACTGACCCACTGGAAGTCCCAACTGATTCCAGGCAAGCAGTTGCTCAAGGCCTGGACCCCAAACATCTGGATGCTCTGACTCCGAATCCTGATGTATAGTAGAGTGCGGATGGATGGCTAGCTTCATCATGCCCTGGACCTCATAAGGAGAGAGGATATTCTGACTCCATTGGTCCTTTGGAGAATGTTTTCTTGCATCTCAATTTCTTGGTCCTTGAGATGCAAGTGTAAGCTATCATTATCTTTTTTTCTGTAATATTCCCAAGAGTAAATACATTTTCTTCCTTGGCTTAATCATTGAGCAACATTATGAAAATGGAAATATAAGTTGAGCATGCTTATCTGTTTCCCAGGGTGACTGATTAGAGTTTTTTGTTATACTCAACAGCAAATTTTAAAGCTAAATTTAAAGGAAGAACATGCTCTTTTTTTCTTAATTGTAATTTTGTACTTTTTTGTTGCTTTTCCATATCTAATATCTCCTACTGTTTTAGTTTCTTCCTTGGTTTATGAGAGAGAGACAATAATTAGTAGCATCTAACATCTTGACTCTAGGAGACCTTGACATATATGCTCAGTATATGACCTTATGTAACTTTAATTACCTCCTTGGTCCCCTACTGCTTGTATCCAGACTTCATATTTTTGGAAGCTTTGAGCAGCTATCACTGATATCTGGAAAAAATAGAACGCCTCTTGGCATATTGTTAGTAGCTAATTAAAACAGATTTTGGTTTGGGTTTTAGTGTAGGAAAGGGACTAAAAAGTCATTTTATAACTTTTACTTAAGGTTATATATGTGGAAACTGATGTTACTTTGCTTGAGAACAGACATTACTGGATGAAAACAGCTTTGTGTAGCTACTCAGTATATTCTGTCACTAAGGTTTCATTTTTAAGACTGCTTTATAAAGTGTTTACATTTAAGTTACTTGTGCCTTCCTGTCTAGAGCTAGTGTATACATCTTAGCAGTGTCTGTCCCTATCAAGTCAAATGTGTTTCAAGTGTGAAGTAAGGTAAGCGACTGGTAGAAGAGAGGTGAGTTGTTGAGGTATATGTTAGCATCTCAGGACAAGAGTAAATCATAAGGACTTTATTAGTCTTATAGAGCTATCGTAACAAAATCTTACAGACTGGGTGGCTTACAACAGTCATTTACTTTTCATAGTTTTGGAAACTGGCAGTTCAAGATCAAGATGCTGGCATGCTTGATTTATGGCTGCAGACAGACACCTTTTCACTGTATCGCTGTATCCCTCGGTGGCTTTATTTTTTCTTTGTACGCACAATCCTGGTCTTTCTCTCTCTCTCTCTTTTTATAAGGACTCTTATCATATTAGGCTAGAGCCCCACACTTATGACCTCATTTAACTTTAATTACCTCCTCATAGTGTCTGTTTCTAAACATAATCACATTTGGGATTAGGGCTTCAATGTATACATTTTCGAGAGGACACAATTCAGTTCGTAACAGGGACTTAAACAGCCAACATTCTCTCACAGTTGTATCAATCATTGTAATGGCTTTGTCAATCAGTTATGACCTGGTTCAGAAGTAACAACTAGATTTGCTTCTTGTGTTGAAAAACCAGCCTGGAGGATAATCTTTCCCAAGTGGGGAGCGGAGGCCAGGCAGTTGTAGTAATTTTGGGGAAATCTTTAGGACTAGAGATTTCTATTTAAGTTAGAAACCCTACTTGTTTTCTAACACCTACAAGTCAGGAAGAAGACTATGAACCTTAACAAGTGACCAGCTTGGTGAAAGTGAGCTTTCCAGAGTAACTACTGAGAGCGTGATAAGTCATTTATCTAGCTCATTATGTTACTTCTCTCTTATGTCCCAAGCCAGGACATGCCAATGTCAAATGAGGCCTGTTCATTGAGACCAAGCTTTATGGTAACTTCACTGAAGGTAAATTTAGGTTCATTTTAGAAATAGGTGATGGGAAATTAATGTGTGCTTTAAAATATGTGGCAGCTAATTTATATAAATCATTATCACACAATGAACATATATGTCAAGGTCTCCTATAGTCGAGATGTTAGATGCTACTAATCAGCCTTTTGGTATTTTAGAGATGAAGCCAGTCAATCTGTTTATGATGATGATTACTTTAGATATAAGGAAGACTTTTGTGTTTTCATTTAGATTTTTTAAATAGTCATGAAATCATTTATAAAAATGCTCCTTTTGAAATAATAAAGTTCTATGCAAATATAGGTGTGGGAAAAGTAGATTTGCAGTTGTGAGTACATAAAACACAAAGTTTATTCTTATATTCTTATTAGTTATTGTATTACTTATTATTATGAACCTAGTTTTGCTGACCCCTGTGTGTATAGCACATTTCTTCAATGATCTTTTTGTTGTTGTTATTCATTAGATTCCACATACAGGTGAAATCATATGGTACTTGTTTTTGTTTCTGACTCTTCAATGACTTTTTAATGAAAACCTATTTCAAGAGGTTCAACATTTTCTTAGGAAAACACTCTCAAGAAATAAAACTTTAGTCAAGCATTTATCCTTTGGTTTAACAAATATATATTTATTGAGTGTCAGTTATTTTTCAGGCACCATCCCTAGTGATGACAAGATCAGATAGAGAAGTTGCGTATTCATGGAGAATGCTTAAAATGTCAGCCATGTACCCATCAGGGCCAAAGCGTGGCAGACAAAGAGACCAGCAGTTGAGAGCTCTCCCTGATGGAGATGACAATGGTTTAGACAGGGTGGCAGTATCGACGTTTGAAAGAAGGCCATGGATTTGGGTTACATTTCAGTAGAAGGCAGCAGCTTTAAACTGGAGAACTCAGAAAAAGATACAGGTTTAGGGAGAGCAGATGGAGGGAGTGGACATCATGATTTATGTTTTCCTTTACAGGAGACATATTTCTCTCCATATCCTTCCCTAAAGTTTGACATTTTAAAAAATCTTGGCCTTTTATTTTAAAAATTGATGGCTACTAATCAATACCATTGCTTTTAAAAATTAATTAAAATTTATTGGCTATCTGTTATTTTATTCTTCCTGTAAATTTATGCAATTTATGTAAGTTTATTTTATGCAATTACTCCTTGCCTCATATCCTTTACCAACATAAAATGACAAACAACTTTCATTAAAAACCCAGTAAGAATAGCATTGAATTTATTTATTTATTGTGGGAAATTTAATCTTTTTTAATATGTTGTTTCCCCCTTCATGAACGTGTTATATTTTTCTATATGTTCATAAAATTTTATAATTTTCTTCATGTAGGTTTTATGTTTCTCTTATTAAATTTATTTCTAAGTATCTTTAGTATGTATTGCTATTTTGAATTATTTTCTGAATACCATTTTTTTCTTTAGGTGATTTATACAGAAAAAACCTATCATGTTTTAAAATATTTTTATGATATTTTACATTGTACCAAATTGTGTTATTAATGTTATTATATTTTCCCATGAGTATTTTGGGTTTTCTAGTCATTCAGTTATATCAACACAAAGAGATTTTTAAAAATCTCTTCTGTTCTAATTCTTATACTATTACTTAATTTTAAAATATTTATTAGAACTTTTGAAATAATGCTAAATTATAATGGTAATAGTTGATTTTAATTGAAATTATTTTATTGGTTTACCATTAGGAATAATAGTCTTTGGTTTGAGTAACTGTCTTAATTCTAATATATTTTGCTTTATTGAGGATTTTTATAAAGAATGGTTTCTTATCAATATCAGTTTCAGCAGTTTTTAATATAAATTTTTTTATTTTGTTGATGTAATAGATTATGATGATAAAATACACTGCTTTCCTGAAATAAAACTTTTTTGGTCGCAGTCTTTAATTTTTTTAGTATATTGTTAAATCCTATCTGTTAATACTTTATTAACCAATTATGTACAGTAGGAGAAGTCAAATTGGACAAATATGAATAAGGACATAAGTGAAAATGAGTAAAGACAAAGAAATTTTATATTTAAAATTTTGAAGTACAATCTAAAATTGTATTGAACATATATATAGAAAGAACCTGACACACCTCAAACACATTATACATTATCATAAAAATACCCTTGGACCATTAATTAAGATTGATTGTGTGCCTGGCTATACATTCTAAAAAAGTCAGTATTTTACAGGCTACATTTTTATTTCATAAACTAATAAAATTAATATTAATAATTAAGCATAATAAAATATCTATTTAAAAAACAGAAAGCACACTACCAGATAACCCTTGAATCAATTTTTAAATCAAAATTATAAAGTTCTGAAAAAATTATAAACTTCTGGAAAGCAAAATAAAGGATAATACTTTAATCTGTGAGACATAGTGAAAGACAGACTTGAAAAAAGTTTTATGGTTTTCTAGCTTTCATTTTTAAAGAGATGAAAAATTAAAAAAATATTATATAGCATAATAAATTAGGAAAAGAGCACAGATTTCCAGGACTCATACTTTGTTTACTCTTTTTTCTTCCCAGTTTTCATCTTTTTATATTTTTGTGGCATCCTTTAAAGTATATTTTCCGTAGGCTCTTCCATATCACTAGTATGGGTCTTAAAAGTGACTATCTTCTCTTTCAATTCATCTGAGTAATTTACAGGTATTTTTCTTTATGTCCAAAACATGTTTCTTTGTGCTGTATTTGAACCTGTTGAGGTCATCAGGAGGAGCATTTTTAACTTCTGTTTACCTGTGCTGCACCTCAGCCCCTTCCCCGAGTGGGAACTCCATCCAGTCTGATGGGTTCTCTCTCTGCTTGTTGAGCCTCCAGAGGTCTTCTGACTGGAAAGAGGTAAATACAAAGGACTTGGTAGTGAGGATAAATGAATTGTGTCTAGGCTGCCATATATTTAAGAGTACTCTGCTCTACATTGACTTAAATTCACCTTGTGTTTAGCATTTTTGTTTGTGATAACCATGGTAAAAGTTACCAGCCAATTTTTACCTATGATAAAAGCCACAATGTCTAGGACATGTCAGAAATTAACTACAGATGCTGACAAAGATTATGGTACATACAAAAGGCATTTAGGAAAGATAAAAGATCAATGCTCCTTGGATACCAAGTAAAGCATCTTGGAAAATATGGAATTTGAGATGGGAAGTATTAGAAAAAAAAGGAATTGAGTTGATGGATTGGAAAAATAATATTATGAAAAATATTTAATTCTAGGCTGAATATGTTTTCTTGATTCTAGAGGTCAAGAAATTTCTTTAAAGTTTCGGTTAAGCATTATGAAATCAATATTTAATAGTATTGGAAAGATGCACTGGAGTGAAGTGCAAATGAGAACAAAACTTCTTAGGGGATGCAGGGAGGGTGGGCGCCAAGCTGACTCTTAGGGTTAAGCCTGATATGTCATGGATTTTATTATTTAAGTCTATGTTTATTCTGTTGAAGAATATCTATTAAATTTTATTGAGAATATATTTACAAACCAATAAGGCACAGAGGAAGAGTTCATAGCAAGTCACTGTGACTATGGATAGAGGGGTTCACAGTGGGAGCCAGCAATAGAGCTGAAGAGTGAATCTTATTTTGTAAGGAAGAAAGACCTGTTTGAAGAGGGATAACAAAAGAGCAAAAGGATGGGGATTCAAGGAGCCATTACAGGTTTTAGAGGTTCAGGAAGACCACTCATTTTCCCAGCCTTGGACTTGATGTTGAGCTGATTCTTTAGCTGCCAGCTTCTCCTGTGAGATTAGATTTTCATGAAAAGAGTCTCTTTGGAAAATAAATGCCCTTTCACAAGTTCACTTCACAGAAAAAATAGAAAATATCCAGGTCATAAGGCACCAAAGAACCATCTTAAATTTGATTTAGAGAGGAAATACTGATGGGCTCCTAATACATCTATTATAAAATACAGATTTAAAGAATTAAGTATAAAATTTTATAAGATTTAAATTCAGTGATTTATAAAAATTGTATTAAATACTTTAAGTGGGTAGCTTTGCAGGCTTGAGTACCAATATGGACAAATTTATTACTTTTATCCTCTAAATTGTTTGTGCTTTGGGTCATTAAGAAATAATTTTTGCCCGACCTGTGATACTCAGTGGATAAAGCATCAACCTGAATGCTGAGGTTACTAGTTTGAAACCCTCAGCTTGCCTGGTCAAGGTACATATGGGAGTTGATACTTCCTACTCCTCCACTTTTTTCTCTCTCTCTCCTCTCTAAAATAAATAATGTCTTAAAAAATTTTACAAATTATAAAAAAATAGAAATAATTTTCTACTCTCAGGTCAAAAAGAGATTCCACATTTTAAAATCCATTTTTACATTTTATTTTCACATTTAGATCTTTAATCTACTTGAAATTTAATTTTGTATTTTGCTATAGTATAAAGTAGAGGTTTAATTTCATTTTTCCCCCGATACATTTTTTTTGTAGGATCCTCCACTTTCCCCAGTGATTCAGATATATATCAACCATATGATACATTTCTATGCATACATGGGTCCATTTTCTCAGCTTCATATTCTGTTGCATTAGCTCATTTACTATCTTTGTGCCAATACCACACCATCCAAATTACTATAGCTTTATAGTGTCTTGGTATTTCGTGTAATAGCACCTTCATTTTGTCATCTTCAAAATTTTGTAGTCTGTTTTATTTATAAACAGTTGCCATATCTTCTACTTTTTATTTTTTCTTGGAAATTAAGGGACAATTATCTATTATTATTGAAGTAAGCTGACCTAAATTGTTTAAAACCACTGTTCATCACTTAGTGAACTTCTTTAAGATTCTTTATTGTATGTGGGAAAAATAGGAGTACCATCATCATACAATGAATGCTAATGCATTTAAATTTAAAGTTAATGTTTGTTAAACTTTTGAAACCTCAGTTTTCTCATTTGTAATATTTATATTGTAAATCATTTATTAAGGATTAAATGAGTTAATATATCAGCATAGAACAGTATAACACATAAATAAATGTTACTTTTTAAAAAATTTATAATTTTTTGGCCCTGGCTGGTTGGCTCAGTAGTAGAGCGTCGACCTGGCATGCAGGAGTCCTGGGTTCAATTCCTGGCCAGGGCACACAGGAGAAGCGCCCATCTGCTTCTCCACCCCTCCCCCTCTCCTTCCTCTCTGTCTCTCTCTTCCCCTCCCGCAGCCAAGGCTCCATTGGAGCAAAGTTGGCCCGGGCACTGAGGATGGCTCCATGGCCTCTGCCTCAGGTGCTAGAATGGCTCTGGTTGCAACAGAGCAATGCCCCAGATGGGCAGAGCATCACCCCCTGGTGGGCGTGCTGGGTGGATCCCAGTCGGGCGCATGTGGGAGTCTGTCTGACTGCCTCCCCGTTTCCAATTTCAGAAAAATACAAAAAAAAAAATTATAATTTTTTTTAATGCCTTTGGGGTAGGAAAACTAAAGGCATGCTCAGAGGTTGTAAATAAGTGACCATATGGTAAACAATGTTGACACAGAAAAGTAGAAAGAAATAAATTAGAATGGAAAACTGAGTCAGATAACAAAGCAGGTCCAAAGTTAGCCAATTTAGGGAAGAAAACAAACATGAAGTAAGTCTTTGGTCTCGCTTATGGCTTTATGTGAACTCCTGTCCTGACTCTGGCAAGGTGATGATTATACCTATTTTACATGTGATATCAAGCAACTTTTCAAGTCATTCAGATAATGAGTATCCAAACCAGGTTGTGGGCCTGGGTCTGATTCTAAAACCATTGTTATTCCCTTTATGTAAGGCTGAGTGTTTTGAACTTTATCTTAAATGTTTTCAGGAAGAAGAAAAATGTAATTGAAAGATTTCAAGAGATAGTTTTGGCAGTCTGTACAGATTGCCACATACTGTGTGGCTGGAAGGTGACAGTTGGGGCTGGGAGGGAGAAGGACTGGACTACTTCAGTCATGCAGAGACAAAGGGAGATGGCTTAGACTCAGGTAATGGCAGGGGAGGGCAAGAGAGAGAGGGCATTCTTGTCAGACACTGGTCCTTTCATACCTTGCGTTGCTTAGTACTGGGCTGATGTCATATCACCTACTCAGTAAATGTCTTTGGTTAAGCTATTGTTTCAAGATTCCTTTCAAATTAGACTTTATTTAAAGTGTCTTGTAAAACTTTTCTTTTAAAATGCTAGCCTACAGTTGATTATTTCACAAAAAGGAAAACTATTAAACTATACTAAAATATTACTAAATATCAGCAGTCCTAAAATCAAAAGAGTATTCACTTCATGTAGTGTAAATCATAAAAAAAGAAAATCTGTGTATAGTAGAAGAATATCTTTGATTACTGAAATATTTAAAGAACATTTTAAGATCTTTAGGATATTTGGGGCATTTTGTGGGTTCAGATGTTTCAATACAGGTATTTATTATTTGAGTTAAAAAATGTGTACCTCATTTTGATCCATATGAATTTGCAGAAATTTTGCCCACTAGAAAAGAAAAGCAAAATAGGTTGTTGTGACATATTGTCACAGACTAAAGCAAGGAAAATACTGTATTTCCCCATGTATTATATGCACACTTTTTCAAAATTTTGGGGGTCTAAAAACTGGGTACATCTTATACAGTAGTTGCAGATATTTTTATTTGCATTTCCTGCTTTTTTGCACTTGTTTTTGTGCTCATTGTTGTAGATTATTTTACTTGCATTTCTTGCTTATTTGTGCTTCTTTGTGCTCATTGTTTCACACTTGTTACCGGTATGTTACGAAGGTAAAGTTTCATCATGTTCTTCCCAGAAATGACTCAGAAAAGATTTTTGTACAGTGCTGAATTCAAGTTAAAAGTAACCCAGTTTGCAAAAGTGAGTGGAAATCATATTGCTGAATGTAAGTTTGTTTGGTCCTCCTCCAACTGAGAACTCAATCCAAGACTGGCTACGGGAAGAAGAAACCCTACTGAAAACGTCACGACAGAAGAAGGCCATGAGAAGCAAGTCAGCAAAACGGCCTGATTTAGAGGGATTGAAGAGCAAAGGACAATTGAAATTCCTGTGTCCACAAAAGATGGTCCAGCACAAGGCAAGAAGAATTGCTGATGAAAAGTAATTTATTGATTTCAAAGGAGGACACAATTGATGCTTCTGATTCATGAAACAGAATGGACTAAGCCATTCATACATGCACCAGACTTGCCCAAAAGATTCCTGAAAGCTATGAGCAGAAGGTCCTTGAATTTCATCGTTTTGTCCTTCAATGTCAGAAGACACATCTATTTGAGTTGGAATAGATTGAAAATATGGACAAGGTACCCCTTCTATTTGATGTCTCAAGTAACAGAACTGTTGATAAGAAGGGGTGAAAACTGTAACTGTGAAGACAAGTGGACATGGAAAGAGCCATTATAAAGTTTTTCCAACTTGTTGTGCCGACAGAACCAAACTGTCTCCTATGCTGATTTTTGAACACAAAACAATGCAAAAGAAGACATTCCTTGAGGAGTGATTGTCCACGTTCATGACAAGGGTTGGATAAATCAGGATGGGATGAAGATCTGGTTTGAGAAAGTTTGGAGAAGAAAGAGACCAGGTGGGCTCTTACACAAAGCTGCCCTATTGGTGCTTCATCAGTTCAGTGATCACATAACAAAAATACAAAGATGATTGATGCAGAGCAAAAAACAAAACTTGTCATCATACCTGGAAGCTTGACATCCTAGTTCTAACCACTTGATGTCAGCGTTAACAAACCCTTCAAAGCTGCCATGAGAGACGAATGGAACCAATGTATGAAGTCTTCTGGGGCAACTTGACACCAGCAGGAAGAGTGAAGAAACCAACTATAGGAGAATTTTATACCTGGGTGAAAAGATTCTGGGATAATATCAAGATTGAGATTGTTATCAAGTCCTTTAAGATGTGTGGCATTTTAAATGCCATAGATAGAAATGAGGATGAGGTATTATATGAAGACAGTGATTCATCATCAGACACAGATGAGGACAAGCTAATAGATGGGAGTTTTGACAGTGATGAGGAGTTTCATAAATTTTATGATGAATAAAAATTGAGTTCAATAACTTTATATAATACATTTTTTTTCAAATTTCAGGCCTCAAAATTAAGGTGCATTTTACACATGGGAACGTCTTATACATGAGGAAATATGGTATTACTGAACTAACTTAAATAATAAACTTCATTTGGAGCCCTTGCAGTTAATTGTAGATAATCAAAATTAAACCAAAACAAACAAAAAAAAAGCACAACTGAACACCTAAACTAAATTAAATTAAAACACTGGCACTAATAAAAGCACTTAAGCTCAAAGACTTGTTTAGTACACTTTATACCACTTTTATTATTAGTCAATGAATTGAATCACTTTCTAAAATAGGATATTTGTAATGTTAAAACTTCTAAATGATTTTTATTGAAGCTAAAAAAGAAAACATCTTTGCTTCAAGGGAGACTGAGGAAGGGATATGGGAAAGAGGGGGCAGGTTGAGCACTGCACTACAATTTCCTATAAAAATAAAATTAGGATGCCGGGCTCCTGGGGAGTGCTGCACTGACTGCCCTGCTCCTGGACCGGTCCCCTGGTCACCTAGATTGCTGTGAAGGGAGCGGCAAGATGGCGACGGAGTAGGTGAATGTACCAACTTCCACCTCCCAGAACCAAAGTGGATTACAACTTAATTTTAAGAACCATCATCTGGAAAAACCAACTTTGGACTAAACTAAGATAACTCTTTAACCAAGGAATGCTGAAGAAGCCACACTGAGACTGGTAGGAAAAGTGGAAACACAGAGAGGGCTGCCCAACTCCCTGGAACGAACGGCAGTCGGGAGAGACTCGTGTGGTGGGAAGTGAGTTTAGCGGAGAGGGGAGGGTCCTCAGCCCCAGCAACAAAGCCCCAGCCTGCAGCCCCAGAGCCTAGAAGAGGTGTATGGACAGTATTTATCTGCAAAACAAGTCAGGATACTGGTTGTGAGAAAAAGACAGATTTCTCAGACCCAGGATTCTTAAAGGGACCATGCAGCAAACCTCTTCACAACCACTCACCTGGGGCTCTGGGAGATGAGGATAGATGAGAGGATTGGAGTAGCAGGAAGAGAGTGTAATTTAGAAGGCAAAAGGAGAAACACTTTGAGGAACAGCCAACCTAACCCCTGGGCTGAGTCACCCCCTGAATTTAAAGTGAATATTTCCCCTAAAACCAGCAATAACAGCAAAGGGAAGCAGGACACCAGCCAAACAAGCCCTCCTGTGGCACTCAGAGCAGAGTCGCTTAGAAAGAGGGAGCCTTCAGGAACACAGTATTGAGTACTAGGATCTGAGCTGTAGCACCTCCACCCACACTGCTGAGTGTTCGCTGGAGGGAGGGCGGCAGCAGGACATGAAAGATCATTTGTCAGCAGGGACGGAAGCTGGTCTGTCCATGACTGAGACCTGGGTGAGCACAGTCTAACTGGCGGGGGCAGAGGGGATGCACAAAAGCAGTCCAACCCGGCTGCAGGCTGGGTTAGCAAGAGTGGTCCTGCCTGCAAACCTGCCCACAGGGGCAAGGCAAAAGCCGGGGAACAGGCAGAGACCCACAGCTGAGCATGGGTGTGCAGCCCTGCTTGGCCAGCAGAGCCAGGGCTTGTGGCCCGATGCATGAGCACAGCTCTGCTCATGAGGGTGGGGTGAAATCCCAGGAACCGGCAGAGACCTACGGCTGAGCATAGGTGCACAGCCCCGCCCGTGGTGCCAAAGCTTGCAGCCCCAGTGTGTCACGCAGCCCCTCCTGAGGGGGCATGGCAAAAGCCAAGGTGGACAGAGGATTGTAGACCCAGGCACATAAACACAGCCTCTCCCATGGAGGCGAGGCAGGAACCACAGCAACAGCCACAGTTGGCTTACACCAGCAATGCCCATATCCAAACACCTGAGACAGTAGCAGAGGGGTTGG
The DNA here is from genome assembly GCF_036850995.1 of Saccopteryx leptura. Classification (NCBI taxonomy): domain Eukaryota; kingdom Metazoa; phylum Chordata; class Mammalia; order Chiroptera; family Emballonuridae; genus Saccopteryx; species Saccopteryx leptura. The sequence continues at coordinate 137,447,335 of NC_089506.1, forward strand.
TGGGCCTGTAGATAGAACACACCTAAGGAACACAGAGGCCACACCCATTGGACTCCAGAGGCCACACCCTTCTTATACACAGACAAAATGGGAAGGCAGAGAAATACAACCCAAATGAATCAAGAGAAATCCCAGAAAAGGACTTGAATGAGTCAGATATAACCAAATTACCAGGTGCAGAATTTAAAATAATGATTGTTTGAATGTTCAAAGATCTTAGAACAACAATAGATGAACATAGCAAGCACCTCAATAAAGAGATAGCAAATATAAAAAAGAACATTAAAATAATAAAAAGGAATCAGTAAGAAATGACAAATACAATATCAGAAATGAAGACAACAATGGAAGGAATTAAAAGCAGGATGGATGAAGCTGAGGATTGAGTCAGTGAGTTAAAGGAGAAGATAAACAAAGGCACGGAAGCAGAGCAGCAAAAAGAAAGGAGACACAAAACGTCTGAGAAAACTCTTAAGAGAGCTCTGTGACACCATGAAGAGAAATAATATCCACATCATAGGGGTTCCTGAAGAAGACGAGAAAGAACAAGGGATAGTGACTTTGTTCAAACATATCATAGCTGAAAACTTCCCTCAATTAAGGCAGGAAAACATTTCACAAGTTCAAGAAGCACAAAGAACTCCATTAAAGAGAAAACCAAAGAAATCTACACCAAGACACATCATAAATAAAATACCAAAGCTAAGAGATAAAGAGAAAATATTAGAAGCTGCTAAAGAAAAAAAGGTTATCATCTACAAAGGAGCCCACATAAGGATAACTTCCAACTTCTCAACAGAAACACTTGAGGCCAGAAGGGAATGGCAAGAAATATTCAAAGTAATGCAGAATAAGAGCCTACAACCAAGACTACTTTATCCAGTAAGGCTATCATTTAAAATTGAAGGAGAAATAAAAAGCTTCTCAGACAGAAAAAAAAAAAACCCTCAAGAAATTAATTATAACCAAACCAATGCTGCAAGAAATGTTAAGGGGCCTGTTGTAAACAGATCAAAGTGGGGAAAGAATATAGCAAAAGAGGAATACAGTTTTAAAGAATAAAATGGCAATAAACGACTACATTTCAATAAAACCTTAAATGTAAATGGATTAAATGCTCCAATCAAAAGACATAGGGTAGCTGCTTGGATAAGAAAACAGGACCCATACATATTCTGTCTCCTAGAGACATACCTTAAAACAAAAGATTCACATAGACTGAAGGTAAAAGGATGGAAAAAAAAATTTCATGCAAATAGAAATGAAGAAAAAGCTGGAGTAGCAATACTTATATCAGACACAATAGACTTTAAAACAAAGGATATATTAGTAGTAAAGAAGGTAACTACAAAATGATAAAGGGAACAATCCAAAAGGAAAATCTAACCATTATAAATATCGACACACCTAATATAGGAGCACCTAAATATATAAAGTAGATTTTGATGAATATAAAGGGTGAGATCAACAGCAATACTATAGTACTATAATAGTAGGGAATTTCAATACCCCACTAATATCACTACATAGATCCTCAAGAAAGAAAATTAACAAAGAAACAGCAAATTTAAAGGACACACTAGATCAGGGGTCCCAAACTTTTTACACAGAGGGCCAGTTCACTGTCCTTTCAGACCGTTGGATGGCCGGACTATAAAAAAAAAATCTATGAACAAATCCCTATGCATACTGCACATATCTTATTTTAAAGTAAAAAAAAAACCAAAACGGGAACAAATACAATATTTAAAATAAAGAACAAGTAAATTTAAATCAACAAACTGACCAATATTTCAATGGGAACTATGGGCCTGCTTTTGGCTAATGAGATAGTCAATGTTCAGTTCCATATTTGTCACTGCTAGCCGTAACAAGTGATATGATGTGCTTCCGGAGCCATGACGCTTCCGTCCCGTGTCACTGGAAGTAGTACTGTATGTGAGTGACACTGCTCCTCTCACTGACCACCAATGAAAGAGGTACCCCTTCCAGAAGTGTGGCGGGGCCAGATAAATGGCCTCAGGGGGCCGCATGCGGACTGCGGACCGTAGTTTGGGGACCCCTGCACTAGATCAACTCGATTTATTAGATATCTTCAGAACCTTTCACCCTAAAGCAGCAGAATATACATTCTTTTTAAGTGCTCATGGTACATTCTCTAGGATAGACCACATGTTAGGGCACAAAAGCAGTCTCAACAAATTTAAGAACATAGAAATCATATCGAGCACTTTCTCTGATCACAATGGCATGAAACTAGAAATCAATCACAACAGAAAAATACTCAAACACTTGGAAACTAAATAGCATGGCATTAAATAATGAATAGGTTAACAATGAGATTAAAGAAGAAATAAAAAAAAATTCCTAGAAATGAATGATAATGAGCATACAACAACTCAAAATTTATGGGACACAGCAAAAGCAGTACTGAAAGGGAAGTTCATAGCATTACAGGCATTCTTTAAGAAGCTAGAAAAAGCTCAAATAAACAACTTAATCCTGCATCTAAATGAACTAGAAAAAGAACAGCAAGTAAAGCCAAGAGGTAATAGAAGGAAGGAAATAATAAAGATTAGAGCAGAAATAAATGACATAGAGGCTAAAGAAACAATACAGAGGATCAATGAAACCAAGAGCTGGTTCTTTGAAAAGGTAAACAAGATCAATAAACCTTTCACCAGACTCACCAAGTAAAAAAGAGAGAGGACTCAAATAAATAAAATTTGAAATGAGAGAGAAGAAATAAGAACTAACACAACAGAAATACAAAGGATTGTAAGAAAATACTATGAAGAACTGTATACCAAAAAATTAGACAACCTAGATGAAATGGACAAATTTCTTTAAAAAAATAATCTTTTAAAAATCATTCTGGAAGAATCAGAAAACCTAAACAGACTGATTATAGCAAATGAGATTGAAACAGTTATCAAAAAACTCCCAACAAACATAAGTTTGGCCTGATGGATTCACAAGAGAATTCTACCAAATATTCAAAAAGAACTAACCTTATCCTTCTCAAGCTCTTTCAAAAAAATTCAAGAGGAAGGAAGACTTCCAAGCTTCTTTTATGAGGTGAGCATAATTCCAATTCCAAAACCAAGTAAAGACAACACAAAGAAAGAAAATTATAGGCCAATATACCTGATGAATTTAGATGCTAAAATCCTCAACAAAATATTAGCAAACTGGATCCAGCAATATATGAGAAAAAATCATACAACATAATCAAATGGGATTTACTCTGGGAAGGCAAGGCTGGTACAATATTCATAAATCAATCAATGTGATTCATCACATAAACAAAAGGAAGGACAAAAACCACATGATAATTTTAATAGATGCAGAAAAAGCATTTGATAAAATCCAGCACCCATTCATGATCAAAACTCTCAATAAAGTTGGAATACAGGGAACATACTCAACATGATAAAGGCCATCTATGACAAACCCACAGCCAACATCATACTCAATGGGCAAAAATAAAAAGCAATTCCCTTAAGATCAGGAACAAGCAGAGATGCCCTCTTTCACCACTCTTATTCAACATAGTTCTGGAAGTCCTAGCCACAGCAATCAGACAAGAAGAAGAAATTAAAGGCATCTAAATTGGAAAAAAAAATAAAACTATCATATTTGCAGATAATATGATACTCTATCTAGAAAACCCTATTGTCTCAGTCAAAAAACTACTGGACCTGGTAAGTAAATTCAGCAAGGTGGCAGAATATAAAATTCATACTCAGAAATCAGAGGCATTTTTATACACCAACAATGAACTGCCTGAAAGAGAAATTAAGAAACAATCCCCTTCACTATTGCAACTAAAAAAAAATAAATTACCTAGGAGTAAATTTGACCAAGGAGGTAAAAGACATGTATTTGGAAAAGTATAAAACATTGATAAAAGAAATCAAGGAAGATACAAACAAGTGGAATCATATACCGTGCTCATGGTTAGGAAGAATAAACATTATTAAAATGTCTATATTACCCAAAGCAATTTATAAATTCAAAGCAATACCAATTAAAATACCAATGACATACTTCAAAGATATAGAACACATATTTCAAAAATTTATATGGAACCAAAAAGGAACATGAATAGCCTCAGCAATCTTAAAAAGGAAGAAAAAGTGGGAGGCATCAAACTTTCTGATATCAAGCTATACTACAAGGCCATTGTACTCAAAACAGGTTGGCACTGGCATAAGAACAGGCATATAGATCAATGGAACAGAACTGAGAACCCAGAAGTAAACCCACAGCTTTAATAGACAACTGATATTTGACAAAGGAGTTAAGAGCATACAATAAAGTCAAGACAGCCTCTTTAACAAATGATGTTGAAAAAATTACACATACCTGCAAAAAAATGAAACTAAACCACTAACATACACCATTCACAAAAATAAACTCAAAATAGAGAAAAGACTTAAATGTAAGCCGCGAAACCATAAACATCTTAGAAGAAAACAGAGGCAGTAGCTCTCTGACATCTTTCGCAGCAATATATTTGCTGATTTATCTCCACGGGCAAGTGAAATAAAAGACAGGATAAACAAATGGGGCCATGAAAAAGAAGGAAATTTTACCTTTGCGACAACATGGATGTACCTGGAAACTATTATGCTAAGTGAAATAAGCCAGGCAGAAAAAGAAAAATATCATATGACCTCACTTATTTGAGGAATCCAGTGAACAATATGAACTGAGGAAAGGAATTGAGACAGAGGAGAGATCGAAGGGACCAGAAGAAAAGAGGATAGAGGGAAGGGGGATGATAGGATGGGATAAACCTGAAGGTAAGGGGGGAGGGCACTATGGGGAGGGGGGCAAGTGAGATGTTGAGGGGAATATGGGGGAGGAGGGGTGGATTTGGGGCAACACTAGATTCTATGTAAACACAATAAATTAAAATCAATTAAAATAAATAAATAAAATTAAATATTTTTAATATCCTTTTAAGAACATTATTATTAAAGAAAAAATAATAAAGATGAGAGACCAAAGTTGAGCTCTGAGTGGGGAAGCTCTGCCAACCAGGGAGTCTGATGACACCCCAGCAGGCCCAGACCCTGGGAAATTTGAGTACTGAGATAGCAGGCAGGCCTTTGAAAACCAAGAAACCACCATTTCTTTCCCACAGATTTGGAAGCAGTCCAAGTGCCCATCAGTAGATGAGTGAATAGAAAAACTGTGGTGTATTTACACAATAGAACACTACTCATCCATAAAAGAAGAAAATCATACCCTTCGTGATAACATGGATGGACCTGGAGAGCTTTATGCTAAGTAAAATAAGCCAGTCAGAGAAAGACAAAGGTCATGTGATTTTGCTTATATGTAGAATCTAATGAATAAAATGAACTAATAAGCGAAATAGAGACAAACTCATAGAGAGCAGGCTGATAGCTGTCCATGGAGCGACAAGGATGCTGGCTGAGGGGATGGAGGGGTTGAGCAAAAAAGAGAAAATACTCAGGGACATGAACAGTTGTGTGGTGACTGCCAGGGGAAGGGGGATGTGAGTAGGTGAAGGAGGATGAAGGGAGGGTAAGTGGTGATGGAAGGAGACTTGACTCGGGGTCGTGAACACATGATACAATGCACAGATGAGGTGCTGTGGAATTGTGCACCTGAAACCTGTATAATTTTGTTAACCAGGGTTACCCCAATAAATTCAATAAAAAATATGACAACAAGGCCTATGTGAGTTCCTGATTGGCTTGAGCAACCTGGGCTTGCAACTTGGATAGCTCTGAGCTGACCAAAGGTGGTCTATTGTGCAAGTGGTGACTGTCACAGGATTAAGGATTCCAGGTGCCTCTGCCAAACATGTGGGGCACCTAAGTCAGGAGCCTGCTCCAGTCCAGTCCGCTCTGCTGTCAGCAGACTCTGCTGGAGGAGATCTGTCATTATCCTGATGTCTCTGTAGGCTGCTTTGTGAGGGAACAGTGGACTTTGGATAGTTCCCCAAATTTAGTTTGTTCCTGAGCACCACATATTCTCCCTGCCTTCATTTTTTTTTTTCAGATAAATGCTCTCTTCACTAGGAACTATAAAAATCAATTTCTCTTCTTACCTTGGAATTCTTAAGCAGTCTCATTTTCTTCAGGCCCCTCTGGCCTAGGCCCTGCCCCCTCACCACCGCTCCCCATTCCTCCCCCATTCCCAGTCTATGTTATTGAGGCTGGCCCAGTAAACACTACCTTTCTATGTCAACATTTCTTGACTCTTTTTAAAAAATTATTTTATTTTAAAAATCTTACTAAGTTCATTGGGGTGACATTGGTTAATAAGATTATATAAGTTTCAAGTGTACAATTCTATAATATATCATTTGTACATTGTATTGTATGTCCACCACTCATAGTCAAGTCTCTCCTTCTGTCACCATATATTTAACCACCTCTACCTTCTTCTACCTGTATTTTTCTTTCTTTCTGTGACAGAGAAAGACAGAGAGAGAGACAGAAAGAAGGACAGATAGGAGCAGTGAGGAAGGGAGACAGATGAGAAGCATCAATTCTTCATTGCAGCACCTTAGTTGTTCATTGATTGCTTTCTCATATGTGCCTTGACTGGGGGGCTCTAGCAGAGCCAATGATCCCTTGCTCAAGCCAGCAACCTTGGGCTTTAAACTAGAAACCTTTGGGCTCAAGCCAGCGACCATGGGGTCATATCTATGATCCCGTGGTCAAGCCAGCAACCCCTTGCTCAAGCTGGATAAGCCTGCACTCAAGCCAGTGACCATGGGGTTTCAAACCTGGGTCCTCTGTGTCCCAGCGCAACGCTTATCCACTGTGCCACTGCCTGGTCAGGCTACTTGTATCTTCTTTAAAAACTCAAAAGTCCTATAATCTTTTGTTCTCTTTGTTCATTCAACCAAAAAGTATTTACTTCAGGAGGTCAAAACCAAAGGACTCAATGTATATAGTAAAGAAAAATCTTTTTTCCCACTGTCACTGAAATCATGGGCTAATTGATGACAGAGTAAACAACTAAACAAATTATGAGAACTGCTATGAAGGGAAAGAGCCAAGGGTTACAAGTAAGATAATCTCATAATTCATTGTCCAAACTAGGGCATTCTCAAGAGTGAAATTATTATGTCAGAACAACAGGTGAAAACCAGGACTTTGCCAGGCAATTGAGGATATATGGTCACCATATAGGGAATCCAATTTTCATTTGACTATTTAGGGAAGAGGTAAATTAGACCCAAAGGATCAGAAGGATCCAGCAATGAAAAGATCCTAGAGAAGTACAATCTGAGTAGAAGAATGAGAGTCTGATGCAAGAAAATTTTGTGTATTTGAAGAATGGAAAGTGATTGAGGCAAAGGTGGTATAAGATGAGGCTGGAACCAGATCATTCAGGCTCAGATTGTAAAGCTTGGATTTTCCCCCCTAAATGTAATAATATTCAGAGAATGAAATACATTATTAAGCAGTGGAGATGATAAAATCTGGTTTCCGTTTGTTAAAAGATCACTCTACTTATTGATATAAAATGACATTCACAATTTTTTAAATAAAACAAATCATAGTGCAAAAATTGACTGCATAATATGATCATGTCTATGTGTTTATGTGTGTATATATGTTAATATATATATACAGTACACAGACAAATATATAGCAAATGGTCTGCACAGATATATAAGAAAACATGATTTCTTGTGCTTTAAAAAAATTTTTGTTCATCTGTATTTTCTAAATATTGTTAATTGAATATGGATTATGTTTATGATAATAGCTCTAAATTGAAGTAAAACAAAACCAAGAAGGTTACTCTGATTGCCTTGTTAAAAAAGAAAAGACTGGCCTGAACTGTGGTGGTGCAGTGGATAAAGCGTCGACTTGGAAATGCTGAGGTCGCCAGTTCAAAACCCTGGGCTTGCCTGGTCAAGGCACATATAGGAGTTGATGCTTCCAGCTCCTCCCCCCTTCTCTCTTTCTGTCTCTCTCTCTCCCTCTCTCTCTCCTCTCTAAAAATGAATAAATAAATAAATAATTTAAAAAAAGACTGGAGAGAAGTCCTGAATTTCATATTTTTCTCACAGATCATCTGGGATATTGCCCATTAATTCTCTCTCCTCTTAACTACAGCTTTTATTTTTCTCTTTCATGAGGTTTATTTTTCTCTGCCAGTGCACACAACTAGATGTTTCCTATCCTAAAAGAATCTTTTAATTTCTTTTTTACCTACTCTCTTTTATTTCTCCCCTACCAAATATCTTGAAAGAGAGGTCCACAATTATTTCTTCTGCTTCCACTTTCCTGCTATTGATTCCTTTGCAATAAAGCTTTCATTGTCTTCCTCTCTTCTTTTCTCCAAAGTCACCAGTGACCTTTTAGTTGCCAGATTGGATAGCTATTTCTTGGTTCTTATCATATTGGTATATCTGCCATTATCAAGTATCAACTTTAAAATATATATATTTATGGAGAATTTTCAGAATGTATAAATGTAGAGAGAATAAATTACATGGAAGATAAAAAGAGATGGTCTGCCGAACACCTAATTGCTATTCCAGAAAGAAAATAGAGAAAATCACTAAGAGAAAATATGCAAAGAAATATACCTGATAATTTTCAGAAATTGATGAAATTCAAAAAAGTTAAGAAATATAAAATTACATGTTCATCTAGACATAGTTTAGTAAAACTGAATAATATCTGAGACAAAAATCTTAGGAGACATAAAAGACAATCTGCATTGTCTGTAGAAAGCAATAATTTTAAAATTTAATTTGTTAAGTTAAAAAACCAGAGAGAATACTAAAGAAAATAAATCATGTAAATTAAGAGGAGAGATTGGGTTTAAAACACTAAATTTTATTTATTATTTGTGAGAAAGGAAAAGGTATTTACTACACTTAGAATGTATTAAGTATGTATGTTAAAACTTGCAAGAGCATCAACTAATTAATATAAGTAGGGCATGTGTATATCTTTTAAAAAATGGGGGAAAATGTAATTGAAGAAAGCAAGGCAAAAGCCAAGGAAGGAGAGAAAAATGAGACAAATTTTAGACAACAACCAAATGCAAACAACTAAATTGGTAGAAATGAACCTGAATATATTAATGTAAGGCCAGTAGCCACGGCCATCACAGCTGCCAGGCAGGTGTAGCTTCCCATTAGATTTTATCAGACTGTAAAGAAACAGCATTGCTAGAAACTGGTGGGCCATTCCTTTATTCTAGTCTTGCAACTGGCTGGTGAGTAAAAACAAACACACAGAGGGCTCCAAAACCCACTCACACATTCTCTGGTTCCACAACCAGGAGAACCTTTTCCAGTTTTTTAGAACAAAAGGCCCCCCACCAGCCTCAGTTACCTCTGGTTTCCCATCTCTTTCTCACTGCACAAACTGCAGAAACATGGCTTCTCCTTCAACACCCTGCCATCTTGGCTGCCTTCTCTGCAAAAATAATGGCCTCCTCCTTCCTCCTTCTCCCTCTTCTTAAACCTTTTGGCATGAAAACCCCTCCTTCAGCACCATCAGCATAACAATAGCCCTTTCCAAGCAGGAAGGTAATTAGCAGTTTTACCTGGGCAGCATCATTCATGTGGGCAGTGCCATTTTTAACAAAGTGAGCATAAAAATCATATTTTACAGACTTATTTGCCCAACAATTAATAATAATTATTATAAATATATAAATCTCTCTGGTAAAAGGCATAAATTATCAAGACTGGGTTGAAAAAATTCAACCATATGCTGTTTATAAGATTATATCTAAAACAGCAGAAAAGTTTTAAACACAACAATAGAGAATTATACACTAATCAAATACAAACTAAAAAAGAAGTTAGTATAGTTATATTTAAAGAAAGAGTATTAGTAGAGTTTTAGGGTCATTACATAATGAAAAGAGTTTTATATCACTGGAAGGAGGGTTGTGATATGCTACCACAGCCCTCCTCAGTATTAAAGGATGTATCATTTCTGCTCTGGGAGTATCACCTATAAATAGCTGTTGGGCAAACAAGTTTGTAAAAAGTATTTTTTTAAGTTTGCTTGCTTGTACTGGGGTAGTGCCATGTGTGTACAGTCTATGGAAGGCTGTAGGTGCTTTCCCTCAGGACAGCAGATTGCAAATTGCAGATAGCCTTCCTGCTTGGGAGGGGCCATTATTTGCTATTGTTTACTAGAGAAAGGTTTTTTTTTTCCCCCAGCCTGTTTTGCTGGGAGTGCAGAGAGAAGAGGGGCGCTAAGGGTCTTGGGAGCCCTGATTTTGGCCAGGCTTATTTGACTGGGGAGTGCTATTTTGCTTGTGGGGGCCTGGGAGTCTGGGAGATTTAGGAATGGGAAAAGGAAGCGGTCTTCCCTGCCTGTTTGCTTGTCCACAGTTATGAGACTTTAATAAATGAAGTGGCCCACCATTTTCTGGCTCTACAATTCCTTTACCGTCTGCCTGAATCCAATGAAAACCTGCATGATGAGGGCCACAGCCACTGGCTCTACAATAGCCCTTAGATGTCAGTCCTCTAGGGAAAATTACAACCTCTTCAACCAAGTTCACACCCTCTTTTCCAGGAAGCTAAAAACAAATGACTGATTGACCAATATTGGACATTCTGAGTCAATCCATCTTCAAAACTCCTCACATGATCATCTTAAGCATTCCATTGAGACCACATCACATCTTGATATCTCTCTTTGGTCAGTCCTGCTCTTATCCCTTCCCTTTTGCAGATATTGAATGCAAGAGCACTCCCTAGTAAACTTCCCACATTCAAATTTCTGTCTCAGAATCAGTTTCCTGGGAAACCCAACCTACAAAACATGGTGCCAGAGTAGCCCAAGAAAGCAGATGTGAAATAGGATTTTGAAACCCTTTCACCCACCTTCCTGGAAATTCCAAAAATGATGGTAAGTGAAGCCCCTTGCATTAGATAATGCAATTGCTGTAACTTTTCTTGGAGGTGAATTGGAATGGTATATACCATTGGAAGGAAATGCATCAGTACATGTATTGTATGTTTCTTTCCAGCACTTGAGAAATATGGGGAAATAATAACTGTAAGGACAATGGAATTGGATAGCCATTGTTAACCTCAACTGATGCTCTGGAAAAAGATAACAAAAAGTTGAAAATATTTAATTAGCAATTGAAAGCTAATTGTGAGAGTCGGAGGGTTTCCTTGGCAGCATGTAAAACAATGCTCACCTTCTACAATGAAAGAGCAGAGGAAACCCAACCCAGTCATGAACTCCAAACAGTAGAACTCCAAAGTGGGATAAGTGGCCAGCTAGTGCAGGTCTACTATATATATTTGCAATATCTATTTTTGTTGACCCAAATATTGTAATGAGTGGCTGTCCCAGTAGAACCCAAGCTCTACATCGATCAAGCATCCTTGATTTGATTTCCTCATGCACTGGGACACTCCTGCTTATCAGCAGGGCTGGCAGCCTCTTTGAGACTACTCTTTAGGTGGTTATGAGGATGCTACTTATCAGTGCTAAGGCCAACTGCCACCAGAGGAAAGACACAAGTTAGTTGCAAGAATCACACAGGCAGTTCATTACTCACAAATCCTTTTGGTGTGCCTGGGTACAGCTTAAGAAGGCTCTGTCAGCGTGCTCCTCTCAGTTGTCCTTGGTCAGAGCTGCATAGAGACAATCCACATTCAACTTTAGAGTCTGGGTTACTGCCGCAGCAGGGGGCCCCTTTGCTTTAGTACCTTTTCTGGCCTTTGCCTTCTAACAGGTGTCAATCTACAGCAGTGATAGTCAACCTGGTCCCTACCGCCCACTAGTGGGCATTCCAGCTTTCATGGTGGGCAGTAGCGGAGCAACCAAAGTATAAATAAAAAGATAGATTTAACTATAGTAAGTTGTTTTATAAAGAATTTATTCTGCCAAACTTAGCGAAAATCCAACATAAAGTACTTGGTAAGTAATTATTATTATATGCTTTAACTTGCTGTAACTCTGCTTAATAAATTTTATAAAGTAAAGTTACTCCCCTACTTTATAAATCATCATTACTGTGGAACCGGTGGGTGGTTAGAAAATTTTACTACTAACAAAGATACAAAAGTGGGCAGTAGGTATAAAAAGGTTGACTACTCCTGATCTACAGGATTATCACCTTAAACCACCTTTTTTTGGGATTTCCTAGCAGGGAACCCTTTCTATGTTAATCTACCAAAATTATCAGATCAAGCCACTTTTAAGGTGTTCCTAGGGAAGCCTCTGTTTATGTTAATCTACAGAGTTATGACATCAAGCCACTTTTTATCTATGTATAACTTCACACACACACTAACTGGGTCCTGCACTAAAGGCAGAGTCTGTCTATCATATCTGTACACTCTAGATTAGTTTCTACCCAGATGCATAGCCTTATTCACTTGCTTTAATGGCTTTTAATATTATATCCTAACTTATTTCTATATATCTTCCATATTTTTCTATATTTAATTCTATAACATTATATTACTGTAACATTGGCAAGATTGAAGAGAGAGCTATAGGACCTGACCCACAGAGTGTTTTAAAGATGGTTAATAGAACGTAGTGTCCCTATAGGCTAAATCAAAGGGCAGACAAAGGGCATTACTGAAGCTGTACTATTAAAAGAAATCAAAGATGGATGATCAAGAAGTTGAAGGCAGTCACCCCCAAAAGTCATGATCCTTTGCCTACCTTCTGGACATGAAGCAACTTTTGGATTTGGAACCTATTAAAAAATATTTTAAAAAGCCAAGAAAATGTTTCTTCATGTTTGGTAGACCATAAAACTACTAGCTGAGCGCTGTGCCTTTTGCTGTAATCAGAGCAGAAAAACCATATTCTTCATTTCAATTCAATAGAGCAGTCAGCACATTTAACATCACTTTTTGTATGTGTGTGTGTTTGTGTGTGCTTTGGGCAGCACTAAAAAAAGTTTCTTCAGAAAACTGTTTCTGAGATGTAGTCTGGAGGTTTATTTTAGATGTGACCACCTGTGCGATGTGCAAGAGCTATTTTAAAAGGAGCTCTTTCATTTGTCTTTGTGGGAGAGAGGTTGCGCTGATCAAAATGACATCACATTTGTGGGGCACCTGTGAAACTATGCAGAAGTTGGCTCAAGTACAAAAGACTTTGTTTTTCTTTTTCTCTCTTAAGGCAGTTAACTTGATTTCTTCTCTCCATAAATTCTTTAATTGGTTTAATAAAATACACAACAAACTGAGTGCCCTTTTCTATTAGTTCCATTGTGAACATTTATGTAGTGAAGTTTAACTAACCAAAACATTGTATTCTATGCAAAAAGAATTTTTTTTAAAGGTTTGTGAACAGCTAAGAAATACTTAAAAGAAGAGAAAAAATTCAAAGTAGTAGGGCTTTCTTTGACAATAATTCTCACATTCACATTAGTTGTTCTTAAATAAAACTTACCTTGGCTTTCCATAGGCAATAAAGAAGGCATAATACTTCTTTGTTTTTATTTCTGTAGCATGTGAAGCTTTACTAGTGGAGTGTTAAGCTAATTTTTTAAAACAGAAAAGAGAGGAGATTTAATATTAACTGTTGTGCCCTAAGGCTAATGAGAGAGCTGGGATTGGCCCAAATTGATATATGATTGTAGCATTTTCCATAAAAGGCTTCATTTTTCCTTTGAGAGAGGGCCTTATGTAATGATGGAAGCAGGGTAGAAGTTCAGAATTTCATATCACCTAGATGGTCAAATCTATCACTGACCTGCCAAATGACTTCATGTAATTTTTATTTATTGTTAGGAGGTAAAATTTACCAGATACAGGGGCACAGGGAGGAAATAGTGTAACCAGAGCCTGGTGGGCTTCACTGGATGAGGGCTTCCTATAAGAATTGTGATTACAGGGAGGCAGCTACTGCAAGTATCATGGCATTGAAGTAAAAAGAGTTGAGGAAGAAATATCCCGACCCTTCTCTCTTCTCACTGTCCGATATTCCAGAGGCCAGAAGACAGGGGGACTTGGGTTATGCAGCTATGGTAGTCACCCACCACCCCAGACACATAACAGTGTAGAAAATGTAGGGCATGGCGTTTGGGAGTGTGTGGTCATATTCCTATTTCTTTTTACCCTATGTATTAGTTTTCCATTGCCGTTATAAAAATTACAAACTTTTTGGCTTAGGAAAAGCATAAATGTACTATTGTTCTTGAGGTCAGAACTCTGAAATGGGTCTCACAGAGCTAAAAGTGCAGTTGAGTGTGCATTCCTTCTAGAAGCTCTGGGAGAAAATCCATTTCCATGCCTTTTCCAGCTTCTAGAGGTTGCCTGTATTCCTTGGCTCATGACCGCTTTTCCATCTTCAAAGCCAGCAATATTGGGCTGAGTCCTTACTTTGCCATGTGTCTGGTTCTCCTTCTTCTCTACTTCTGAGGACTCTTGGAATTACTCTGGATCCACCTGGATAGTCCAGGATACTTTCCCCATCACAACATTTTGGATTAACAGCTTTAACTTCCTTTTGCATGTAAACTAACATATTCACAGATTGGGGCTCAGGTTATTGACATCTTTGGAAGAAGATTCTGCTTATCACACACTGTAAATTCAAAGAAATCGCTTATGAATATTATTATCTTTCCTTACACCTCACAGTGTTGCAGATAAAGTAATAATCAAGGTCCAACTACCTATAGTTTTAGAATTCTCATTAACTTCTGCTGTTTGTTACTGAATGAAACCTTTGTCACAGAAGTACAAGGATTCCATTTGCACACAGTTTTGAATTATAACTTATCAATTGTTTCCTCATTGGAACTCTTACGATGTTTCAAAATGTCTTAGGTTCTGGCTTTGGGAAAAATCATGTTATAAGACAATTCTGTTCAGTAGATATTCAGTAAAGTCTCTAAGGGAAGACCAAAATATAATAGTAGACCACAAATCTCTTTCTTGGGTAAGAGAGGGAAATCTACTACAACCACTTCATATTGGTGTTTAAAATTTCCGGGTCCAAGTTCTTTATGTGCCCCACTAAAACCATGCAATGCACAAACAGTTCTTTTAAGGTGGCAATAGCAGCATTTCAGAGGCAATTCTTACCACTGCCAAAAATCAGTCAGCCAAGTTCCCCTAAGAAAATAGCTGAATGTAAGACAGTTAAGAGATCAACCCCAAAGTCCCTCACTAAGAGTGGGTGCCATGGGTTGGTGCTAGACTCTTACATTCTGGAGATTTGGGTCATTGGCATCTTTGGAGGAACCATTATTCTGCTTATCACAGAAAATGTTAGCACATTGACATATCTTCAATAACTTTAATTTTAACCAAAGCAAGCCCATTTTTAACATTCATTATGCTAGAAAATAGTCCATTCTTTCCACGAGGTGAAATTTGTTTCTGACATTCACTCTGTCAATTATAATGCCTGAGGAGTTGATGGCAGTTGGATTAGCAGAAGCTCTTATAGTAACTACCTATGAAGTTTGCCTTTCCATCGATTCCTAACTGTCCACTTCTAGAATTTATTCTCCGTTAGGGCAGCTGACTGCTTTAGAATGAAGCTCAGCTAACTGGTACATGCATAATATCACACTGTATCTGTTGAAGTACTCAAAACTTTATGACAGGCTTCATAAAAATCAGCAGTGAAACTTTTACAGCTCACTAAAAAAAATTGCAGAGTGATTTTTTTTGTTGATCAAGAAAAAATAATTGTGGTCTGTGAAGTTGAATTTTCCTGGCTAGTGTAGGTTTACTATACCAAAAACATGACATATTAAATGGAAGCTGATTAATATTCAACTGAACTTTTGTATTGGGAATAGTTCTTTCTTTAGGTCTAGTTTCAATGTAGGAACCATCCAAAACCTGTGATTAAATAAATATTATGAATATTAAGAAAGCTTATAAAGAGTATCCTTTGAACAAATTGAGAATTAAGATAAAAGAGTACAACAAATGTATCTCCTTTAGTACTTGTGCTATATGGAAAACTGAAGCAGTTTTCAACTGGTGTGCTTCTGAATTTTTAACTCATGCTTTCCTTGACTACTTAGTTAGAAGCACAGACTGACTTCATTTCGCTTAGACTGTCAAATAAAAAAATGATTACAGCCAACATGACAATAGCCATCTAGTGTGAATGAATCAAAATTATATCTTTCTTTTTGTCAAATTGACAAAAAATATAGTACATTTTTTAGTGTGCTATAAAATTTTAGTAATCAGTTTATGTGTGCCATGAGATGAAAAAAGGTTAAAAATTGCTGGAATAGTGGTTAAATCATGGACTCTAAGCCCTATGTACTGTGTTTGAATCTCAATCTGTTACTTCTGGCAATGTAATCTATAGGGAGAGTTGCTTATACTATCTGTGTCTCATATTCTTAAATAAAAAAATGGGCACAATAAGAATATACCACCCACAGAAGCTTGCTGTAATTATTTATATTTATATTTATATTTATATTTAGAAAGTGAGGGGAAAAATAGTGCCTGGCACATTACAATGTATAAGAATCAACTATTATTATAGTTTTGTTTTGTTTTTTTCAAAGACTGATTGGAGGACATGGTTCTCTTGGTAGGAAAGTGAGCTTAACTAAACTCTAAAATTAGGGCTCTTTCACATTACCTGTGGTGGTGCAGTAGATAAAGTGTCGACCTGGAATGCTGAGGTCGCTGGTTCAAAACCCTACACTTCTCTGGTCAAGGCACATGTGAGAGTTGATGCTTCCTGCTCCTCCCCTTCTTTGTTTCTCTCTCACACTCTCTCTCTCCTCTCTAAACTTAGTAAATAAATAAAGTTCAAAACAAAACAAACAAAATAAAATTAGGGCTATTTCCCTCTGTCTTGTAAGTCCTGATAGACGTGGATGAGGCAGCCCTCACCCACAGAAGGCCTAGTCAGGTCAAACTTGCAGCGGAGAGGGTAGGAAGAGAATTCTCCCCACTACAGACAGCTTGCTCCCAAAAAGACAGAATAAAGTATTCAAATTTATATATTAGTTTAGTTGTTCAACATTCTTTGAAATGAAGTAAATAAATGCATAGAGAGGAGCCAGGAGTGTTTTAAAATTTTGTAAAGATTTTTTATTGATTGACTATTAGAGAGAAAATTGAGAAAAAGGAGAAGCAGGAAGCATCAACTCATAGTAGTTGTTTCTCTTATGTGCCTTAACCAGATAAGCCTGGAGTTTCAAACCGGCGATCTCAGAGTACCGGGTGGATGTTTTATCCACTGCACCACCACAGGCAAGGCTGGAAATGCATTTTAAAAAAATTTTAAGGATTTTATCTATTGATTTTAGAAAGAAAGGGGGTGAGGAGGGAGTGGGAAGCATCAACTTGTAGCTGTTGCTTCTCATATGTGCCTTGACTGAATGGGCAAGCCTGGGGTTTCAAACTGGCAACCTCAGTATTCCAAGTTGATGCTTTATCCACTGTGTCACCACAGATCAGGAGTGTTTAGAAGAATGCTGCTCATAGAAAACAAAGAGCAGAGAGATTATCCTCACAGTTGATCTTTCCCATAGGAAACCATGAGGGCCCTTCCAACTGAGAGGGACAACCAATTTTAACACAAGCACAAAATGGAATTTAAAACTCATATAAATTAAACTGAAATGAACTGAGTCTAACTGGTCTCAGGCATGAAAAGTACCAGATATTTTTAAAATGACAACTATCTACCTCTGTCCACCTATTATCTCCGCTTAACTCTATTCTAGTTCGTGTTCTCCTACTGCACACAAATTTTCTCCACGAGGAGAGGAGAAGGCACTAACTGGTGCCACTTTAAACTCTTCCAACTCTGTGGCACAAAAGTCAAGACCTCTTCTCCTTTACCTTCTGACTGAAAACCCCAAGGAGATGCTTTGATTGGCCAATTTGTCACAAACCTGCCTCTGACCAGGGAATGATCAGGCTGAGTCACTTACTATCCTCTGTGGTTAGGCAATAGGGTTTTATAACTGTCAATCCCAAAAGAATCACATACGAACGGGAGCCCCTTAACTTTTTCCTAGGCTCTTAAAAGATCTTCTCCTATTTGCTTGCGTAGCGACTGACACAATATTGAATGAATGAATAAACGAATGAGTGAATGAATGCATGAATGAATTTGGCAATATCTGACTCTCAGTAGTTTTGATATTGTAAGCTATTTGTTCTCTATCTTCCTAGCATTTAAAATGTATTTTAAAATCTCTTTTTTCTGTGTCTTCAATAAAAAGTTATATCTTTGAGGGATTTGTAGAAATAAACAATAGCTCTTTCTGATATGATCTGCAGCGACCAATTATTAATTAAGAAATCTAATTGAGTCCCTGGAAAACTCCTAAGTCAAGGGAGCAATTTGGCCAGATAAAAAGCCAGAAGAGGCCAATGTAACTCAGGAATAATAAAAGGGTGTTACAGTGTATAAACATTAACAATTAAAGGGAGATTATTAAAACAGCAATTCAGACTAGGGGAACTGAGAGACTTATAAAATGAAGTTTGTTTATTGTTTTTCAAGGACTTTTGAACTTATTTATATTTCAGTTCCACCAGATTTTCTATGTACTCCTTGTTCAGTTTTGGATTTTGTGGCATGGGATAAAATAATGTTCAACCTATTATTTGGTAATCAATTGTCTGTAATGCTTAACTTAAGTCTTTCCTTACAAATGCAGAGGAAACATTTGCCCTCTCTGACTTAGATATAAGAACAGAGCCTGAGATTAAGAATTGCAAAGCATGTGACTTACTTGGGAATGTGGTCCTCAGGAGCAGGAATGTGGGGAAGAGAGGATGACATAACAACGTTTGAAGTTCCCATTGCTACGAGTGGCTCTCCCTTCAAGGAGCTCTTTTGAAACATCTGGATCAAGGCTGGCCCAAGGGGCATTAATTTTCTCTCACTTCTTAGGTACACATGTGTGAGTTCCCAGTGGGTTTTCTCTGAAATGTCAGAGAAATCCCAGGCAGGAAGGAGAGGTGTACTATGCAGGCCCATGGAGAGACTGTCCAGTGTCCCTGTCAAAGCTGGTCAAAGCCTGTGCTGCCCTAGCTACCTTAGAAACAGCAAGAATAAGAGGTAGGGTGGCTCAGAAAGACTTTGAAGTGGTGCATATGAAGTGTGTGATGCACTGTCTGCACTTTTCTAATGATTTATTTATAAGCCAACAACCTGCCTCCTCACATTGTTAAAATCTCTCTTACCCTTTCACTTACAATTGGCATATATGCCAAGTAGCATCATCTTAAGTAGGGCTATGCCTGGATCTGGTTCTCAGAAGTTCTTTGCTGGCCCCTCCCTGGAATTCCCAGAATTAATTATTATTCTGGAAATAATAATTCTGGTTATTAATTTGGTCTTATCTATTTGAGTCTATAGCAGTTGTGATGGTTAATTTTAGTTGTTTGTCAACTTGTTTGGAACTCAATGCTTAAATATTTGGTAAGGCATTATTCTGGATGTTTTTGTGAGAATGTTTTGGGATGAGATTTACATTCAAATCAGTGTACTCTGAGTAAAGCAAATTGCCCTCCATAATATAAGTGGGCCTCATCCAATTAGTTGAAGAACTGAATAGAAAAATGACTGACCACTCTGCTGAACAAGAGGATTCTCTAGCACATTGTCTATAGACTTCATCCACAACATCTACCCTTCCTGGTTCTGCAGCAGATGCTTTTAGACTCAAACTGCAACTCCACAAAATCTTTAGGCTACTGGCCTCCCTCATCAGGTTTTGAGCTTGCCATACCTCCACAGTTGCATGAGCCAATTCCTTAAAATAAATCTCTACAAACACACACACACACACACACACACACACACACACACACACATGACAATTCTACTGATACACTAGTTATCATAGCTTCACAGAGTAACAGAAGTTTTAATAGGATCTGGTAAGTCAGCATTTCAATGTGACAGTGGTCTGCTGCCTGGAGGTCTTTGTTAACATCTGGTAATTGGTGGTGGGAAAATGCCACCTAAACTGATACATTTCATATAAAGCCAAAAATTCATAGAAAATATTTTTTAAATTTTGTTTAAGATTCACCTTGAAAAAACATTTGAAATTATGCAAATTAATAAAATAAAATTAGACATAATTACACCTACACATTGTTAGATCAAAGGGTATATTGTTGATTTCTTTGCATAATATCTATACTTAAATTTGTGGCAAAAATATGACATACTATATGTTGATTTAGGCAGCACGATGACTAGTACAGAAATTTTGGCTAAAACAGACAAACAAACCCATTTGACACCAATTTTCTCAAAGACCATCTCTATCTTTGGATATACAAATCATTCTCTTTTAAAATCTTGTCTTGACTTAACTCTTGTTGATTTTCTTTTCTTCAGTTGCTAACCAGTTAACTGCCAGATCTTCACTGGTCAACATCTTACGTATTACTTGAATGTTTTGCCAGCATCACATTCATTGGCTTCATTCAATGTTCAGTCTTTAGAAAGCTTTGCAGTTTCACTTGGAGAATGATTTACCATGCTTGCGTTATACTTTTGGCTGTTGCACACATCATCAGTTAAAGACTTTCTAAGGACTTTGCCATGCTGAGTTGAGAAAGAAACTGTTGTTGAACTGGGGGGAAGAAGGTAGAAAGAACTGGGGTGGTGCTGGTTTATCAATGCTCAGTTACTTAGTGTTATGACTTTTGCTCCTATCTGGAGCAAGCTGCCACCTTTAACTTCAGGGACTCATACAGAGAGTATAACAAGGAGGATTTTTATTTAAAGCCCAGTAAAGGACCTTAAATCTGGGTCTGTCTCTCTAGGGCTCTCCAAGACTGGCAAGACTTAATTCCAAATTATATGCCACATGAGTTTCTAACCCCTGTTTCAGCTGTTAGCTTCCAAGGGAGAGACTTGTTATTAGCTTATTTATCTGCATTAGCTTGCAGTGGCTTGATTGTATTTCACATTTTACAGATGTGTCAAAAACAGATAGGTCATGTTGCTTTTGGAACAGTTTACAAAATTTTGCCATTTTATCTGGAATTTCCATAGAGACTCCTTTAGATGCGGGCCTGTGTACTTAGTAATGTTTGTTGAGCATGTTGATAGAGTTGATGTACTCAAGTTGCCACTTTAGACAACCTGTGATTTGCTTTGTTTGGATATAAGGTGACTTTCATTTAGAGCACACACACAGTTTTCAGGGGCTTAAAGCCTGTGATTTCAGCAAAATAGTTATTTCAGCAAATAGTTTTAAGAGCCTGAGCTTTTAAGATGACCTAAGATAAGATGACAGGCAAACATATGTTACTTGTTCTTTGTTGAGGGTCAGGTTCAGCTCGTGAGGAAGCAGCCATCTTTGCTCAAGAGTCTGTCTAGGCAAAGTTATCTGTGTATTTGGACTTAGGTATTATATAGTGATAAAGTGTGGAAGCGGCACAGTCAGAAAGCTGGGTTTCACCTTGGATCTATTACTTAGATATTTTGTAATCTCAGTCTAGTCCTGTTGCTGCTCAGCCCCTCAGGCCCCAGAGCTGTAAATTGGGAACATTAATAGCACCTGACTCCTTAGGTTACTGTCAAGTTTATAAAAGATAATACATATAAAGGGATTATACCAGATGTTACCAAACTTTCTCAATTCATGGGTCCCTCGGGGTTTCAGTAATTTTTCATGGTTTCCTCAAGCCAAAAGAAATACACAACAGCACATTGAAGATGCACAGTTGTACCCCAGGTATCATGGAAACATGTGAGCTGAACCTTCCATGTATTAAGTAGTAGGTCCAAACAAATTAATACATATATATGTTCTAACAATTTAGTGACTGCTTGAAAAGGTAATACAAATACTTTGAGACAGAAAACCATTTTTTATTCTTAACCACATATTTTACTAATGCAATTATGTGCCTAATAACACTGCTAAGTTTCCTAGAGTTTGAAATCAGATTGGATGTTAGCACTCATTTCCTCTTCTATGTTGATTTTCCTGCAGTACTTGCTTTTTTTTTTATCACTGTGTCTGTGGAAAACCCACATTCAGGTTCACAAAGATTTAATGTCATTGAAAAGAATACAGTGTGATCTGACGTTGAAAATGTGAACTATATGGAGTTAGTGGGCCATGTGGTGCTCTAAAGGTGGAGAGTGTTATGGTTTCTCCATAATGCAAAATATCCCCAGAGCTCCTCTGAGTTCACTGTGGTGCCTTGAGGCAGGACGCCGTCCAGCAGCTCTCCTACCTTTCCTGACTCAACTGCATGAATCCTTAATAGCTCTTCCAGGCGATTTACATATGTAACATGCCTGGTTTGGGAGGGATGGCATTTGAGTAAATTCAATGACAAGACTATGTTATCTGGTGAAATTTTCATCACTCGTGTCCTCTCTGGGAGAACACCTGGACAGCTGCTTTGTACAGCACTGTTCTGGACTTTCGTTGTATGTGTACTTCTGAAACACAGTGTAAATGATGTCCCTTAGAGTTTTACAAAGCAGAACCCTGGAGAATAAGGTACAGGCATGGTGCAAAATGCTTCCTATGGAAAATCTCATTTAATCCTTCAGAAAACAAACCTTCAGAGGCAACATGGTTTAATGACCAACTAACTTCTGGAGGTATAAAGCTTGTGCTAAAATCTTGGCTCTGGTACCTACCAAGAGTGTGACCTTGGTAAAGTTGTTTCAGCTCTCAGTATCTGCTAGGCTTCAGGGATATATCAGAGATATCTGTTTGAGGAAAGTGTGAGCAGAATTTGAGACTGTGGGCTGGAGTGTCAATATATGCAAATAAAACACTTGCCATGCTAGATGGAGCCAGAGGCAAGAGGACAAAAGATGAAGAACCTGGTATGTGCTGGCATGGTGGGGAACATCAAAGAGATTCAGAAGTATAAATTTGAACCAACTATTTCAAATTATGAAAGCAAATTTGTCAAGATGAGAAAATAGAATATATTTAACAGCTTGTTAACTTGATTAAAAGAGTTCAAGTAATTAGGTATATAGTAAGTGGACTTCCATTTCTTCTACTTCCCCATGACATACAAATGTTGAGGTGGGAAGTTGGGGTGGGTATTTGAATTTTCAAAGCATGATTTAGCAGAGGAATAGGGTAACTAGCTCTGTATTTCAGAAAGGTTAGGCAGCAATGAAACTAGCAAAGGGTGAGTTTGGAGAAAGGGAAACAACAGCAGGAAATCCACACAAGAAATGACAATTCATTGTTATGATTTACAATGGGTATGAAAAGGAAGGGTGGGTTTGAGAAATATTTAGAATGTACAATCCACAGAGCTGATTTACAACATTTGATTAGCATTCAGTTAGAGATACCCACTAAGCAGCTGCATATTTGGATCAAGATATTGGGAAAAAAGATGGGACTCAAACTATGAATTTGGGGGTCACAGGTGTGTATTGTGATAACTAAAGTCATGGGTAGGGAATGAAGTCTTCTCAGAGGCAAGCAGCATAAAATGAGACAAGTCCTGGGACCAAATCCTTGGGGAACAACATTTAAAATACAAGTAGAGGGAGAAGAACACTTGAACGAGGCCAAGCATGAACATAAGGGAAGGGGGAGAAAGCCTGAGGATCACAGTGTCAAGAAAGCCAAACGGGAAGTGTCTTTAGAGAAGAAAGATCAGCAGTGTCTTTGCTGTAGAATCAAATAAGATATGTATGAAATAATGTCCATTGCATTTGGCAGTATTCCTTTTTAATTTAGTATGTTCAGTAAATACTCTTGAATGACTTTGTACAGCAGAGATAAAGTAGAAGTGTAAAGGACAAAGTGACACCAAACCATAGGATGTTAATCCAGCCATGCTCTCCTAGTAAACTTGAGCTTAAATCATTGTTATCATGTTAGGTACTTGACACCAGCCAAGAGCCTATCACAACCCCACGTACTGTTGATGTTACTATCTGGAAAAGTGCTTATTTTTTAAAAAGGGGAAAATAAAAAACAAAAACCAGATAAAGTAAATTTTTGTGGGCAAAATTTTCTAAAATGTCATGTCAGTTGGTTTCATCTGTCCCCATTGTTCTGCTAGCAAACCAAATTCTACCCTATAACCAGTGCAAACCCTACTTCTTCCAAAGCTTCTCTTTCCTGTTTGCCCACTGCTCATTCGGCTTTTCTCAACTGCCTTATGAACCACTATCCTACATTAGTAATCTGTGTGGACTGTCTAATCTCCCCAGAGTCATTGTAGGGATCTTATCATCTTATCTATATCCCATAGTACCTAGCATCATGGTTAGTAGATTCTTAAAAAATATTTTTGAAGAAAAATTTGATTAATACAGGGCAGTCTATTGACTGTCAGGTGAGGTGAGTGGAGCCATTAGAAGCAATAAGGGCCATTTCTTTGTCTTAGAAGTGAATAACAATATAATGCAAGAATTGAAAGGGGTCTATTCTAACTCCAAAGTTCATTTATGACCTTAATCAAATGTCCAGAGTGAATATGTTATGAGTAGGAATTTCAGGTATTGATTTTTGTGTGAACTTTAATATGTAGGTTCAAGGACGTGACTATCGTTGGCCTCTGCTCTCACATTTATTCTTTTTTCTTCTTGTGAATGATGAGGAGGCTGACCGAGGTAAGCTGCATCTCCCAGGCTTCCAACTGAGCTCAGCCAATGGCAAACTGGAAGATGAAAGAGAGAAAACAGAGGATTAGCTCTGTCTCTGCCTTGGCAAATGTTCCTAGCAGTGGCTCTGTCTCCTCCTGGCCTTCTGTTCTACTGGAAGGGCTTCATGATTCCAGCTTCCCTGGCTTCTGGGCCCTAGAAATCCTGTGTCCACTGTGATAGTGTGGTGTTCTGTGTTGCAAATCTCTGGGTTGCCTCTATACCTATTTGTTTGTCTGATACTTATATGGCTCCTAAACTGTTCCATTACTGAGAAACCAAATTTCTTTTATTATATCCCCCTTGTTTGGAATATATAACATAAAGACACACACAGAAATAAAGATATAAAGAAGGTAGGGGAGAATTTGAAGAAGAGGTGAAGAGCAAAGAAAAATGTTCTCTCCAACCAAGAAATTCAGGAATGGGTTACTAAAGACAGCACATATAAAACCACTGGAAACAAATGTGAGACTTCACTAGAATTACTAGCAGAAGAAAGATTTTTATCACTAGAGTAATTTGAGAATCAATTCCTTTGACTAAGCTCAGTGGAGCCAGAAAGGAGACAAAGAAGAGCTTGTCATCCGATGGAGATGAGCTGGGAAAATTGACTTTGGCACTTTGGTCCATGGAAGGAAATGAACCATACTTAAGTACATAAGTAGTAAAAAGGCAGTAAGCTGCTACTTGGATGTGTCTTGATTTTAATTCGGTGCCACTGATGGCTCTTTGACATCATAGGGCACTTCCTATCTACACCAGATTGGCAGTGCAGTAGAGCAAATAACTGTGAACAACTGCTGTTGACAGAACAGAATTTCTAGATTGGCATCCTTTTGCCTTATTTGTGTATAAATGACCAGTGGATGCATTTTCCATCTAGAAAATCTGTTACATCTAAAGATGGTCTTCAGGTTCTATAATTATCCTGCTGTGGCCAATCCTTGTGCCCGTAATTCTCTCTCTCTCTCTCTCTCTAATCTCTCCCTCTCTCTTAAATGAAACTATGTGTTTGTGCTCCTTGAACTGAAAAGTGAGAGTATCGCGAGGGCCTCAGGGACCATGCCCCTAGAGGAAAGGGTGAAGTATTATCATTTCAGAAAATTCTAATTTATCCTTTTCTCTAAACTTCTCTTAATAATCAAGCTGAAGGCTTAGAAAATTAAAGAAAATCCCGGACTTGAAGAAAGGTCTGTAAGTAAAATCTGAACATGTAGCCAAGAAGATGAAATCTGGGAACAGCCTGGCTTTACAAGGGATTGAAATATTTTAGACTTTGTAGTTTTTCCAGTGTCTGCCTAGATATTGGCTTTCTCAAATGCTTTTAATTTCACGTTTTCTTCTAAAGTGGTGAGCAGTTTGCTTGTTGGATTGGGATTAAGTTGTGGGCTTTTGTGAGGTAAACGGTGTTAATAATTCTGCCAAAGGCAGCCTTTGCATTATTTAGCTCCATCTCCCCAGGATTCCGCCGAGGAAGGCAGAGAAGTGCAGACTTCTACATTGTGTCAAAGTGGGGCGTTTTGTTCAAAATTTGGGAAAAATCAGTCATTGTGCATTAAGCCAAGGCTGTTTCAGTTTTGTGGACATTGATTAGTTAGAAATTTCCCAGGAACCAAATCTTGTTTTGGTATGCTACTTCTAGCCCTTATTTTCTTAAAAAAAAAAAAAAGTGCCATTCAAATATCTTCTAACTTTATTTTGACATCTTTTAACTGAATTTTTATAGGGAAGGTTTATATAGCTATAAAATTTTTAATTTATCTTAATTTTCTTTTTCTAGTTAATTTCCAACCTGCATTATGATTTCAAATACCAAAACAAAGCTCAAGATCTCACTAATAAAACAACAGGCAGGTCCCTAATTTATCAAACATTTGGGGTTTTTTTATAACCTATCAGATGGATTTCAGAAAAAAATTCCATAAATCCTAAAAGTCCAGAGGCCCAAGATTGTATAGTAACCAATAAAAGTGGAAGTGCTGAGGACAGGTGTGTTCTATTCTTTTTTCTTTGAGAAGCCATTCTAAGAGAGAGGGGCTGGGCTAGGCACCAGGAAGTCAGAGCTGAGGGTCTTAGTTCTCACGAAGTTCATAATGAAAGCTGACTTAAGAACTAATAAATATTCTTTTTTTTTTTTTTTTTTTTTGTATTTTTCTGAAGCTGGAAACGAGGAGAGACAGTCAGATAGACTCCCGCATGCGCCCGACTGGGATCCACCCGGCACGCCCACCAGGGGCAATGCTCTGCCCACCAGGGGGCGATGCTCTGCCCCTCCAGGGCGTCGCTCTGCCGCGACCAGAGCCACTCTAGCGCCTGGGGCAGAGGCCAAGGAGCCATCCCCAGCACCTGGGCCATCTTTGCTCCAATGGAGCCTTGGCTGCGGGAGGGGAAGAGAGAGACAGAGAGGAAGGAGGGGGGGGTGGAGAAGCAAATGGGCGCTTCTCCTATGTGCCCTGGCCGGGAATCGAACCCGGATTCCCCGCACGCCAGGCTGACGCTCTACCGCTGAGCCAACCGGCCAGGGCTAATAAATATTCTTGTTGTTTGCCTTCTTTGTGCCTTAATTTCCTCATTGGTCAAAAGGGTCCTTGCTCAATCATAATAGTAGTAATAGTTAACATTTACTGCATATTCCTCCATGCAGTGCTTTAAGCATAGTCCATGTATTAATTCATTAAATCTTCCAAATAATTTTCTGGTATAGGTCCTTCTGTCTTCCCTCCCTTCCAGGTTTCTTAAGTGACTATTGACTCTTTGCAGAATAAGTCAGGGGTCCTTTTGGGTCTTATGAAGTGACTCCAGGTCATTTTTCATTGTGGGCAGTGGCTTCTCTGATCCATGTAATTTTCTGAAACTTGCCTCTAAACTTGAGAAGAATGTCAACACACAGGCAGAAAGCCATCAAGAATTCTTTTAAGGAATTTTGTATCAAAAAGATAATAAAAATACTCTTGATTTAGTTACTTATGGAAGAGTCCTGAATATTATATATATGACCATAAATTAAGTTCAATTTTCAGCTACATACTTTACAAAGCTAAACAGACACAAAGATGAGGATAATTTGCTTTCCCTGCATTAAATTTGAATGCTTATGCCACCATTTAAATAGTACCAACAATGGAAATAAACAGAAGACCCAGTTAAACCACAAATGTGCAGACCCATACCACTTGGCAAAACAGAAGAGCCAGCCCTGCTGAAATAACAGCAATTAATGCTTATGTGTAGAATGAATTGTAGGGCTGTAGGGGGCCAGAGAAACAATGTATTAAATTGAACCAGTGTGATACTAGAGATAGGAAAATGTCCTATTTAAAATGAGGGAATGTGATTCCACAACATTTCTTAGAAATCATCTGAATTCTTAAAAGTTTTATTGCCCAAATCTCCTCCCTTATTCTCCACCTCTGCCAGTCCTTGGAGTATAGAGAGGTTAAGGAGACCCCCAAGGTGCGAATGAGCTCCCCTGAGGGAGGGGGGGAGGTGACATAGTGAGGAGCCCTCCAGCTTGTCCTGTGCCACTACTGAGGAACAATGGGGTCTTTCTTCTGCCTGACATGGTTTCTACACATTTTATTAATTCTGTATTCCATACTCTCCCTGTTCTTATAAGGAAGAAATAGACAGTGGTTTCTGGAGCATTTCTCTGCAAATAAATGAACTTTGTATGTGTGAGTAAAAACACAGCATTCTGCATTAATCTCCACACATCTTAGAGTGAGCATGCCCAGTGCTTGTGCCTTAGTCAAGTGTTTGTGCATCTTACTGTGTGTGCAGTTTTTACCACTAGGGGTGGCGTGTGTGGTAGTTAGTGCACTTAGTATGAGCTGTGCTGATGACACTTGGGACCAGTCTCCTTCAAGTTGTATAACCCTGTGCAAATTATTTACTTTCTCTGTACCTCACTGTCATTTGTAAAACGGGTGTGATGATCCTTACTTCATAAGATTATCGAGGGAATTAAATAAGATTGTGTGTGTTCATATGCTTTTGCCTTGCAATATACCTGGCATTAATTTACCAACAAATAATATCAAACTATGATTACTGAAACCCAGTGCTCTGCTGTACAGACTGAGAGTCTGGATGGGGACGTGGAATATTTATTTATCTATGAAACAGTGAGTATGCCAAGATTGTTTTCCACTTTCTCAAGCTGGAATCCATTTCTCTCTTCTCCGTGCCTCATGCCAGTTTGTTGTCATCAGAATGGGTTGCTTGAGAGGGACTGTTATAGGCAGAGGATGACAAGTGAGACATCTAATTCTATTCCTGACTTTCCCATTTCTTTGAGGTCAGTCTTGGCAAGCTCTTTAACTTCTTGGAGTCTCCATTTCCTCATTTACAAAAAGGGGACAATACCATAATTTCCTTCCAAGTATTTATTTGCGAGACTCAAAGAGATCACAAAATACTAGAATATTGAAATTCATTCTCAAAACAAGGCGTTATTAATACTGTGTTGTGTTGATTTATGAATGTTTCTTAGGCCTAACACTAGACAGAATGATCCCTAGGATAGTGACTTGAATAGTTTCCAAGGGCTTGGAGCTGGGGAGGGAGCCTCCCTGTAAGAAATATGATAGAGCAGCTGTTAGATAAGATGTCTAGTATATCAATTATTTGTGAAAGCTTGTTGCCTTTTTCATGTAAATTATTCTGATTTTTAAAAGGAGGAGCCACTGAATAGAAAAATGGATGGTTGGGATTATCAGGTAAGATTTCCAGGATCCAGGAACAGGAAGGTCTGACAATAACAAAGGAACAGTCAGTAATAATAAAATGCTTAAAGTACCTCACTTGTTGGGGTGATTTTTGAGCTCTGATGGTATATGCAATGTATTTATCCTGTTTTCAGGAACAAAAACAAAACAAAACAGACCAAAGTAAACCAAGGAAAAAAACAGCCAATCACCAAGAACCAACTCAATTATCAGCCACTGTCCTACTCAGCATCAAAAGAGCCAAACCAAAGCACAAGTAGTTTTAAGTCGCAGTTCCCTGGATGACACAGAATTGAAAAGATCTCTCTGATGCCTACATAGGTCTAAAGCGGTGTTTCCCAACGTGGGGCCCACGCCCTGCAGGGGGGGCAATTCGATAGTTAAGGAGGGCAATTTGAAAATGGACTCGACACGACTTTAACTCTTTCGCCCCGGGCCATTTAAATGCAATGCTAGATATCGGTGCCAAATTTAACAAAAAATGCAATTCTTAAATAATTGCAGTAAATAATTATTAAGTATAATTTCATTTGACGAGACCAAAATATCAACTGGGTGATTGGCGTCGTCAAGTAAACTTCGTCCTGGGTTCACTGCGGAGCATGCCATCTGCTGTGGGGAACCCCGGACGTTTTAAAAACTCACTAAACAACGCAGTTATTCTCACCTCATTGGCCCACCGCAACTTCTGTAGTGTTTCACATCATTCAGTTGGTGTTAATTTGAAATAAGTGTCAGTCAAAACTGTTGCAAAAGCTCGTTGATTTAATAAATATACATATATATATTGTATAGATATAATTGGTAAGTATTTGATTTTATTTTTATCAATATTAAACTCTTTATTAAGTATTCTTGCATCGGGGCTAGAAAGTACTAATATTTTATAAATATTATTGGGGCTATAATAGTGCAAGAATGACAATTTTAATTTTAGAAGCATAACTTTCCAGAAAATTTTGCCAAGTGAAAAAAATATAGATACCTTTTGATTTGCGGTGGTAGTGTAGTAAATGTGTTATATACATTTAAATAAATATGAATTTTTAGTATACGTTTACTCTATGTCACATTGAATATATTTTAACACATATTATAATATTAGTTTTTAATTGATCTTATTTTTATTTCTTATAGCCCATAGTAAAATGAGTGGTGCAAGCAAGAAAAAAACTCGTCAATATTCAGAGGAATATTTAAAATTTGGGTTCATACCCGCTGTTCATGATGAGCAGATTCCTTTTTGTTTTTTATGCCAGCAATGCTTGACCAACAAATCAATGAAACGAGGTCGTCTTGAGGCGCATTTGAAGGTGAAACATAGTGCTCATATTAATTCAGATTTGAGTTACTTTAAAACTTTAAAGAAAATTTTTGAAAAAAGAACAACATTAAAGTCTCTATTTACTGCTCATACTTCAACTAATAATCGTGTTCTTGAGGCTAGTTATCAAATTTCTTTATTCATCACTAAAACTGGAGAAAATCACACTATAGGAGAGAATTTAATAAAACCGTCAATATCAGCATTTCTTAAAACAGTTCTTGAAAAAGATGGCAAAGATGTAAAAGCTATGCCACTCAGTGACAATACTGTTAGCAGAAGAATAGACAAAATGAGTGAGGATATTGAAAAACAACTTATTGAAAAGCTGAAAAGAAGAAAATTCTCCTTGCAAATGGATGAATCAACTTTGAGAGACAGTGAGGCAGTATTGATAACTTACGTAAGATATATTGA
This sequence comes from Saccopteryx leptura, assembly GCF_036850995.1. Classification (NCBI taxonomy): domain Eukaryota; kingdom Metazoa; phylum Chordata; class Mammalia; order Chiroptera; family Emballonuridae; genus Saccopteryx; species Saccopteryx leptura. The sequence goes on from NC_089506.1 coordinate 137,478,378, forward strand.
TAAAGGACATTTTGCTGAAGAAATGTTGTTCTGTAAAAGATTAGAAAGCACCACTACCTTCAAAGATATATATATAATAAGCTAAAAAACTACTTAGATGTCAATGATATACCAATGAAAAATATAACATCTTGTGCTGCAGATGGTGCTCCCAATATGATGGGCAAGAAAAATGGCTGCTTAAAATTGATGAAAGATGCGAATCCAGAAATGATTCTTGTGTATTGTGTTATTCATAGGGAAAACTTGGTAGCTAAAAACATCTCGCCTGTTCTGAATGAAGTATTACATACAGTAATAAAGTGTGTTAATGCTATTAAAGCTAGTGCCAAATGTGAGCATCTTTTTTGAGCTATTTTGTGAAGAACAAAATGAAGACCATGTGAGACTTTTACTTCATACTGAAGTAAGATGGCTATCTAAAGGAAACTGTTTGAAAAGATTTATGGAACTGTTTGATACTCTTAGTGATTTTTTAAGTGACAAACCTGAAATGAAGTATCTGTTAACAATAGATGGTAAAGCATTTGTGAGTTATTTAGCCGATATCTTTGAAAAACTAAATATATTAAATAAGCAGCTTCAAGGAACAAATAAAATTCTTGTCGATGCAAAAGCAAAGATATTTGGTTTCATTACCAATATTGAGTTATGTTAGAAACATATTAACAACAATAACTTTAAATAGTTTCATTGGCTCCAAAAATGTGAAGTAACTGATACCGCTTTACTTGTTATTGTCAATCATTTGAATATTCTATCGGCTGATTTAAAAGAAAGATTTTCTGATTTAAAACAAATTGATTTCCCAACATGGATGATGCAGCCAATGTTAGTGGATTTGTCTGATATATCAAATATGCAGTATCAAGAAGAACTCGCAGAATTGCAAAATGATGAGTCAGTTAAAGCTTTATTTAATATCAAAGGAGCGATGGCATGGCTTTGTGAGGAAACAGAAATCAAATACCCAAATTCAACCAAATGTGCAAGAAAACTATTGCTACCGTTTCCATCTTCATTTTTAGCTGAATGTGGATTTAGTGCTGTAAATGATTTACTGGTAAATAAAAGAAATCGTCTGGATATAACACAACATGGAGACTTGAGACTAAAGCTAACCAAATTGGAACCTAATATAAAATCTCTGTGCAGCAAGCATCAAGCGCAAGGATCACACTAAATTAAAATAATAAATTAATATAGAAAAATCTGTATTAAAATTATTTGGAATTTAAATTTCTGTTTTCATTATATGTTTTGAAATTTTACTTACTGTGTTTTTGTTAACAATTTCATAGTGATTTCTTCCTAGAACCTATCATTTATGTTTATTAAGTGAACAAATCAATTTTTTCATGTTAAAAATTATGTATGTTACATAAGGGAGGACATAAAAATTTTAGAAAGGTTAAGGTGGGGCATGGCACAAAAAAGGTTGGGAAACACTGATATAGATACATTCTTAGTAAGATTTAGTCATTTGGCAGGTCCCAGCACAAATGTGTTAAGATTTTTTTATTCTTGTGTTGATGAGAAACATGAGCCTGATATGTCCTAGCAATTTCTTCAATGTTTGGGCATATATTTGAAAGGCAAACTCTCATTTCCTCATCAATACATTGAAGAATTCCTCTCTTTTTTTTTTTTTTTTTGTATTTTTTTTCTGAAGCTGGAAACGGGGAGAGACAGTCAGACAGACTCCCGCGTGCGCCCGACAGGGATCCACCCGGCACGCCCACCATGGGTGATGCTCTGCCCACCAGGGGGCAATGCTCTGCCCCTCCAGGGCGTCACTCTGCCGCGACCAGAGCCACTCTAGTGCCTGGGGTAGAGGCCAAGGAGCCATCCCCAGCGCCCGGGCCATCTTTGCTCCAATGGAGCCTTGGCTGCGGGAGGGGAAGAGACAGAAAGGAAGGAGGGGGGCAGGGGTGGAGAAGCAAATGGGCGCTTCTCCTATGTGCCCTGGCTGGGAATTGAACCCGGGTCCCCTGCACGCCAGGCCAACGCTCTACCACTGAGCCAACCGGCCAGGGCCAAATTCCTCTGTTTTTACTCTTAATTGTGTTGAGTGTAGAAAACCCCCATCATACATATCTTCTTAACTTTACACCAAACAAAGGATAGAAGAAACTTGCCTCCAGTCTTTTCAGGAAACAGGAGGGGTAGTGTAAACAATCCAGCACCACAGCTTAACAGCCTTTTGCAACCTAATCAGGCAAGTGAGGTGGGGGGTTGGGCAGACTGTCAGCTTACAGACAATTCCCTACACCTCTGTCCCCCAAAACGCTAAACTCCAAAAACCGTGTTGGTTTTCTGGTCCCTAACAGGCACATATTTCTCTGCAATACCATACGGCACACCTGGAAATCTTCTAGGGTGCACCAGTGCACCCTGGCGCACACTTTGAGAACCACTGCCCTAAGCTCTCATCCCCAGGCCCTCCAAAGTGAATTTGTTAAATACCATGTAGTGTAAGGCCAGTGCTGTGACCATGCAGATTCCTATTGAATTTGGGGAGATGGTAAAGGAACTGTGGAGCCAAAAAATGGTGGGCCATTCTTTTATTAAAGTCTCATAACAGCGGACGAGCAAACAGGCAGGAAGACTGCTTCTTTTTCTCTCAGGACTCCCAAGCCCCTCAGCTCGAGCTCTTTCTCTCTCTCTCTCCACTCTCCAGCAAAACAGGCTTGGGGGGAAAAAAACCTTCTCCAGCAAACAATAGCAAACAATGGCCCCTCCCAAGCAGAAAGTCAATCTGCAATTTGCAATCTGCTGCCCTGAGGGCAAGCACCCACAGCCTTCTGTAGACTGTAAACACAGAGGGCTGCCCCAAAACAAGCGAGTAAACTTAAAAATAAAAAACCACCTATTTACCCATCAGTGTAGCTTATACTTTTAGTCAGACCATCCCAATACATTTATTCACCCAGTGGTTTTCACATGATATAATAACTCCAGTTTTATTTGTGTAGATTTTTTTTTCTTTTTTTGTATTTTTCTGAAGTTAGAAATGGGGAGGCAGTCAGTCAGACTCCCGCATGCACCCGACTGGGATCCACCCAGCATGCCCACCAGGGGGTGATGCTCTGCCCATCTGGGGTGTCGTTCTGCAACCAGAGCCATTCTAGTGCCTGAGGCAGAGGCCATGGAGCCATCCTCAGCGCCCGGGCCATCTTTGCTCCAATGGAGCCTTGACTGAGGGAGGGTAAGAGAGAGACAGAGAGGAAGGAGAGAGGGAGGGGTAGAGAAGCAGGTGGGCGCTTCTCCTGTGTGCCCTGGTTGGGAATCAAACCCGGGACTCCTGCACACCAGGCTGATGCTCTACCACTGAGCCAACCTGCCAGGGCCTATTTGTGTAGATTTGATGAGTAAAAGGACCCAGATGACAGTGGTTAGAGAGCATATTTGAAAGTTTAGTTTCAATAAAATGATAGAATGGATTAATATGCAGCAGAGAATAATTGAATGTCTACAAAGGCAGCAGGCCATTCCACATCATCATACTACATCTCACAACAATCTTGTGAAGAACATATCATCATTTTTGTTTTATTGGTAGTAAATATGAGAATCAAAGATGTAATTATTTTCATTGTCACATAGCTGGCTAATTATATAGCAGACTTATTAATCTGATCATGAATTCACTGTTTCTGGAGAAAACAGTTTCTTCTGCTTTTATCTTGGTTTTTAAAAAGCACCTCAGAGACTCCAGTAAGGCCTTTACACAGTCCTTGAAGAACTTGCAATATTTCAAATCACCATGCTCGGTGAGAGGCATAAGCAAAACTATTTATACTACAGTATTGATATTTTTTCAATGGAGCATCTACTTTGTGGCTCTTTTAATCTATATTTTTAAGAAACCATTCTTTTTATTTGCCTCCCACAGATTCCTATATCATTGTACAGCAGGGAAGATTCCTGTAAGAAAGGCAAGGGTAGATTAGTTTTTTAACTAATCAGTTAACCCCCGCCCCATTCTAAAAAAGCAATTATGATTTAACTGTAGGTAAAATCTATTGTGCCTAAATATAGGCAACTTCAAGCTTTGCATCTTTTCTTGTTTGTTTGTTTTAACATTTTGAGCAGTTATTTTTTTGGCTAAATAATTATTTTGGAAAAGTGTATCACTGTATAATGAGAGATTTACTTAAAAATGGAATTATTTTTTTTAACAAATCTCTTTATATAATATTTAACAAAAATAGTATAAAACAGAATTTTTTTAAAAAAAAAAACAGGCTTTGGAAGTATTTCATGAAATACTTTATAAAATTTTGATTTGAAAATTAAGCCAATATCATGTTTAGTAAAGGATATTTCCCTATGTTTGTATAATTTAAGGCCCTGCAAGAAACAAAATGGTATCTCTAAGTCTGGGAAGTAAATTCTTTTCTCTTGAGCTAGCCTTACTTTGGTGGTCAAGGTGCCTTTCTTAGTTTCCTAGTGATTGACAGTAAGAGATGCCCCAGACTCATCACTGGGGGACATTAAAGATACACAAATATAGAGCTTAATGCTTCTGTGTTTTAACAAACATTGGAGTCTTTCTGTAGGCTAATATCATCATTTCTATCGGTGCTCACCAAATGCATGCTGAATGAGGATGAGAATCAGACTGTAAAACTGGTGTAAAACTGGTCTTCTTCAGATTGTGAAGTTGGTCAGGTTTGTTTTGAGCTCTTATTCCTTCTCTTTTCCTGCAATTTCTTCCCATTGTTACCAGTTACTCAGTCATCCAATGTTGACCCAGCCTTACCACTTCAAGCCTTTCCCTGATTTCTAGGGTTAAAGTTAAATTTTTTACTCTCTCTTTCTACCTAAGAGTAATCTGAAAGGAAACCTACATCCATTGAGTACCTTCTCTGAGCCAGAAGCTTGATGTAACTTCATCCTCTTGATAACCTCCAAGCAGTATTAGAAGATATTGTTCCCATTTTTCAAATGAGGCTTACACATGATTAGCATATTGCCCAGTTCACATTCCTAGTAATTAGTGAAACTAGTTATATGAACCCAGGTCTGTTTGACAGCTCATGTGCTTACCGCTATGGCATGCTGCTTCCCTATCTAACTTACTACCACACCTTCTTTATTTCTTCAGAGACCAGTGAAGTAGCTGGTAAGAAAAACTCATGAACCAGCTCCAGAGAAGGTGTTAATGGCTTATGTCAAGTCAGTGGCAGTGTGGGGAAGGACCACCATTCCTCTGCAAATGGTTCTCCCTCTTAAGGACAGCTGTTTATATCCTTGGGTGATCAAGGCAGGTAGGTGTTTTGATCTCAGAAGGTGAACTTATAACCCTTCACCCAGAGAGGAATTTCATCTTCTCATTTGCCCCTTCAAGACTCCTTATTTGAAAAGCATCTTGGCTCAAAGTATGTTTCCCTTAGATAATATTTGTATTTTAACAGCAGCCTTGCGAGACATCAGCAAAATGGCAACATAGAAAGTCCCACCTCTCACCCCTCTACAGAAACTGACTTAACAAATCCCTGGATGAAAATTCCTTTATGAGAGCTCCAGAATCCTCATGAGAGGTTATACAACATATTGGTAGAGCACAGAAATGAGAAAAGATGCCTTGGAAAGATTGTATACATGAAATATGAACAGCTTTTCATATGCAAGTCATATTTCAACAAAACAGTTAAAAAGTTAAAAAATAAAAGTAGCCTTAAATGTCTTAATGTAAGTGGTAAGATAGTGTAAAAATTTTAAGCATCAGGCAAGAGAGAGAGCACTTTAGTTAGGTAGACCTCTTCTAGCTCCCCCCCCATCTCACAGAGCTAGCACTTTTTGCCCCCACATAGAGCATTAACCCTTGCATCATTCTTGAAGCTCCATCAAGCCCAGTCTCACTCAGCTTCTGAAAAGTGACTATGAAAATGTGAATGTGGCAGACAATTAGTACAAAATAAATATTTCCTGCATTTTTTCTATGTCTCCAGTCTTCCCTACCACATGGCCAATTTAAGCCAATGGGCTGTGGGTAGAAAAATTAGTGATCTTTCTTCATGTCTTATCCAGGCTTAAGGGCTTAAGGACAGGTGGAAGAAACCTGGATCTCTGAATTACCAAATGAAGGAGAGCTGCCTTGGGAAACTTACCCCATACACATCAAACTTTACCTGAGAGAGAAAAGAATTATTTTGTGAAGCCACTGAGATTTTAGGTTTTAGTTGCTACTGCAGTATAGCTTGTTGTGTTCTAAAGAATACAGGGAGATTTTATGTGAAATGACTCATTCTCTGGATACATACTCTATGAACTGACCTTGCAGAAACAGACTTGCTATTTAAAAGAAAGACCTGCCTACATATTTGGAATTAGTTTCAGCTTTATAATGACAGTCTTTGAGAACCTTCAAACAACCGTCAAGTTTATATACTGTTTAGACTAGAGGATCGAGTATTGAGGGTATTGTGTGTTGATGAACAAACTTAGTGCAGTCATAGCTTAGAGGTATTACCTGTTCTGTTATAGCTGCTGAGATTCTCTCCGTTTCTGCAGATCAGCCAGTGAAGTCTGATATTTTACATATGATACAACATTGCAAGAACCACTATCTCATGATGAAGTAGTTTGGATGAGAGTCAGTGTTTAACAGGAAATGCTACTGTGGTCTAAGATGGGGAGTTCTGGCTTTGGCACTGGTTTATCTTCTTCCCCAAGTGATTTCCAGGGTCAAAGTAGATGCTGTTCTCTCATCATTTTTACAAAACTAGGATAAAAAAATCAGATCACTATAAAGGAAGCTTATAATGTTGCTCCCAACCCTCCCTTAGCCACTTGACAAAAATATTTCTGTTTGTTTGAGAGAGGTTACCTGTTTCTCTCAGCCTCCAAGCTGCACGCCATGATCCAAAGAATATGCAGATGGCAAGGATGTCAGATGCTCCAACCACATTTTTCTAGGTTAAAGATCTTAGGAAAATTGCAAAGAGCATATCGGGGTGTTTTTTTTCTTTCTCTCCATGAACTTCCTTCTTAATTATTTCTGTTGGTTAAGGCTCTCTCTTTGTCCCATATTGGAGCTTTTTGTTTCAAGAATCTTTTTCTTGAGATATTTTGGACTTTTTTCTTAATGGTTTTAACCGCATCTCCCAAGAGATATCTCTTTTTAAATCATTTTTTATTTTTCAATTATAGTTGACATATAATATTATATGTCATATACATAATCAAGTAGTAAGTCTGTTTCTGCAAAGTCAGTTCATACAGTATGTATCCTGAGAATGAGTCATTTCACATAAAATCTCCCTGTATTCTTCAGAACATGACAGGCTATACTGCAGTAACAAATAAACCCTAAAATCTCAGTGGCTTTACAAAATACTTCTTTTCTCTCTCAGGTAAATTTTGAATTTAAATATATATATATTAAATATATAATATTTATATATTACATTATAATATATAGCAGGGGTCCCCAAACTTTTTACACAGGGGGCCAGTTCACTGTCCCTCAGAATGTTGGAGGGCCGGACTATAAAAAAAAACTATGAACAAATCCCTATTGTAAAGCCAGCAGCCACAGCCAGGGCCATTATCACAGCCGCCTGGCCCATGCAGGTTCTCATTGGATTCGGACAGTCGGTAAAGAAACAATGGAGCCAAAAACTGGTGGGCCATAGTCTTTAATCCTAGCTTGAGCCTGGTGGGCAAGTAAAAACACACACTGGGCTCCAAAACCCACTCACATTCAGTGCTCACAAAGCCACTGACTTATCCGAGTTTCCTAGAATCAAAGGTTTCTAGCTCACCAGCCTTATTCTCCTCAGTTCCCCATCTCCTTCCTTATCCTAGATACAAACTCTGCACAGACTGGCATCTCACTCAGCACTCCGCCATCTTGGCTGCCTCTGCTGGCCTACTCCACGTGGCTTCCTTCTGCTCTCTGCTCTGCTCTCTCCTCTAATGATCTCAGGAACCAAGAGAGCAAGCTCCCCGCTCCGTCCCCATTTTATAGTGTAGAAATTCAAACTCTTAATCCAATATACAAAATAGGGAAGTCTCTAATACAAAGTCACTTCTCTGAGGCATGATTGGATTGTACCACCCCACATCAAAAAAGGGTGGGAAAGGCTTAATCCCAAAACCAAGCCCCAGGCTACAAGGATACTACCTGCCCAGAGACACACATTAATATCACCTGGGCAACGGCCTCCACGTGGGCAGCGCCACTTTAACAAAGTGAGCATAACACATATTTTAACTGCCCAACACCTATGCTCACTGCACATAACTTATTTTAAAGTAAAAAAACAAAATGGGAACAAATACAATATTTAAGATAAAGAACAAGTAAATTTAAATCAATAGACTGACCAGTATTTCAATGGGAACTATGCTCCTCTCACTGACCACCAATGAAAGAGGTGCCCCTTCCGGAAGTGTGGTGGGGGCCGGATAAATGGCCTCAGGGGGCCACATGTGGCCCACGAGATGTAGTTTGGGGACCCCTGATATATAGTAATATATATCACTATATAGTAATATATACTATATAGTATTACTATATAGTAATATATATTGTAATATATTACACCACAGTGATTACACTTTATATATATAATTTACTAAATGCTCATCCTGATACATCTTGTACCTATCTGACACCATACATAGTGTTAGAATATTATTGACTACATTCCCTATGCTGTACTTTACATTTCCATCACTATTCTGTAACTATCAATTTGTACTGCTTCATCCCTTCACCTTTCTCACACATCCCCTTAAACTCCCCTCCCATCTGGCAACCATCAAAATGTTCTCTGTGTCTATGAGTCTGTTTCTGTTCTGCTTGTTCATTTATTCTACTTTTTTAAAGACTCAGTTGTTGATAGATGTGTTATTGCCTTCTTATTGTTTATATTTTTATCTTTTGTCTTCTTTTTAAAGAAAAACCCTTTTTTCTTTTATTATAATTTTATTTATTTAATGGGGCGACATCAATAAATCAGGATACATATATTCAAAGATCAATAAGTCCAGGTTATCTTGTCTTTCATTAAGTTGCATACCCATCACCGAAAGTCAGATTGTCCTCCATTACCTTCTACCTAGTTTTCTTTGTGCCCTTCCCCCTCCCCCTTTCCCTATCCCTTTCCCCCTCCCCCGTAACCACCACACTCTTATCAATGTCTCTTAGTTTCACTTTTATGTCCCACCTACGTATGGAATAATGCAGTTCCTGTTTATTTCTGGTTTACTTATTTCACTTCGTATAATGTTATCAAGATGCCACCATTTTGCTGTAAATGATCCGATGTCATCATTTCTTATGGCTGAGTAGTATTCCATAGCATATATGTGCCACATCTTCTTTATCCAGTCATCTATTGACGGGCTTTTTGGTTGTTTCCATGTCCTGGCCACTGTGAACAATGCTGCAATGAACATGGGGCTGCATGTTTCTTTACGTATCAATGTTTCTGAGTTTTTGGGGTATATACCCAGTAGAGTGATTGCTGGGTCATAAGGCAGTTCTATTTTCAGTTTTTTGAGGAACCATCATACTTTCTTCCATAATGGTGGTACTACTTTACATTCCCACCAACAGTTCCTTTTTCTCCACAGCCTCTCCAACATTTGCTATTACCTGTCTTGTTAGTAATAGCTATTCTAATAGGTGTGAGGTGGTATCTCATTGCAGTTTTGATTTGCATTTCTCTAATAACTAAAGAAGATGAGCATTTTTTCATATATCTGTTGGCCATTTGTACTTCCTCCTGGGAGAAGTGTCTGTTCATATCCTCTTCCCATTTTTTTATTGGATTGTTTGTTTGTTTGTTGTTGAGTTTTATGAGTTCTTTGTATATTTTGGATATTAGGCCCTTATCTGAGCTGTTGTTTGAAAATATCATTTCCCATTTAGTTGGCTTTCTGTTTATTTTGTTATCAGTTTCTCTTGCTGAGCAAAAACTTCTTAGTCTGATGTAGTCCCATTCATTAATTTTTGCCTTCACTTCTCTTGCCATTGGAGTCAAATTCATAAAATGCTCTTTAAAACCCAGGTCCATGAGTTTAGTACCTATGTCTTCTTCTATGTACTTTATTGTTTCAGGTCTTATGTTTAGATCTTTGATCCATTTTGAGTTAATTTTAGTACAGGGGGACAAACTGTAGTCCAGTTTCATTCTTTTGCATGTGGCTTTCCAGTTTTCCCAACACCATTTGTTGAAGAGGCTTTCTTTTCTCCATTTTGTGTTGTTGGCCCCTTTATCAAAGATTATTTGACCATATATATGTGGTTTTATTTCTGGGCTTTCTATTCTGTTCCATTGGTCTGAGTGTCTATTTTTCTGCCAATATCATACAGTTTTGATTATTGTGGCCCTATAATATAGTTTAAAGTCAGGTATTGTATTGCCCCCAGCTTCATTCTTTTTCCTTAGGATTGCTTTGGCTATTCAGGGTTTTTTATAGTTCCATATAAATCGGATGATTTTTTGTTCCATTTCTTTAAAAAATCTCATAGGAATTTTGATGGGAATTGCATTAAATTTATATATTACTTTGGGTAATATGGCCATTTTAATTATATTTATTCTTCCTATCCAAGAACAAGGAATATTTTTCCATCTCTTTGTGTCTTTTTCTATTTCTCTTAGCAATGCCTTGTAGTTTTCGTTATATAGGTCATCTACATTCTTTGTTATGTTTATTCCTAGGTATTTTATTTTTTTTTGTTGCAATCGTGAAGGGGATTATATTTTTGAGTTCGTTTTCTAATATTTCATTGTTGGCATATAGAAAGGCTATGGACTTTTGTATGTTAATTTTGTATCCTGCAACCTTACTGTATTGGTTTATTGTTTCTAGTAATCTTTTTGTGGAGTTCTTTGGGTTTTCGATGTATAGGATCATATCATCAGCAAAAAGTGATACCTTTACTTCTTCTTTTCCAATATGGATGCCTTTTATTTATTTGTCTGGTCTGATTGCTCTGGCCAGAACTTCTAGCACCACGTTAAATAAGAGTGGAGAGAGTGGACAACCCTATCATGTTCCTGATTTAAGGTTGAAAGTATTCAGTTTTACGCCATTTAATATGATGTTGGCTGATGGTTTATCATATATGGCCTTTATCATGTTGAGATATTTTCCTTCTATACCCATTTTGTTGAGAGTCTTAAACATAAAATTGTGTTGTATTTTATCGAAAGCCTTTTCTGCGTCTATTGATAAGATCATGTGGTTTTTGTTCTTTGTTTTGTTGATATGGTGTATTACGTTAACCGTTTTACGTATGTTGAACCATCCTTGAGATTCTGGGATAAATCCACTTGATCATGAAGTATTATTTTTTTAATATGTTGTTGTATTTGATTTGCCAATATTTTGTTTAGTATTTTAGCATCTGTATTCATTAGAGATATTGGTCTGTAGTTTTCTTTCTTTGTGCCATCCTTGCCTGGTTTTGGTATAAGGGTTATGTTGGCCTCATAAAATGTGTTTGGAAGTATTGCTTCTTCCTCAATTTTTTGGAAGACTTTCAGTAGAATAGGAACCAAGTCTTTGAATGTTTGATAGAATTCACTAGTATAACCGTCTGGGCCTGGACTTTTATTTTTGGGGAGGTTTTTAATAGTTATTTCTATTTCTTCCCTGCTGATTGGTCTGTTTAGTCTTTCTGCTTCTTCTTGACTCAGTCTAGGAAGGTTGTATTGTTCTAGGAATTTATCCATTTCTTCTAGATTGTTGTATTTGGTGGCATATAATTTTTCATAGTATTCTACAATAATTCTTTGTATATCTATGATGTCTGTGGTGATTTCTCCTCTTTCATTTTGGATTTTATTTATTTGAGTCCTGTGTCTTTTTTCCTTGGTGAGTCTTGCCAAGGTTTTTTCGATTTTGTTGATCTTTTCAAAGAACCAGCTCCTTGTTTTATTGATTTTTTCTATAGTTTTTCTGTTCTCTATTTCGTTTATTTCTGCTCTGATTTTTATTATCTCCTTTCTTCGGCTGGTTTTGGGTTGTCTTTGTTCTTCTTTTTCTAGTTCCTTAAGGTGTGAAGTTAAGTGGTTCACTTGGGCTCTCTCTTGTTTGTTCATATAGGCCTGAAGTGATATGAACTTTCCTCTTATTACTGCTTTTGCTGCATCCCAGAGATTCTGATGTGTCGTATTTTCATTTTCATTTGTCTGTATATATCTTTTGATCTCTGCGCTTATTTCTTCTTTGACCCATTCATTTTTTAGAAGTATGTTGTTTAGTTTCCACAATTTTGTGGGTTTTTCTCCCTCTTTTTTACAGTTGAATTCTAGTTTCAAGGCTTTATGATCAGAAAATATGCTTGGTACAATTTCAATTTTTCTGAATTTGCTGCGATTGTCTTTGTGGCCCAACATATGGTCAATTCTTGAGAATGTTCCATGTACACTAGAGAAAAATGTATACTCTGTCGCTTTGGGATGAAGTGTCCTGTAGATGTCTATCATATCCAGGTGTCTATCATATCTCATCTTTTCTGTATTTGTGAATGTTTTTATATCTCCTTCATACTTGAAGGATAGCTTTGATGGGTATAGTATTCTTGGCTGAAAGTTCCTCTCTTTCAGGGCTTTAAATATTGGGGTCCACTCTCTTCTAGCTTGTAGAGTTTCTGCTGAGAAATCTGATGATAATCTAATAGGCCTTCCTTTATATGTTGTACTCTTCTTTTCCCTGGCTGCCTTGAGAATTTTTTCTTTGTCATTGGTTTGTGTCATCTTTATTATGATGTGCCTTGGAGTGGGTTTGTTGGGGTTAAGAAAACTCGGTGTTCTGTTTGCTTCTTGAATTTGAGGCTTTAGTTCTTTCCACAGGCTTGGGAAGTTCTCGTCTATTATTTGTTTGAGTATATTCTCCATTCCATTTTCTTTCTCTTCTCCCTCTGATATACCTATTATTCTTATGTTATTCTTTCTGATGGAGTCAGATAATTCCTGTAGGGCATTCTCGTTTTTTATTATTTTTGAGTCTCTTTCTTCTTCTCTCTGTTGTGCCTCAAGTTGCTTGTCTTCTATTTCACTAATCCTATCTTCAATCTGGGTTGTTCTGCTAGCTAAGCTTGTTACCTCGTTTTTCAGCTCGTGAATTGAGTTTTTCCTTTCTGTTTGATTTGTTTTTATAGTTTCAATTTCCTTGGACATATATTCTTTGTGTTCATTGAGTTGTTTTCTGATCTCCCTATATTGCCTTTCTGTGTTTTCTTGTATATCTCTGAGTATTTTTAAGATTTCTATTTTAAATTCTCTGTCATTTAGCTCCAAGGCTTCCAATATGTTAAGTCTTTTCTCCATAGATTTTTCCACATCTATTTGTGTTACCTCTCTTTCTTTTGTATCCATAATATTCGATTTCCTCTTTCTTATTGGCATCTGAGGGTGGTCTTGTTGATAGCACTAATTAGAATTAATAAAGAGTAAAAAGTAAAAAAAAAAAAAAAAAAAACAAACCAAAGGGTAAAACACTCCACAATAAAAAGCAGTAATAATTTATTATTTCCCCCTTTTTTTTTCTTTCTTCTCCTTCCCTCCTCTCCCCTCCTCAGGGAAATATCGTGCCTATAATGGAGGGCCTGGTTTGCGGTGAAGAGTTCAAGGGGCAAAAAAAAAGGGGAGTAGGGACCTACTAAATGCAAAAAAAAAAAAAAAAAAAAAAGGAAGAAAATCTTAGACAAGCATAAGTTGATCTGCCTGCGGGTGATGGTCAACTAAGAGATATAATGAGAGGGATAAGAGGGAACCAGAAAAAAGGACAAAAAAAGGAATAATAAAGAAGAAAAAAATAAAAATAATAAGTAAAATTCTGTTGTATTAAGTGGAGCGAAGACCAAATACAATGGAGACCTTGGGTTGGGAGGACCCAAAATGCCACAAAAATAAACTACCAAGAAAAAAACAAAAACAAAAGCGAAAAAGAAAAATAAAGCCAAAAAAAACCTTGAGTCGCAAATTAACTAATTTGTTCGTGATTGAGGATTAAATGGGAGGAAAGTAAAACGAGAAAAGAAAAAACAAATAGAAAGGAAAGAATAAGAAAAAGAGAAAAACGAAGGAAGAAATAAAAAAGGAAGAGAAAAAAACAAAATAAAGCAAAAAACAACAACAAAAAACAAACAAACAAACAAAAAAAACAAAAGAGGAGAGAGTGAGAGTTAAGTGTCCTGGAGTATAACCCCAAAGGAGGGTGAGGATGAAGAAGAGAAATAAAATGTAACACTTATGGGTAGTGTAGTTCAAGAAAAGGGAAGCATAAGATGGGCAGAGAATAGAAGGACCGAGGTGGAGGAAATAAAGGCAATACGATAGAAGTAACAAACAACAACAACAACAACAAAAAAAAAAATTAGTGGAACAAGTTGTAAAGTCTGTGGATTTTTCTTGATTTTGAGATGTTAACTTCTTCCTTTTTCTTTTCTCTCCCTCTTCCTGGTCGGTGACTCTGTACCCCAGGCTCTGCCCCTGTGTCACATTTAGGTAGGGATTTGCAGTTGATGGGATTCTATGGCAATGTCATATAATTGGCTTTAGTCTTGCTGGTAGTCAAGGCTTGTTGGCGTTTGCAGGGTCCAACGATGAGAGAGTTTGCTTTCGTGGATTCTCTCTCCTAGTCCCCCCTTCCTGAATTAGCAGCCTGGTGATCCAGCTATAAGGCTGCCACTGCTTCTGCCTGGGGAGTAAGAGGCTCAAAGAGCTGGGAAATCCCCACTCTATCCCCACTCATTGCAAGGCTTTGGGAAGGGCTCTGGCAGTCAGGGCCTCCAGTGTAATCAGGCGGGGGTGGGAGTCAATTGTTGTCAAGGTGACTGTTCAGCGCCTAGCATTCAGTTGGACCTCTCAACCCAGGCTTTCCCCACTTTGTAGCCTGTTTTGGCTGGTAAGAAGAGGCACTAGTCTCTGCTTGCGACTAGTGTGGTATAGATCTTATTATCTGCCAAGTCCTTCTTGTTAGCATTTATCCCTGAATATGGAGGCTCTATCAATCAGAAGTTGCCCCCGCCCCTTTAGCGAGAGGCACTAAAAAATATCACGCCTCTTGTCTTGGGTCGGTGAACTGAGAGAGATCTTATCAATTAGAACCGAGGGTGCGCAGATTTCACGGGTTAAGTTAATTTTAGTATTTGGGTCGCAGCTGTGCTCCCGAAGGTATTTCAGGCTGCCTGCGCGCGCCCCTCCCCCAACGCTTGATTGTTAGCTTGAATGGCTGGGTGAGGTGCCCCGCCCGCGGAGAGAATCTCCCAAGTAGGGAATACCGCCCTGGGGCCTCTCCCGCTCCCTGTGCGCGGGCCGCTAGGAACGTTAGCGGTGCTCGGTCTGCAATGCTTGGTCTGCAATCAGACCGGGCGCGCGCCAGCGGCTGCTCGCCGCTCCGGAGTGTGGGCGGTGCTCGCTCTGCAACCGACCCGGGCGCTGCTCGTGGCGGCTCCCGGCGGGGGCTGGCGGCGGCGGCTGGCGGCGGCGGCTGGCGGCAGCGGCCAGTGGCGGCGGCTCGAGGCTGCTGCTCGCGGCTCCCGAGTGCAAGATGACTTACCACAGGCGCAATTCCTCGCGGCTTGAATGAACGTCCCTGCGGTAGCTTCCTCCACACCCTCGTCTTTCAGATTCAAGTGATAACAGTCCTTTTGCTTTCAGTTTGTGTGGAACTCCGTAATGCTCCGAAGATAAATTTTCCTGTTTCTAGTTGATAAATTTGTTGTGGTTTTGGAGAGATCTGTCGGACGCGCTGCTCACGGCGCCATTTCCGTGACGTTACTCTCAGTTTTTGTTTTAAGGTCAATAAATAGCTATCTTATATATTTTGGTGCTCCTTGGTTTGGTGCATATATATTAAGGATTGTTATGTCTTCTTGATTCTGTGTCCCCTTAATCATTATGAAATGACCATTTTTGTCTCTGAGTACTTTTTCTGTCTTGTAGTCAGCATTATCAGATATGAGTATTGCTATACCTGCTTTTTTTGGGGTGTTGTTTACTTGGAGTATTGTTTTCCAGCCTTTCACTTTGAATTTGTTTTTATCCTTTATGCTTAGATGAGTTTCTTGTAGGCAGCATACAGTTGGATTTTCTTTTTTAATCCATTCTGCTACTCTGTGTCTTTTTATTGGTAAATTTAATCCATTTACATTTAGTGTAATTATTAACACTTGTGGGTTCCCTATTGCCATTTTATAAATTGCTTTCTGTTAGTTTTGTATCTTGTTTGATTCTTCTCTTTTGTTTTTCTATTGTTTGTTTTTGTTTGTTTGTATTCCATACTTCTTTCTTCTGTTGCTACCTTTTTTAAGTCAAGTGTTTTTGTGGTGGTTTTTTCAAGGGTGGTTACCATTAAGTAATGAAAAGGGTACCTACCATATTCATTGTAGTACCCTTTTATATGAGTATTTCTGCACTTCATCATCCTTTGCTACTGTTAATCTTCATCTTTTCTCCCCTTTTTTTTCTTTTGTTGTCACAGTTTAAGTTTGGTTTTATTGTTTTCTTGGTGGAGCTGTTACTTGTGTTTTTGTTTTCTTTTGTTCTTTGAATCTGGTTGGAAAACCCCCTTTAGTATTTCCTGGAGTGGGGGCTTTCTGATGATAAATTCTCTCATCTTTTCTGTATTTGTGAATATTTTTATATCTCCTTCGTACTTGAAGGATAGTTTTGATGGGTAAAGTATTCTTGGCTGAAAGTTTCTCTCTTTCAGGACTTTGAATATTGGGGTCCACTCTCTTCTAGCTTGTAGAGTTTCTGCTGAGAAATCTGATGATAATCTAATAGGTCTTCTTTATATGCTGTATTCTTCTTTTC
The DNA here is from genome assembly GCF_036850995.1 of Saccopteryx leptura. Taxonomy (NCBI): domain Eukaryota; kingdom Metazoa; phylum Chordata; class Mammalia; order Chiroptera; family Emballonuridae; genus Saccopteryx; species Saccopteryx leptura. The sequence goes on from NC_089506.1 coordinate 137,495,171, forward strand.
CCTGGCTGCCTTGAGAATTTTTTCTTTGTCATTGGTTTGTGTCATCTTCATTATGATGTGCCTTGGAGTGGGTTTGTTGGGGTTAAGAAAACTCGGTGTTCTGTTTGCTTCTTGAATTTAAGGCTTTAGTTCTTTCCACAGGCTTGGGAAGTTCTCATCTATTATTTGTTTGAGTATATTCCCCATTCCATTTTCTTTCTCTTCTCCCTCTGATATACCTATTATTCTTATGTTATTCTTTCTGATGGAGTCAGACAATTCCTGTAGGGCTTCCTCGTTTTTTATTATTTTTGAGTCTCTTTCTTCTTCTCTCTGTTGTGCCTCAAGTTGCTTGTCTTCTATTTCACTAATTGAATCTTCTATCTGGGCTGTTCTATTAGCAAAGCGTGTTATTTCGTTTTTCATTTTGTGAATTGAGTTTTCATTTCTGTTTGATTTGTTTTTATAGTTTCAATTTCCTTGGTAATATATTCTTTGTGATTGTTGAGTTGTTTTCTGATTTCCCTAAATTGCCTTTCTGTGTTTTCTTGTACATCTCTGAGTATTTTTAAGATTTCTATTTTAAATTCTCTGTCATTTGGCTCCAAGGCTTCCAATATGTTAAATATTTTCTCCATAGATTTTTCCACATCTATTTGTGTTACCTCTCTATCTTTTGTATCCATAATATTTGATTTCCTTTTTCTTATTGGCATCTGAAGGTGGTCTTTTTGATAGTGTTAATTAGAATTAATAAATAATAAAAAGGGGGAAAAAAAGAAAAAAAAGGGAAAACATTCCACACACACAAAAATTAATAATTTATTATTTCCCCCTTTTTTCTTTCTTCTCCTCCCCTCCTCTCACCTCTTTAGGGAAATATCGTGATGACCTGTGAATTATATTATGCTAAATGGAACAAAAACTGCCTATAACAGAGGGCCTGATTTGGGGTGAAGAGTTCGTGGGGCAAAAAAGGGAATAGGGACCTACTAAATGCAAAAAAAAAAAAAGGGGAGAATATCTTAGACAAGCATAAAATGATTTGCTTGTAAGTGATGGTCGACTAAGAGATTTAATGAGAGGGATAAGAGGAAACAGAAAAAAGGAGAGAAAAAATAATAATATTTAAAGAAGAAAAAAATAAAAATAATAAGTAAAAATCTGTTGTATTAAGTGGAGCGAAGACTAAATACAATGGAGACTTTGGGTTGGGAGGAATGCTAGTGAGTTAAAAAGCAATGTAAAAAGTACCCAAAATGCCACAAAAACAAACAAAAAAAGGAAAACCAAGAACAAAAGCAGAAAAGAAAAAAAAAGAACAAACAACAAAAAAAAACAAAAAAACTTGAATCCCAAATTAAATAATTTGTTCGTGATTGAGGATTAACTGGGAGGAAAAGTAAAAGGAGAAGAGAAGAAACAAATAGAAAGGAAAAAATAAGAAAAAGAGAAACAAAGGAAGAAAAAAAGGAAAGGTAAAATAAAACAAAAAAAAAACAAAAAGAAAAGAAAAGGGGAGAGAGTGAGAGTTAAGGGTTTTGGAGTGTAACCCTAAAGGATAGTAAGGATGAAGAAAAGAAATAAAATGTAACACTCATGGGTAGTGTAGTTCAAGAAAAGGGTAGCATAAGATGGGCAGAGAATAAAAGGACCGAGGTGGAGGAAATACAAATAATAATAAAGGCAATAAGAAAGAAGAAAGAAACAACAACAACAAAGAATTAGTGGAACAAGTTATAAAGTCTGTGGATTTTTCTTGATTTTGAGAGGTTAACTTCTTCCTTTTTCTTTTCTCTCCCTCTTCCTGGTCGGTGACTCTGTACCCCAGGTTCTGCCCCTGTGTCACGCTTAGGTAGGGATTTGCAGTTGATGGGATTCTATGGCAATGTCATATAATTGGCTTTAGTCTCGCTGGTAGTCAAGGCTTGTTGGCGTTTGCAGAGTCCAACCAGGAGAGAGTTTGCTTTCCTGGAGTCTCTCCCCTAGTCTCCCCTTCCTGAATTAGCAGCCTGGTGATCCAGCTATTAGGCTGCCACTGTTTCTGTCTGGGGAGTAAGAGGCTCAAAGAGCTGGGAAATCCCCACTCTATCCTCACTCAGCGCAAGGCTCTAGGTAAGTCTCTGGCAGTCAGAGCCTCCAGCGTAATCAGGTGGGGCTGGGAGTCAATTGTTGTCAAGGTGACTGTTCAGCGACTACCATTCAGTTGGACCACTCAACCCAGGCTTTCAACTTTGTAGCCTGTTTTGGCTGGGAAGAAGATGCACTATTCGCTGCTTGCTGTATAGATCTTAATATCTGCCAAGTCCCTCTTTTTAGGTATATCCCTGAATATGGAGGCTCTGTCAATCAGAAGTTGCCCCCGCCCCTTTAGCGAATGGCACTGAAAAATATTATGCCTCTTGTCTTGGATGGCTGAACTGGGAGAGATCTTATCAATTAGAGCCCCGTGGGTGCGCAGATTTCGTGGGTTAAGCTAATTTCAGTGATTGGATCCACAGCTGTGCTCCAGAGAGTATTTCAGGCTGCCTGCACGCCCCTCCCCCAATACTTCATTGTTAGCTTGAATGGCTGGGTGAGGTGCCCCGCCCACGGAGAGAATCTCCTGACTAGGAAAGACAGGTTTGGCGCCCCTCCCAGACTGCAGCACAGGGGCACGCACGTGGCTTCTCAGTGCACGCCGGTGGCCGGGACTCCCCGGACCTCGGCACGGGGCTCGCGCGTGGCTTCTCAGTACACGCCGGTAGCCCGGACTCCCCGGACCGCGGCACGGGGTGCGCGCACAGCTTCTTAGTGCACTCCGGTGGCCAGGACTCTCCGGACCGCAGCGCAGGCAGCTGCACGTGTGGGTTGACTCACCACAGGCGTATTCCCTCCTCGGCAACAGTCCTTTCGCTTTCAGTGTGTGTGTGGAACTCCGGGATGCTCCGAGGATAAATTTTTCTGTTTCTAGTTGATAAATTTGTTGAGATTTTGGGGAGATCTGTCGGATGCGCTGCTCACGGCGCCATTTCCGTGACGTCAGCATAAAGTTTTTCATAGTATTCTACAATAATTCTTTGTATATCTACGGTGTCCGTGGTGATTTCTCCTCTTTCATTTTGGATTTTGTTTATATGAGTCCTTTCTCTTTTTTCCTTGGTAAGTCTTGCCAAGGCTTTGTCAATTTTGTTGATCTTTTCAAAGAACCAGCTCTTTGTTCTATTAATTTTTTCTATAGTTTTACTGTTCTCTATTTCATTTATTTCTGCTCTGATATTTATTATCGCCTTTCTTTGGCTGGTTTTGGGTTGTCTTTGTTCTTCTTTTTCTAGTTCCTTAAGGTGTGAAGTTAAGTGGTTCACTTGGGCTCTCTCTTGTTTGTTCATATATGCCTGAAGTGATATGAACTTCCCTCTTATCACTGCTTTTGCTGCATCCCATAGATTCTGATATGTCGTATTGTCATTATCATTCGTCTGTATATATCTTTTGATCTCTGCACTTATTTCTTCTTTGACTCATTCATTTTTTAAAAGTATGTTGTTTAGTTTCCACATTTTTGTGGAATTTTTTTCCTCTTTTTTACAGTTGAATTCTAGTTTCAAGGCTTTATGATCAGAAATTATGCTTGGTACAACTTTGATTTTTCTGAATTTGCTGATGTTGTTTTTGTGGCCCAACATATGGTCAATTCTTGAGAATGATCCATGTACACTGGAGAAAAATGTATACTCAGTCACTTTAGGATAAAATGTCCTGTAGATGTCTATCATTTCCAGGTGTTCTAGTGTTTTGTTTAAGGCCACTATATCTTTGTTGATTCTCTGCTTGGATGACCGATCTAGAGCCGTCAGCGGTGTATTGATGTCTCCAAGTATGATTGTATTTTTGTCAGTTTTTGTTTTAAGGTCAATAAGTAGCTGTCTTATATTTTTTGGTGCTCCTTGGTTTCATGCATATATATTAAGAATTGTTATGTCTTCTTGATTCAGTGTCCCCTTAGCCATTATGAAATGGCCATTTTTGTCTCTGAGTAATTTTGTTGTCTTGTAGTCAGCATTATCAGATATGAGTATTGCTATGCCTGCTTTTTTTTGGATGTTATTGGCTTGGAGTATTGTTTTCCAGCCTTTCACTTTGAATTTGTTTTTATCCTTGTTACTTAGATGAGTTTCCTGTAGGCAGCATACACTTGGATTTTCTTTTTTAATCCATTCTGCTACTCTGTGTCTTTTTATTGGTGAATTTAATCCGTTTACATTTAGTGTAATTATTGACACTTGTGAGTTCCCTATTGCCATTTTATAGATTGCTTTCTGTTAGTTTTGTGTCTTGTTTGATCCTTCTCTTTCGTTTTTCTATCTTTTCTTTTTATTTGGTTATATTCCATACATCTTTTCTCTGTTGCTATCTTTTTTATCTCATGTGCTTCTGTGGTGGTTTTTTTCAATGGTGGTTACCTTTAAGTAATGAAAAGGGTTCCTAACCTGTTCATTGTAGCGCACTATTTTGTGACTACTTTCGCATTCCATTGTCCTTTGCTACTGTTAATCTCCACCCTCTCCCCCCCTTTCTTTTTGTTGTTGTCACAGTTTAAATTTGGTTTTATTGTGTTCTTCTTGGAGCTTTTACTTGTGGCTTTATTTTTTTTTGTTGTTTGTATCTCATTGGAGAACCCCCTTTAGTAATTCCTGGAGTGGGGGTTTTCTGATGATAAATTCCCTCATCTTTTCTGTATCTGTGAATGTTTTTATTTCTCCTTCATATTTGAAGGATAGCTTTGATGGGTATAGTATTCGTGGCTGAAAGTTCCTCTCTTTCAGGACTTTAAATATTGGGGTCCACTCTCTTCTAGCTTGTAGAGTTTCTGCTGAGAAATCTGATGATAATCTAATGGGCCTTCCTTTATATCTTGTATTCTTCTTTTCCCTGGCTGCCTTGAGAATTTTTTCTTTGCTGTTGGTTTGTGCCAATTTCATTATGATGTGCCTTGGAGTAGATTTGTTGGGGTTAAGAAAACTCGGAGTTCTGTTTGTTTCATGAATTTGAGGCTTTAGTTCTTTCCACAGGCTTGGGAAGTTCTCATCTATTATTTGTTTGAGTATGTTCTCCATTTCATTTTCTCTCTCTTCTCCCTCTGATATACCTATTATTCTTATGTTATTCTTTCTGATGGAGTCAGGTAATTCTTGTAGGGCTATCTCATTTTTTTTAATTTTTGAGTCTCTTTCTTCTCTCTGTTGTGCCTCAAGTTGCTTGTCTTCTATTTCACTAATCCTCTCTTCTATCTGGCCTGTTCTATTAGCTAAGCTTGTTACCTCATTTTTCAGCTCGTGAATTGAGTTTTTCATCTCTGTTTGATTTGTTTTTATAGTTTCAATTTCCTTGGACATATATTCTTTGTGTTCATTGAGTTGTTTTCTGAGCTCCCTAAATTGCCTTTCTGTGTTTTCTTGTATATCTCGGAGGATTTTTAGGATTTCTATCTTGAATTCTCTGTCATTTAGCTCCAAGGTTTCCAATATATTAAATTTTTTCTCCATAGATTTTTCCTCATCTATCTGTGTTACCTCTCTTTCGTTTGTATCCATGATATTCGATTTTCTCTTCCTTAATGGCATCTGAGGGTGGTTTTGTTGATAGTATTAATGAGATTTAATAAAGAATAAAAAGTTAAAAAAATAAAAAATCGAAAAAAGTTGTTTTTTTAAATTAATAATGAAATTAAGAATAATAAAATAAAATTAAAATTAAAAAAAGGAAATTATTCTCCCCCTCTTTTTTTCCTCTCCTCTCCTCTCCCCTCTTTCTTGAGAAAATCTTGTGGTGCACTGTGAATTATATTGTATTGAATAGAACAAACAATGCCTGTAACAGAGGGCCTGAATTGTGGAAAAGTAATAAGGTGCAAGAAAAAAAATAATAAAAAAAATGAAATAAAAAAAGGGGCGTATAAACCCACAGAAAGCAAATAATGAAAAAATTTGGATCAAGAATAAAATCATTTGTGTTTATATGTTGGTTGACTAAGAGTTATAATGAGAGGAATAAGAGTGAAACAGGAAAATGGGGGGACAAATTAAAAAATTACTATTGTATTTAGTGGAACAAGAGCTTGATAAAATGAAAAGCCAGGGATGGGAGCATTGCTAGTGAGTTTAAAAGGTGAAGTAAAACCCCTAAAATGCCACAAACATAAGTTTGAGTCCCAGATAAGATAATTTGTTCATTATTGAGGTTTGAATGAGAGGAGACATAGAGGAGAAAGGAAGAAACTAATATAGAGGGAGAAAAGAAAGAGAGAGAGAGAAAAAAAGAGGGAACCACTAAAAGAAGAAAAAATAAAAAAGAGGAGAGAGAGAGAGAGAGAGAGAGAGTTAAGGGTTTTGGAATGCAACCCTCATAGAGAGAAAGGAAGAGGAAAGAAAAGATAATGGGAGATTTAACACTTATGGGTAGTGTAGTTCAAAGAGAGGAGAGAGTAAGACCAGTAGAGAGTTAAACGACCAAATTGGAGGAGGAAAAAAAAAAAGAAATCAAGGATGAAGATAAGAGAAACAAACGAACAAATATAGTAAAATGGGATAAGTTATAAAGTCTGCGGATTATTCTTGATTTTGAGAGGTTATCTTTTTGCTTTTTCTTTTCTCTCCCTCTTCCTGGTTGGTGACTCTGTACCCCAGGTTCTGCCCCTTTGGCACGCTCAGGTAGAGGTTTGAAGTTGATAGGTCTCTATGGCGATGTCATGTATTGTGCTTTAGTCTCGTTGGCAGTCGAGGCTCATTAGCATTTATAGGCTCCGACAGTGAGAGAGTCCGTGTTCCTGGAGCCTCTCTCCTAGTCTTTCCTTCCTCAATTAGTAGCCTGATAATCCAGCTATGGTGTTGCTGCTGCTGCCTCTGCCTGGATAGTAAGAGGCTCAAAGAGCTGGCAACTCCGCACTCTATTCTCATTCAGCGCAGGGCTCTGGGTAAGGCTCAGTCAGTCACAGCAGCTAGCATAATCAGGCGGGGCTTCCACCCACTCAAAGACCTCTGGCTCTGCCACTCTGTCCGGTAACACCGGTGGGCACCCACTTCTGGGGTGCTTGGAGGAAACTCTCGCTCACTATCTGCATGCGCAGACCAGGATGTCAGGCTGGAAGTCTCACCCTCTGAGTGAAACCCCCCGCCTGCACTGAAAAGTTCCAGCATTGGAATTGACTCTCGCTCCGTCCCTGTGTGCGGCTCTTTCAAGGCGCTGGGGTGGCCTGAGACTTCGCCCTTGGCCCACACAAAGGCCCCCGACTCTGCCCCTTTGTGGGACAACACGGGCTCCCACTCCCGAGGTGCTGGGAGGAGTCTCCTGCCCACTGTCCATGTGTGCAGACCAGGATATCAGGCCAGAAGTCTTGCCCTCTGAGTGAAACCCCCTGCCCGTACTGAAAAGTTCCAGCATTGGAATTAGCTCTCGCTCCCTTCCCATGCGCAGCTCCCTCAGGGCGCTGGGGCGGCCCGAGATTCCACTTTTTGGCCCACACAAAGGCCCCTGACTCTGCCCTTCTGTGGGATAACACGGGCAGGCACTGCCGAGGCACTCGGAGGAATCTCTCGCTCACTATCTGCACACGCAGACCAGGATATCAGACCAGCGGCCTCACCCTCTGAGTGAAAACCCCGCCCGTACGGAAAAGTTCCAGCGTTGGAATTAGTTCTCACTCCCTCCCCGTGTACGGCTCTCCCAGGGTGCTGGGGCAGCCCGGAGGCTTTCAGCCCACACAAAGGCCTCTGACTCTGCCTCTCTGTGGGGTAATACGGGCGCACCGTCCCGGGGCTTTGGAAGGAATCTCTCGCCCACTATCTGTGCGTGCCGACCAGGAGATCGGGTAAAATGGCTGCCCCACTTGTCTTTCTTTGTCTGGGTTTGGCGCGAGTGTTAGCTGTATTGCCCGGGTTGTCACAGGAACAGTTTTTCCTCGGCTTGGATCTCTGTGCCACAGCCTGGTTCGGCCGTTTGTGCTGCGGCCTGGATCTATTCACCCCCTTTCCCCGCCTTAGTTTCTATATTCTCAGTTTCTAGTGAAAGCCGCCCTGTTTAGGTTAGTGAGGAAGGCGGAGCATTTCTTACTCCCTATTTCCTTTGGGGTTTGGTTATATATTTAGCCAATTTTTCGCTCGATCATACCTTTGGGTGTATTGCGAAACATCTGGAGGCTCCAAGGATAGGTTTTTCTGTTTCTGGTTGAAGATCTTGTTGAGTTTTGGGGGAGATTTATCGGTATCGCTTCCTACCCCGCCATTACTCTGATGTCATCTCAAGAAAACCCTTTAACATTTCATGTAATACTTGTTGGGTGGTGTTGAACTTCTTTAGCTCTTTCTTGTCTGACAAGCTTTTATCCACCCTTTGATTCTAGATGATAGCTATGCTGTGTCAAGTACTCTTGGTTGTGAGTCCTTCTTTTTTATCACTTTGAGTATTTCTTGCCACTCCCTTCTGACCTGCAATGTTTCTGTTAGAAACCAGCTGACAGTCTTATGGCAGCTCCCCTGTAGGTAGCTAACTGCTTATCTCTTGCTGCTTTTAAGATTCTCTGTCTTTAACCTTTTGCTTTTTTATTATGATGTGTCTTGGTGTGAATCTCTTTGGGCTCATCTTATTTGGGATTCTGTGTTTCCTGGACTTGTGTGTCTATTTCTTTCACTAGATTAGGGATAGTTTCAGTAATATTTTTTTAAATAGGCTTTCAACTTCTGATTCACTCTCTGTTCTTCTTTCGGTACCCCCATGATTTGAATGTTGAAGTTGTCCCAGAGGCTTCTTACACTAATCTCATTTTTTTTGGATTATTATTTTCTTTTTGCTATTCTGATTAGATTTTTTCTTTTTTATATTCCAAATTGCTGTTTTGATTCTCAGTTTCATCAACTCTACTATTGATTCCCTGTAAATTATTTTTTATTTCAGTTAGTGTGTCCTTCATTTCTGACTGGTTCTTTATTATAGTTTCCATGTTCTTTTTATGCTGTTGAAATTCTTACTAAGTTCATTGATCATTTTTATAACCAATGTTTTGAACTCTGTATCTAGTAGATTGCTTGTCTCTATTTTGTTTAGTTCTTTTTCTGGAATTTTGTTCTGTTCTTTCGTTTGGGACATGCATTTTTTTTGGTCTCTTTATTTTTGGCAACCTCTTGTTGTGTGGGGTTTTTTTTTTATGTATTAGGTAGAGCTGCTATGACTTCCAGGCTTGGCAGAGTGGCCTAGTGTAGTAGGTGTCCTGCAGGGCCCAGTGGCACAGCCTCTTTTTCACTCGAGCAGGGCACTCCAAGCACCCACATGTGGGTCGTGTACACCCTGCTATTGTAGCTGAGCCTGGATATGCTGTTGGCGTGTCAGTGGGAGGTACTTACCCTAGGCCAATCAGCTGCAAAGATTGACTGGGACTAACATGGAGAATCAAGCAGGGCCCACCCCACTGAGCAGGACTTACTTCAGCAGAGCTCTAGTGCCTGCTACATTTGCCCCTTGAGTGTGTCACTTGTGAAGGTGGTTGGGTGTTGCTTCCACTGGTCTGAAGCTGTCTACCAGGTGTGATGGCTCTGGGGCCTCCCAGAAGGTACAGGCCAAGTTCAGCCACTACTTGTGTTCTGCCTGGAGCCTCCCAGCATGAGGTACAAAGCAATCTGCATGTGGCTGCTACTTGTGCGGGGCTTGAAGGTGCCTAGGAGAGGCCAAGCTGCAAACCAAGGCCTGCTGCTGCTAGTATCAATCCTGGGGACACTTAACGAGAGCTACAAGGTATGCTGAGGCCACATGTTGCTTCTTTGAGAGATTTTAAGGAGGTCTGAGGCATGAGATAAGATAAGCCACTTGTAAGAAAAGCCATTGGAAACAGCTTGAGTGGGTCTACAAGTTGGTGGTTCAGAACCTTAGGTAATAATCAGGGTGGGCAAACAGTGGTAGCCAGGTTGATGGAGACCCAGACATGGCACCACCTTATGGAGAGAGGGCTCAGTAAGTAAAAATGACCTCTGCTAGCACTTCTCTCTGGAAAAAAGCTGCCCCTCTGTAAAGCCAGCAGGCAGGGCCAGGGCCACTATCACAGCAGCCGCCCGGCCCATGCAGGTTCGCATTGGATTCGGACAGTCGGTAAAGAAACAGCGGAGCCAAAAACTGATGGGCCATAGCCTTTAATCCTACCTTGCACCCAGCGGGCAAGTAAAAATACACACTGGGCTCCAAAACCCAGTCACACTCAGTGCTCACAAAGCCACTGACTTATCCGAGTTTCCTAGAATCAAAGGTTTCTAGCTCACCAGCCTTCTTCTCCTCAGTTCCCCATCTTCTTCCTTATCCCAGATACAAACTCTACACAAACTGGCATCTCACTCAGCAGTCCGCCATCTTGGCTGCTTCTCCTGGCCTCCTCCACGTGGCCTCCTTCCGCTGCTGGCTCTACTCTCTCCTCTCTCTCATGCTAACCTCAGGAACCAAGAGAGCAAACTCTCGTTCCATCCCCATTTTATAGTGTAGCTTCATAACCTTTAATCCAATATACAAAATAGGGTAGTCTCTAATACAGTCACTTCTCTGAGGCATGATTGGATTGTACCACCCTACATCAAAAAGGGTAGGAAAGGCTTAATCCCAAAACCAAGCCCCAGGCTACAAGGATTCTGCCTGCCTTTAGCCCACCCCAACACACATTAATATCACCTGGGCGACGGCCTCCTCATGTTATCTTTAACAAAGTGAGCATAATACATTTTATCTGCCCAACACCCTCCAACCCTCCTTCTGGTGCCCTTCAATTGACTGCCCCAGTGTTGGAACTCAGAGGGAGTGGAATCTAAGTAAATCCATTCATGGGTCCTTTAAGAGGAACGCCTGGGGCTCCAGCAGCCTCCATCTCACTCAGCCACAAGCCCCACTGGTTTTTACAGTCAAAACTTAGGAGGACTTCTTTTCCTGGTGTTGGAAACCTGCTTTGGGGGCCTGGTGTGGAGCTGGGACCACTTGCTCCTCAGTGGGGATGTCCACAGTGGGGATCTTGCTTCTGATTTTTATTTGCCACATGTGAGTGTGGACCGGCCGCTTCCATGACTCTGCTCCTCTGACCAGCCTTGATGTAGCTCCTTTATATATCCTTAATTGTAGGACTTTGGTTTAGCTAGATTTCAGGCAGTTCTGAATGATAGTTGTTCCATAGTTTTATAATATTTTTGATGTAGTTGTGGGAGGATGTGAGTTCCACCATTTACCTACTTGTCCATCTTCAAGGGATGTTTTGTCTGCCATAATATCTCATGTATTCTCAATAGACTCAGCTTTTGAATTCACTGCTTTGTTTGTGCTGAGGTTAATTGCTCCAACATAAGCTGTCTCTTTTTCACTTTTCTAATCTCTTGGCATCTAAGTTATCTTCACTGAAATCTAGACAGAGCTCCCTTACAATGGCTACTCTGGCAGTGTTAGAGGCTTCATCCTGCCCATGCTCTGCTGAACTAAGTGAGCTCTCAGGTTCTACCTGTTGTATTTTTGGAGGGAGACAACAAAAGCAAATCTCAAACAAAGATGGTAAGGCCATGTCAACATCCAAATTTAGTAGTATAGCTAGGAACTGGTATGACTGTCTTTTGCTATTATCAACTAAACCCTGCCTCTTTTGAGGTCTATTGAGGAATGGCACTGATGCAGTATTTTAAAATCAGGGAACTCACAATTCTTGTGAAATGTTATAAAACAACTCCAAGGGCTGAGTGGATTTGACACTTTTCTTTCACTGAGGAGAGACTATGTTACCTCCAAAGACATGCTCCCTGTCCTTTACTCATGCTTCTGAACTTCTGTTAGGATAGTTCAGACCCCAGATTTACCAGGAGTTTGGATGGAGAGTCTGAGAGTGGAAGAAGGGGTGGCTTTCCTGGTTTGACTGTTTTTCTTTATTACTTCACAACAATAAATTGTCATGAATATTATGTCAAGTGAAGAACTGCGTGATTTATTAAAACCCTGGTCAAGAATGGACTATAGTGGAATTACACGTTAGAGAGAGGATTAAATTCCAAAGGCAGTGAGTAAATGAAAATCAGAAAGACAAAGTAATTCTTGGAAAGTTTTAAGGAAGATGCTCTGTTGGAAACCAAGATAGAAACAGTTTTTCTTCTAACTGACAAGTAGATGAGCACCAGATGAAGAGGTTGGCTTGGGTCCTTTTGTTGTGGGGGGCAGGGTAAGTACTATGATCACACTTAAGGGAAAAGCAGAAAAACCTCTCCTGTCTTTGTGAGATTTTCTTATTGAAGGGAAGGCAGGCAGATTGCCCTCAATTGCAAACTCAAGTTCAAAAATTTGTACATCTAATTTGTGTAATTTTGATGCACATATGGTGTGACTCCAAAGTTGTTCCTGGAAGAAAGATTTTCAGTTCCAAATTTTGAGAGATAGGTAAGAGGTCCTAGTCTGTCCTGTTGGATGAACCTATCAAGGACAGCAGAAATGTTCTAAAAAAGAGATTATTAGATGTGTTCTCAGTCAAGAGACAAAACCCACATCTCCTGAATGAGCCATTGTTCATACAGAGGCTACTGAGATGCAAAAAAGGAATGAGGCTCCTGTGGAGAGACTAACTACAGTATATAAGAATTGAAGGGCTAAGTGGCTAAGCTGTTAATAATTGCCAACCCAGCAGGTGGACAATTCAGGAGGAGAGTAAGGGTACATTGTCCTAAAATCTGGAGAGCTCAGGTAGGGCTGCAGGTGCCTGAAGAGTTGAAAGACCTTGATCACTGTGATATCAGAGTTCTCAGTAGACCACTATGTGAAAAACAACAGTGAGAGGGAGAAATACCTGCATTAATACCTGGACAACTCTCTTTCTTGGAATTTTAAAAGTTGATTGGCAAAGTTTCACTGAAACAGGTGTATTATTTTCTTATTGTAAGTAACTATGATGATTCCCATTGTAACCAGTAGGATCTCTTTCAATACATCTGTAGCCAGAGTAGTTGCAAGTGGCAGCCCTGAGCTGCCAAGAAGAGATATTTATTTCTACAGGTTTCTGGACAGGGCTTGAATGAAAGCCCTGCTATAAAAAACATTTCTGCTATAATGTGTGCAGGATAAACAGGATGTCCAATATTTGTAAGGCTTCCTCAGTAGCCACATTAGGATTCAAGCCTTGACTAAGAGGGATTGCTATTTTTCTGATGAAGAAACCTGAGATAATGTAATTGTCACTGATTGTCTGACAAATCAGTGGCAAGGTTACCATGTGGCCTCTGGCTCACATTTCCCTGGTAATGTCAGTGAGCAAGTTTATAATAATCCTATATTTCATTTATATTAAATAAAATTGTCATCAGTTTAAATGAGAGAAATTAAAATTATTCATTCATGTTTTGGGAGGCCCCTGATTTGGTTCTATATTGCTTCTAAACCTTAATGAATTGGGCGGACTATAAAAGCTCATTGTATTTTTTTTCTTTATAAAATAAGGTGATGGAGAGTGGGGTAGTAGATAAGTATTGGGCATTGGGCATCAACTAGCCTAAGATCTATTGCTAAGCTAGCATTCCAGTTCTGTGATGAGCCACTCTCTTGGATGGGGGACAAATGAAATGTATTCTGAAATGTATTCTTTACTCACTGGCTTTTACTGGAGCATTTCTCTGTTAATAACTGTGGTTCTGTATTTTGGACTTTAATAAACAAAAACATCCATGTGCTCCTTAGTAATTCCTATGCTAATAGGTTTCTGCTAAACAATGAGGCTCCAGAGCTGGAGTTTGTGAACAATTCAGGGCAAATGTGTAGATTAGCAGCTAATGCTAAATTGCAAGAGAGTGAGTAAAAATTAACTGAGTATTGACTATATGCTAGGCATTTTACTAATTTCTCTACCTGCCTTCTTTTAGTAATGCTCAAAATAACCCTATAAGTTCAGGATTATTTTGATCTCAGTTAGTAAATGGCTATAGTGAAGCTTAGAGAGTAACTTGCCCAAACTCTCAGAGCCAGAAGGTGGCAGAGGCTGGATTTGAATGCAGGTTGCTAGTTTCTGGGAAGACTCTTGTAAACAGAGTGTGATGGTCTGTTGACTTTTTATGTTTATTACAGTAAAGTCTTTTCTTCAATGCTTTGGGAAAATTAGAAATATCTTAAAATGCTACATGTGATAAATGTTTTTAAATTGCCATACAAAAACAAACATGTAACTTAACCAACCATTAAAAAATTTATATAAACTTACTGTACAATAAAATGTTGTTCCAGTTTTAAATTAAACAGATTAAAATAAATATCCATTTTAATTCCCAGAACTGTCAGCTACTCAGTATCTGTTTAGTCAATTAGACATTATCAGCTATGTGTGTGTTCAAGTGTTTTATCGAGTTACCCACCAGTCTTCTGGAGTTTTGAGAGTTACTATGGATTCGATTGCTTCACTCTGCTCTGAGAACTGCTGTCAGAAATAGACAAGCACACATCAGTTATCTCATGGTTCCTCCAATGAAAAACTTTCAAGTGGAAGATTAGCCTAGCGTTTAATTACTTTTGATGAAGACTATGCAAACAGTGAGACTGCCTCTCATCATCTCACAAATAACCTTATTATGCATGTATATTGAAAAATCCCAATCAAAAGCCAGTGCCAACAACAATATTCCCATGTAGCCTATTTCTTCCATGATCTGTTCAGAAGTCTCAAATAGCTCAAAGTTTTTCACTACTGACTTCATACCTTTTCTAGGAACTCTGAGAGGCTCTAGAAAATGTGCGTGAGCCTGGGAAAAAAGAAGGACTATTCTTTACATTTTTATTTGCCTTTTCTTCCAAACAATTGTTCATGGGGGACTTTGGGCAATCACGGCATTTTCTTACTTATTATTCATAGTATGCCAAATACTTATATTTTCTTACTGAAAATGAGAAAGAGTTGTCATAAAGCACACAAGGGACATTTGAGTCTTTTAGCTGAAATAATTTAATGTCCCCCTTTCTACATATCACAAGAGCTGTCCCCCTCCCAGTGTGGATTTCAGGGTATTTCTTTGGTTTGTTCTTTTTATGATTAGGGCTATGAGAGATAAAGGGGAGAGAGCATGTCTCAGCATGAGCCACATTTCCTATGGATCCACAATAGAGTGTTTTTCTAGGAAGATGAGCTTTATGTCCTCAAACTGTACAAATGTCTCTCCAGTCCTCCTCTCCCCTCTCACTGTTGCTGCTGGTCTTGGCCGCTCCTTCCTTCCCTGCTGCTCCTGCCTTGGTTTTCTCACTGCGCCGGCTGCTTAGCATGTTGCATATCGTGAGAATAAGCTGCTCCTGGTCCTGGCATTGCTTTTTGAGGGAAACATTTTTTTCTTTGTGCAAGCCAAGGAGTTCCTTCTATGGGGAGAAAGCTGGAGTGCTGATTGGAAACATGCATGATTGCTGGTTTAAATTTGGCTTATTTGCAACAGGCAGAAGTTGGGAGAGATAGAGAGAGGTTCTCCTGGTTCTGAGGTGGTTCCCACATCTGTTTTTTATTAGGAGCACTGTGGAGAAAAGATTCTGAAATTAAATCAGTTGTGGAATAATAAAGTAGATCTCAATATGGGGGATTATAAATGATTGCCCTAGAAAATGAAGGGACAACTTGTCATCCCCTGGGTTCCTTACTTTTTTGAAGGTGGTTTGGCACTAATAGAAGCTGGAGAGGTCTCCTGTACACTCTCTATCCCCAGAGGATGAAGGTGATATTTTACTCTTTCTTCCTAAAGAATCTAAATGCATGTTTTCAGGGCACAGAGTGCACAGCCAGCCAGGAGCCCTTCACCCACATGTCTCTAGTCCTCTGGGACTTACAGCAACCAGGGGTCTTCTTAGTGATAGAACCAGATTTGTATCTTTAGGGAGAGCAGGCCTGCTAATCTTACCTGTTCTGGAGCTCTAAAGTAGTACTTTAGAAATAGGCATTGGGCAGAAGTTGTCAAAGAGAAAAGATTTTGGTTTTTTTCTTAAATGTTATTGACTGTCTTTCTCATCATTCCAGCTCCTGACCTCTGTAGAGGTCAACATCATAATCTAAAGAAGACACCCAGCCCTCATAAGTGCTGTTCTCTGCATATTCTCATATGTTGATGTGTTGTTTTCTTCTCCCACATTGAATGTAAGAACTATACTAGCTGAGATCTTGTTACTGCCTTATGTTTCCTATGCTCAGAGCAGTGTGTGGAATATTATGAACACTTTACAATCAGATGTTGACTACATGAATCAAGGAAGCATTGATGGAAACTCTCTGCCCATGGAAGGTATTTCTGGATTCTGTCTTGGAATCTTGAGTGCTTAATAGAGATGGCCCTGCCTTGGGATTGAACCTCCCCCTCCCCAGCCCAGAGCTGTAATAGATAATTCCAATCCCTCTAAGGTCTAATATTCACCTACATTTTGGGGTTTAGATAGGCAGATGACCTTCCAGAGCACTTTAAATTACCACAATTTGGGGAACTTTTACATTTACTTGAAACACCCACATCAGGGAACTTGGAATATTAGAACAATAATCGTCCATTCACTCCTTCAATGGCCACCTAATTTTGTGACTTTCCTCATTTCCCTCATTGTAATTTCTCTGCTAGGGGGTAAGGTCACCTCTTCATGCTTCACCTGAGAGAAAAGTTGTAATTGTAATAATTTCTGTTGACTATCTTGAGTCTGAAAGTGAGAGGCAGTTCATTCCAAATAAGAGGGCCTATAACAGGCCATGTTCTAGCTTGGCTCTCCTAAGGCAAGGATGTCTCATTCTGTGCTCACACATTTGAAATGGTTTTGGAGGAAAATTTTACCACAGAGGGTTGTGACTAAACACAGCCTTGTGACTACTAACTCATTATTTTTGTTGTTTTGTGTAGAAAACAAAGGAGTCTTTTTGAAATAGTTTCCTAAATGATGTCTGTCTCAGAGTTTCAAACCTTTTATTTGCTAGCTAATAGAAAAATTTCTGATTTATGTGGTTCAAGTAAAAAGGAGCAAACCTTCCTAATCGTTAAAAAGAGTTGTTCTAAATTTCTTGAGTTTGCATGTAATTCACTATAACCTTTCCAGCTTTTCTGATTGTAATGAGTATATACCTCCAAATTCTATGAGTAATTGATTTACTTTCTCCTTTTAATTCAAAATTTCCAGGCATTCGGGGACACTTATTGGTTGTGCTCAATTAGCTGCAACAGGGTATGGCCAACATCTCGATTTCTACCTGTGAGCCAAGTTACCCATGTGACCATTCTGAGTTTTGTTAGAATTGGTTAACATGAATCTTCCCCTGGAGAGCTCTAAACAGAGAATTTTTCCTCATGAGGGATCATGTACATAGCAATATTTCACAACCTTCACATATTCAGGATGGAGTAGAATTAGAAACCTGACTTGTTTAGCTCCATCAGTTCTTCAAATGTCAACTCATTAAAGAATAACAAGAAAGAATTTAGCTTTCATTGAAGCTAAAAGCAACCTTGGATAGTACTTAAACAAACACCCTCATTTTACAGATCAGAATCTGAGGCACAATTGCCCTGGCCAAGATCACAAAGGTAGTTTAGGACAGAGCTGGGAAAACTCAGGCAGACTCACTTGAGAAGTGATGGTGTGATTCTGGCAAATTACCTCTAAAACCTTTGCTAACCCACATCTTTCCCTCCCCCTATTTTCTTTAATAAAGATAAGAGTTTAATTTCCAAATAAATGCATTACAATCATAATTATAAAATCACGTAAGAAGGCAATAAATAGATAGTCAAATGTTCTGGTATGTTTTAAAGTGTCTACCTCATATAGTTTGTGAAATAAAATAACTTAATCCAAACTTGAGAAACCTTGGTGAAATCCTTGAACAAAAGCTTATCATAGTAACAGGCATTCTGAAATTTTGATGATATTATTAAGATTGTTTAGGCTCTTTGACTTCTCTCCAAAGAAATTGATAATGTATCTCTGACTATGTCAATGGAAGAAGTGTATATAGACTAATGTTAGTATTAAGCCCAAAACTCTCATTTATTTGAGAGATACCAAAGATGGTAAAAAGAAACAATTTACAGAACAGAGAAGCACAGTTTATTGGTTGTAATAGCATAAAACAAATATAGGCAGGCCAATGATTTATTTACCTAATGGAGTCCTAAGGAGATCTACTATGATGACTATTTAGTATATTAACTTTTTTTGTTTATAAGTTTTGCCTCTAGAGTATATATAACTTATCCAGAAATGGGAATTTTACAAACTTTATTTCAGACATTCTAATGAATACCGATTCTTATTTAGTATAGCTGATCTTAAAGTTTATACGGTTTTGCATATTTGAGTTTTAAAATCATCTCTTTCTCTCAGAGATTTGAACACACTTTACCACAATTAGGTTAGCATAGTATTATCTGTGAATTATATTTTGCTAATGGAAATATGAATCTCAAGACAAAAGAGGAACAGTAAGGGTGGTGTTCACTAAAAACTGATACACTAATGACTGCCTTAAGCAAGAGATCACACCCTGTTGTTATCATGTATTTTTCACCTAACTTTTAAAAAATTTGCTATTGGAGAGTGGAAAATAAAATGTGGTAATGTCCTTTTATCATTAGAACCGAAATATCTTAAAGGAAAGATAGTCCTTTGTGTCTTTTGTTCAGATGATATATGAAAAAGCAGGAAGAACAGTGCCCTGTAGGTTTATATTTAGAACCTATATGATTCATCTTTTCTTCAGTTCAGGATCATTTTAATCCCTGCTGGTCAGAGTAAGCTCTGGAAAACAATATGACCAACCTAATTACTTTCTTTCTTTTTAAAAATGGCTGACTTTTTATCCTTAGTCCATCTTTTAGGAAAATTTAATTTTGTTGAATTTGGCAGGTTAGCTTGATGTAAATTTATTTTCTAAAAATCACAAGCAATTTATTTACAAGAAATGAGAAGTAATTTCCTAATGGCTATTGCTGTTATAGAGGTAGTCATAATAGCCTTCTTCATATTTTCCATTTTTCACCATTTGAAATAATTCTAAAGAGTAAGAGGGCTGTTGAGTGTACTGCCAGTGAACTTTAGACAATGGAACAAAGAACATCAGTGACATGTTAGTTTCCCTTGGGAAAGCCAGGCTATCATTAAATAATCAGGAGCTTGAGAAACCTTGGTGAATTCCTTGAGGAAAAGTTTATCAGTAGTAAAGGGCATTGTGAAAGTTGTTGGAGCTATTCCTTTTACCCTTTTCCAAAAGACTTTATTGACTTGATACTATTTTACATGTAGAGTCAATAGAGCATGTCTCATCCTCCCTTCCCCTGCTTCCTCCAAAAAACCCCTCAAAACTGACTCCAATTCAATTAGTTACAGAGTAAGCTCCAGTATCTCAAAAGAAATAAAAACACTAATATTAAATAATACTCCCTAAAAACTTATTTCTTCTACCCCCACCTAACACATGCTCTTAACAAAGTATACAGGGTCATTTTCAAAACATATTGAAGGTGGGAGGACAAGGTGGCAATGGAGTAGGCGGATGTATCAACTTCCACCTCCCAGAACCAAAGTGGATTACAAACTAATTTTAAGACCATCATCTGAAAAAACCAACTTTAGACTAAACTAAGAGGACTCTTCAACCAAGGAACACTGAAGAAGCCACACTGACACTGGTAGGAAAAGCAGAAATGCAGAGAGGGCTGCCCAACTCCCTGGAGCGAATGGCAGCCCGGAGAGACTTGCATGGTGGGAAGTGAGTTTAGCAGAGAGGGCAGGGTCCTGAGCCCCAGGAACAAAGGCCCAGCCTGCAGCCCCAGAGCCTAGAAGAGGCATATGGACAGTATTTAGCTGGAAACAAGTCAGGATACTGTTTGTGAGAAAGGGACTGATTTCTCAGACCCAGGATTCTTCTTAAAAAGACCGCACAGAAAACCTCTCTCACAACCACTCACCTGGGGCTCCAGGGGACAGGGAGAGAGGAGAGGACCAGAGCAGCAGGAAGAGAGTGTAATCTAGGAGGCACAGGGAGAAACACTTTGAGGGACAACCACCTTAACCCCTGGGCTGAGTCACTCCCCAAATATGAAGTGAATATTTCCCCTGGAAACAGCAATACCAGCAAAGGGAAGCAGGACATCAGCCAAACAAGCTCTCCCACGGTACTTAGAGCAGAGTCATTTAGAAGGAGGAAGCTTTTGGGTCTACTGTATTGAGTGTTAGGGTCTGAATGCAGCGCCCCCACCAACACAACTGAGGGCTCACCTGAGGGTAGGCAGCAGCGGGACAGGAAAGCATGGTTCTGTTGGCAAGGGCAAAAGCTGACTGGCCACCACTGAGGCCCAGGTGTGAGCTCAGTCTTGCTGGGCTAAGGCAGAAGGGACACGCAAAAATGGTCAAGCCCAGCTGCAAGCCGCCTGCAATCCAGCCTGCAGGGGAAGGGTAGGACCCCTGGAAGGGGCCGACACCCGACCTTGAGCAAGGGCTCAGCAGCGAAGCCTCACCCGGCCCAAAAGAACCAAGGCTTGCAGCCTGATGCACAAGCTGGTTTCTCTCGCCGGGCTGGAGCGAAAATCCAGAACAGGCAGAGTCCCGAAACTGAGCAAGGGCACACAGCCCCACCCGGCCCGTAGAGCCAAGGTTTGCAGCCATCCCACAAGTGGGATCCTCCTTCAGAGGCAGGGCGAAAGCCCGGAATCAGGCAGAGACCTGCAGCTGAGCAAAGGTGCTCACCCCTGCCCTCAGGGCCAAAGGCTTGCGGCCCAGTGCAGAGCATAACCCTACCCTTGGGAGTGGGGCAAAGGCCAAGGCCACTGAGGCTTGTACACCCGAGCACATGATCACAGCCTCTCCCATGAAGGAGAGGCGGAAACCACAGCCACAGTGGGATAGCACTCACAACCACCATACCCGAATGCCCTAGGCAGCAGCAGCAGAGGGGGTGGTGGGCCTGCAGACAGACCACACCTAGGGAAGACAGAAGCCACACCCAGTGACTCCAGTGGCCAAAATCTTCTTTTACACAGACAAAATGAGAAGGCAGAGAAATGCAACACAAATGAATCAAGAGAAATCCCCAGAAAAGACCTGAATTATTCAGATATAACCAAATTACTGGATGCAGAATTTAAAATAACGATTGTTAGGATGCTCTAAGATCTTAGAACAACAAGGGATCATCATTACAAACACCTAAATAAAGACATAGCAAATATAAAAAAGGACATTGAAATAATAAAAAAGAATCAACTAGCAATCAACCACTAACACCACTACATAGATATTGAAGAATGAAACTTAATAAAAAAACAACAGACTTAAAGGACACACTAGATCAACTAGATTTAATAGATATCTTCAGAACCTTTCACGCAAAAGCAGCAGAATATACATTCTTTTCAAGTGCTCATGGTACATTCTCTAGGATAGACCACATGTTAGGGCACAAAAGTGGTCTCAACAAATTAAGAGGATTGAAATCATATCGACCACTTTCTCTGATCACAATGGCATTAAACTAGAAATCAACCACAACAGAAAAACTGAAAAATACTCAAACACTTGGAAACTAAATAGCATATTATTAAATAATGAATGGGTTAACAATGAGATCAAAGAAGAAATTTAAAAAATCCTAGAAACAAATGATAACAAGCATACCTCAACTCCAAATTTATTGAACACAGCAACAGCAGTCCTGAGAGGGAAGTTCATAGCATTACAGGCATAACTTAAGAAGCTAGAAAAAGCTCAAACAAACAACTTGACCCTGCATCTAAAAGAACTAGAAAAAGAAGAGCAAGTAAAGCCCAGAGGTAGTAGAAGGAAGAAAATAATAAAGCTCAGAGTGGAAATAAATGACATAGAGGCTAAAGAAAAAATACAGAGGATCAATGAAACCAAGAGCTGGTTTTTTGTAAAGGTAAACAAGATCAATGAACCTTTAACCAGACTCACCAAGAAAAAAAGAGAGAGGTTTCAAATAAATAAAATTAGAAATGAGAGTGAGAAATAACAACTGACAAAACAGTAATACAAAGGATTGTAAGAAAATATTATAAAAAACTGTATGCCAAAAAACTAAAAAACCTAGATGAAATGGACAAATTCCTTAAAACATATAATCTTTCAAAAATTAATCTGGAAGAATCAGAAAACCTAAACAGACCAATTACAACAAATAAGATTGAAACGGTTATCAAAAAACTCCCAAAAAACAAAAGTCCTGGGCCTGATGGCTTCATAAGTGAATTCTACCAAATATTCAAAGAAGAACTAACTCCTATTCTTCTCAATCTATTTCAAAAAATTTAAGAAGAAGAACTTCCAAGCTACTTTTACTACTTTTATGAGGCGAGCATTATTCTGAATCCAAAACCAGGCAAAGACAACACAAAAAAAGAAAATTATAGGCCAATATCCCTGATGAATTTACATGCTAAAATCCTCAACAAAATATTAGCAAACCGGATCCAGCAAAATATGAAAAAATTAATATACCATTATCAAGTGGGATTTATTCTTGGGAGGCAAGGCTGGTACAGTATTTACAAATCAATCAATTTGATTTATCACATAATCAAAAAGAAGAAGAAACCACATGATAATTTCAATAGATACAGAAAAAGCATTTGATATAATGCAGCACCCATTCATGATCAAAACTCTCAGCAAAGTTGGAATACAGGGAACATACTCAACATGATAAAGGCTATCTCTGACAAACCTACAGCTAATATCATACTCAATGGGCAGAAATTAAAAGCAATCCCCTAAAGATCAGGAACAAGGAAGGGGTGCTCCCTTTCACCACTCTTATTCAACATAGTTCTGGAAGTCCAAGCCACAGCAATCAGACAGGGAAAAGAAATAAAAGGCATCCAAATTGGAAAAGAAGAAGTAAAACTATCATTAGTTGCAGAAGATATAATATTGTATATAAAAAACCTTAAAGTCTCAGTCAAAAAAATACTGAACCTGATAAATAAATTCAGCAAGGTGGAAGAATGTAAAATTAATACTCAGAATCAGAGGCATTTTTATAAACCAACAATGAACTGTCAGAAAGAGACATTAAGGAAGCTATCCCCTTCACCATCACAACCAAAAAAATAAAGTACCTATGAATAAGTTTAACCAGGGAGATTAAAGACTTGTACTTGGAAAATTATAAAACATTGATAAAAGAAATCTGGGAATATACAAACAAGTGGAAGCATATACCATGCTCATGGTTAGGAAGAATAAACATCATTAAAATGTCTATATTACCCAAAGCAATTTATAAATTCAATGCAATACCAATTAAAATACCAATGACATACTTCAAAGATATAGAACACATATTCCAAAAATGTATATGGAACCAAAAGAGAACACGAATAGCCTCAGCAATCTTAAAAAGGAAGAATAAAGGGGGAGGTATTACACTTCCGAATATCAAGTTATACTACAAGGCCATTGTACTCAAAATAGCCTGGTACTGGCATAAGAACAAGCATATAGATCAATGGAACTGAACAGAGAACCCAGAAATAAACCCACACCTTTATGGACAACTGATATTTGACAAAAGAGGTAAGAGCATACAATGGAGTAAAGACAGCCTCTTCATCAAATAGTGTTGGAAAAATTGGACAGCTACCTGCAAAAAAAAATGAAACTAGATCACCAACTTACACTATTCACAAAAATCACTCAAAATGGATAAAGGAGGTAAATGTAAGCCATATAACCATAAGCCTCTTAGAAGAAAACATAGGCAGTAAGTTCTCTGACATCGCTCTCAGCAATATATTTGCCGATTTATCTCCACAGGCAAGTGAAATAAAAGACAGGATAAACAAATGGGACTATATCAAACTAAAAAGCTTTTACAGCTAAAGACAATAAGGACAGAATAAAAGGACAAACTACACAATGGGAGAACATATTTGACAATACGTCTGATAAAAGGTTAATAACCAAAATTTATAAAGAACTTGTAAAATTTAATACCAGGAAGACAAACCACCAATCAAAAAATGGGTGAAAGAAATGAATAGACACTTCTCCAAAGAGGACATACAGATGGCCAATAGGCATATGAAAAATGCTCAACATCAGTAATCATTAGAGAAATGCAAATTAAAACCACAATGAGATATCACCTCACACCAGTCAGAATGGCGCTCATCAGAAAACAACACAGAATAAGTGCTGGCGAGGATGTGGAGAAAAGGGAACCCTCCTGCACTGCTGGTGGGAGTGCAGTCTGGTGCAGCCACTGTGGAAAACAGTATGGAGATTTATCAAAAAATTGAAAATGGAACTGCCTTTTGACCTAGGTATCCCACTTTTAGGAATATACCCTGAGAACACCATAGCACTGTTTGAAAAGGAGAAATACACCCCCATATTTATGGCAGCATTGTTCACAATAGTAAAGATCTGGGAACAGCCCAAGTGTCTGTCAGTGGATGAGTGGATTAAAAAGCTTTGGTACATATACACTATGGAATACTACTCAGCCATAAAAAATGATGACATTGGATCTTTTACAACTACATGGATGAACTTTGATAACATTATACTGAGCGAAATAAGTAAATCAGAAAAAACTAAGAACTATATAATTCCATACATAAGTGGGACATAAAAATGAGACTCAGAGACATAAACAAGAGTGTGGGGGTTATGGGGAGGGGGGTGGGAGAGGGAGGAGGTTGGGGGAGGGGAGGGGCACAAAGAAAACCAGTTAGAAGGTGATAGAAGACAATTGGACTTTGGGTGAGGGGAATGCAGCATAATCAAATGTTCAAACAACCTAGAGATGTTTTCTCTGAACATATGTACCCTGATTTATCAATGTCACCCCATTAAAATTAATAATAAAAAAATCAATAAAACCATATTGAAGGTGAGGAGAAATAACAACACGTGACACTCCAATAGCACCTGGACTGGCCAGAGAATTATTGTTTTTATGGGGGAAGAAGAAATTTTTATCTACCCTTCTAAGTTCTTCCAGCTGGTCTAATAATTAAATTGACATGAGGTATATTAACAAGAGGAAATAAGTAAATTTAATTGCATATGTATATATGGAAACCCCACATACACGAGAACGTCAGAGGCAGAAGGTGAAAGGCTGTGTAGGTGCCATCCTGAGCTAGGGTGTGTTTAGGCTCCTTAGGCTCCAGAAGGGAAGAGGCTCATTTGCAGATTGATAAGAAGAGCAGATATTCAGGAATTAAACATTTGCCCAGTCCTATAGATAGGTCATACAAATTTATTTCTGGTGATAATACATGATGGACAAGGCTCTAAATTTAAATTCTTTAAGGGAGAGTGATAGTTTCTCTTTTAACCAGCAGGGTCGCAATTGCTTTCAGTAAAAATAATCCACATGGGGGTGGGGGGGCTGTGCTGAACCTCTTCACTTTTTTCACTTTATAGCTATATTGAGCCATCAAGAAATACAAGTGAAAATCAAAGCCAGGTGAATGTGCTCTATAGGAAATGCTTTTTAAAATTCAGATATGGTTATTAGAATAAAGGCCTTTGCAGAAAAGCTACTTTTATCTATTTGTTAATTTATTAATAAATACTGAAACTTTGGTCTAGGTAGCTGATAGACTACCTAACACAATTAAAGTTTAAAATGTCTTTCAAAAACCAAAATGAAATAGGGTAGACACTTTGTGAGAGAATATACTTAAACTTTTACTTTAAAAGGGAGATACCAAGACAAACCTAGCCAGTAGAAAACATATTACCTGTGATGATTCATGACCTCACCTGAGTTTAAGGCTCAATGCCAGTTAATCTATGTGATCAGAATACCTGCAGTCTGAAGAATCATTTTAGTGTAACTACAAATTAGTTGTACCTCCAGGCACCAGCCAGAAGGAAATGAACATTATCTCTGGAGTAATCCAGTCATTACTCAATCCTCATAGAACTTTCATAGATAGATCCTGAATGGATAAATCATCACAATTAGAAATCACAAACAAGCTACCAAAACGGAGAATCGGCTGAGATAATAGCTGAACCAGACCCATGAGATTCGGTGGTGGTTGGTAGGTGAGCCTGGGCAGTCTAACTTCAGAATTAAATAAACATATTTAATTAAGTGAAAGAAGTTAAATTCAAGCAAAGAATAAAAAAAGAAGGTAATAAAACCTCTGTAAAGTAAAAAAAAATTTTTTTGAAGTTAAAATCTCACTGAAGATTTTACAGATTACACCTAATATTAGATTAGATATAATTTGGGGAAACAACAATATAGAGCTGGAGAAATTTCTCAGAATATAACAAAAAGAAAAGGTGATGCAAGATAAGAAAGAGTAAAAGAAAAGAGGAAAATCAAATTGTTTAACATATATCTAACTGGAGTACCAGAAAGCCTTGTTAGATAAATATGTGACAGGGCAATGGCTAAGAATTTTCCCGAATTGACAGACTTGATAAAAAGCATCAATCATTAGCCTTTATAGATGAGCATACATCTAAGGAAGAGCAACTAGATACCCGAAGGTCTTGAAACAATGGCAGAAAATATTTAGTTTTGGTAAGAAAAACTTTCTTTTTAGAGAATTAATAGTCTAATAATTTCCTCAATTTAATAATTCTCAAATATTTTAAGATTTATCAGAAATGAGAGGTATTCAATATACTATTTATTTAATGTTAGAGGATTGAACTAGAACTCTGGGTCTGAGTTATAGGGAGGTAGTTTGGAGGTGTATTATAAGGGAAATATTCATATAAGTAGAGTGGTTACACTTCAAACACTGAGCTGTTCTTCTTCACTAGAGTTTATAGGATCATTTTTAAAGAAACTTTGGGTGGGTAACTCTTGCACTGGATCAAAAATTGGACTAAAAGAACTAAATAAACTCTCTACCAACTATAAGATTCTAAAATAATGATAGCAGTAATATATTAAAAATGTTCTAAGTACCACAAAAGCATCAATTTATTCAGACTTTGCAAAACTCTGTCAGTTAAGTATTATCTGTTTTGCAGGCGAAGATGCTATAGTCCAGAGAATTTAAGTAACTTGCTGAGGATATATGACTTTTATGGGGTATGACAGACTTTAATCCAGAACTGCTTTGCTCCCAAGCAGGAAACTTTCAATTATGCCTTACTAAATCTCAGGATAAGGACTATCAAATCAGTTCTAATCTTGTCATATTCTCACAGAAAAAAATCTCCTCTTCTCACAATATTTGTGTAGAAAATATGAACCAAAATTGACAAAAACAGGCACACTCACATGCATACACACCTTCATGATTCAGAGTAAGATAGCCACTGAGATAACTATTTCATCTGAATGTGATCTTTATCCAAAACTCAAAAACTGGCATCACTAAACCATCATGTAGGATTTCCAAGTGACCTGACCTTGGCATTGCTCATGGAAGGTGGAGATTGACTCATCAGTGCAACCTGAAGCTTGGTGAAACTCCAGACATACAGAAATCTTCAGAGTTTTTGCCCCTTATAGCCCCTCAAAATGAATGTGTGGACATCATATACTAATGAGGAACTGTTTGGGCTACTCTCTAGTCATTTTGCTTAAGTGGGTGACATTTATTTACTCTTTCTTGACATACTGTTTCATGGTTCTTCAGTACAATCAGATGATATACAATACTTTATGTATAGAATCTGCTTTTTTGCTTTTCTGTAAAGCTCTCCACCCATCCTCTCCCACTTATCAGTTAAGATTTATTAGGGAAAAATGCTTTAATGTTTTCTATATTATTAGAATATTACAAATATGGAATGCTAAGCTAAATCTGACATTTTTTTCTTTAGCTGACTAAACTATTCCCTTTTCATTACAAGCACAGAAGTTAAGCATGTGTCAGCATTAATTGAATTTCCTGAGTTGTGTTTGTAATTTAACCTGATTCTACAATTAGAATTTTAATAAGATAAGTCCCATAGTTATCTTTACTAGGTACGTGTTTATTTTCATGTTCACTCTCACTGATTCTTTTGCCAATATGGCAGGTTTTCATTCTGATTACCATAAAAATGCATTTATTTTAGTGGGCAGAATTACAGAATTACTGTAGTTTAATGATGCTTTTTCTTTGTTTGGTGTCCAGGTCATTGCTCTAATTTTCCAATACAATCATGGCTAGGGAAAATCATGCTAAAACACGCTGGTAGTATCATAAATTCTTGTAACTTTGAAGATTTTTCTCAATGTGTAAATTCAGAAGTATGAAATGGATTTTGCTTTGGGTGGTTTTGGAGGGGTAGTCATGCAAGAAATTGGTTTCAAAACAATAATTCCCACCATCTGTGCACCAGAAAATACGTTCAAGGGCCTAATAGCAACCCCTGGACAGATAGCAGAAAAGAGCTCAGGAAATCATTGAGATCGTCTACCATTTTGGAAAAATAATTGGGAAAAAATGACTTTACAGAACTGGCTTTGTTTGAGGGAGGGCATCCTAATACTTTTAGAAAAATGCTTATATTTTGTTGTCATTGTTTACATGACGTGACTTACTGCTACCTTACTGACAAAGTACTATCTTCCCTTCTCGTATTTATGAAAGTTTTATACCTGCACTATCAGGTCCTATAAAGGGTCTCAGTGTTTAAAAGAATATAGAGAAATATGAGTGATTAAAGAGTATGGAAATGCTGAATTTGCAAAGATTGCTTTCCTTAGGTAAAACATCCTCCTAACTTTAAGCCCTCTCCAGGGGGCTAAGGAAAACTTTAAATATCCATTCAGAAATTTTCACAGCCACACATCTCTTTGAAAGGAATTAGGTTACATAGTTGATGTAGTTAACTCAGATTGCTTGGGTGATTCAGATCCCAAAGTCAGCAGTACATCTGTGCAGCATGCTCATCTGAAGGTGTTGAGGGAGTGGGGGCCGGAGAATGAGCTGGTGAAAGGTAATATAGAGGAAAATCATATACTAAAAATGGTTTTTGATGCTATCTGGTTTTCTTAAAAATCATTCTTTGAAAAAGAAATACCAACTTGCAATCTGTTTGTGGTCAAACATATTAAAATAAAACATCTTTTGTTTCATTAGCTCAGGTATCCTCTACTTCTGTTGAGCATCTGGCAGGCAGGGAGAGCTGGAGGGAAGTGAATCTCTTAATCAGTTGGTGATCTAGAGGGTACACCATTTATTCACTTCTGCTTTGCAAGAAGGAGGCCCAGGATCTGTGCTTTCAGAGCAAAGTTAGTTGCTCTATTTGATGTTTGAATTTCATTTTACATAGAATCTTTAAGCTTTAAAGACATATTTATGCTTAAATAGTTTCATCTCCAGAGGGTGTTGCACCTGACCTATTTTATAGTTTCTAATTCTTCAGAGATGTTCAGAGGATCAGATCATGCCCTCTTTCATGAAAATTATGATGAAGGCTTATCACCACCACAACCCACTCTATTCCTTAAACAGATTTCACAGAACTTGGCCAGTTTCTATTTACTCAGTTTCATATAACCAACTGTAAAAAACAATTGTTGCTATCTTTCCATTTTAATTTTTTTGATATTTCAAAACTAAAGATTTCTTCTGCAGTGAGAGATTTATATTAAGAGGTGGATAGAATGCACTCAATTATTAAGAACTTGGTATAGATTAATAGACATTTCTATCAACTATGATTAGATCACCAAAGTTAAAAATATATAATTTTTTTCAGAAAAAAACATTTTCTTTCATATTTTATATAGCTTAGCTTAATGTTGCATATTTATTTGTGGTAGAAAAACATTATTTTAAGCAAAAAAGTTCAAATGCACATTGTTGTCTTTAATTAAAATAAAAACTTTTTGATTTGGGAGTACCCTTCTGGAGTAAAAGGATTTTGACATCACATTTTGTCCATGTTCTTAGAAATGTCTGGTAAAAAGATATTTGAGCTTTAGTTGAAGATAAAAAATATAAGAATTTCAATTACACTTGAAAGAAAAACGCCTACCTGAGACTAACCACAGTATTGGAAGGGCTTAGGTATTTTTAAATAAATGTCTTAGTTTGGGCCCATTTGTCTACATTGAAAGGGAGAGTGCTCTTTCTGTAAGGTATTTTTCTCCACCGAGAAGGAAGGAAGGGGCCGGAGCCACAAAGTGTGGAATAATAAAAGGCTTTATTGAATACCGCATGCACTTCCCACCCAACGAGGTTCCCTGGCCCCAAGGAAAGATGGAGGCCAGGAAAGTCGCAAATGGTGACCCACGTGGGAGATATTTAAAGGGTCCCTAGGGTGGTCAAGCTAATATGATGTGGTGAAATCTCACTGGCTGGCAGACAGCCGCTTTTTTCCAAAGGACTCCTGGGAAGTTTCTTTTGGTGTGCTTGGTTGTGGGCGGTCCTAGCCAAAGTTCCCAGCTAGGGAACCCACGTGACCTTTCCCCATTATCCACCGATCTTACATTCTGACCTTTTGTGTTAAATAGAATAGGGGCACCGTTTATTCATCTGGCTACTTCCTGCTGATTAGGGGCATCGTGGGGAGGGGGAGATCAGAAGGTGGTGGCTTTGAGGGGTGTCAGGAGGAACATCTGTTTGGCCGTGACTGGAGAAACTTCGTGGATGCGGTCCTGTAAAGATTTTTTTAAAAAGAGGAGTAATAGGGGGATTTGCAGGTTCCAGCCTTTTGGTGAGCTGGAGATGGATGGAGTCCAGTGGTTCCAAGTGCCAGTGGTCCTGTATGGAGGCAAGCATAAGGCAAAACTGCATGTCAGGAGTGACGTAAAAATGGGAAAGGAAGGGGTCCCACCCATTTCCATAACCAAGACCCATGAGGGAACTAGAGGTCCAGAGTGTGATGGCAAAACAGAGAAGGTAGCCCCCATGTCCACAAGAAATGAGATGGACTTATCCACTAGTTGCAGCATACCCTGGGTTCTCCGAGTCCAGACCATGTCCTAGAAATTTGAGCGATGCACCCACCTAGCTGGATTTGCCTCCCATTTGGGTGGCTTGTCCTCCATGTAGAAGCACTGAGGAAAAGCCTGTTGCCCAAAGGGGCAATTGCTCCACCAGTGACCAGGCTTCTTGCAGTCAGGGCAGGGCTCAGTGGGCAGCTGCAGGCAGGTGCCCTGCCGGGACCAGTGAACTTGCTTGCCACACTTAAAGCAAGCTGCTAGTGGCTCTGCTGGCCTCAGGGCTGCCACAAGAGCCTGGGTTGGAGCATTACCTTCTGCTGCATGTGGGCCTGGCAAACAGCCTTGGCCTGTTTCTACTAGTTGGGACCATTAAAAACTTTAAATGCTATGTTAACAGGTCCCAGATAGGGGTTTGGGGGGTTGAGAATAAGAGGAGGGGGGCTCGTGGAGAGCCCAGCACCCAGATCCGGCTAGAAACGCTGGAGCCAGAGGCAGGACAGGGCCAGAACTTACTGTAAGAAAATTGGGGTTGGGCCTTGGTGTCCTTCAAACTGGTGTAAGAGCCAATAGTAGGTGGAGAATGGCCTGAAGGAGGAGGGGTTTAAGAACACAGTGGAGAAGGGAGGGGCCCCGGCTAGTAGTGGTGAATAAGAAACAGGATTTTGCGAAGGGAAGGGAGGGGGCTCCTGGAGGAAAGAGACCGAGTGAAGAAGTCTGCAGAGGGATCAGAGAGAAGTCCTGAGAGAGGGGCACCCCCAGGGGTCAGGCAGGAGGGGGAGAGAGTTGGGAGTCTGCGGAGAAGGAAAGATCAGGAGTGGAGGTTTAGGTGAGGTTTCTCTGGCCAAAAAAAAGGGCCTGCATAATGGAAGAGGCAGCACAGAGATTAAGGACAGGCACATAAATAATTAGAAGCCATGAATGTAAGAGATCTCCAATCAGTTCTCAGCTTTTTTGGTGATAAATTGGTGAGGGTGTTAAAACTGAAAGTCTCTTCAGGAGGCTAATTTAGGGGTTCTTTGGCCTGGCCACAGCGAAGAAGAAGAACAGTTTCTTTTTCTTTAGGGAGGGAGATTCCTGTGCCCCCACGGCCACTCTCAGTCCTCGGAGTGGTTAGATTTGAGTATCAGCATCCCAAAACTCAAGCTCTTGCCATGGACAGATAAGTTAAAGTGGATGTGCTCAGGACATATCCACAGGTACACTCACTCAGAATGGAAAAGACTTCCCTGACATAGCTACAGTTTCCGGGAAGGGAGTCTTGGTGGAAAAAACTCAAGGGTGGCTGGAGACAGGGGCCTTACCACACCATATGCCAAAGTGGGTGGAAGGTCAGAGATCCTGGTTCTTTCTCGAAGAGGACGAGGATAGGAGCGGCCCCAGCAGGCTTCTAACTCCTCCTGAGTTTTCAGCACCAAAATGTAAGGTTTTTTTCCCCGCCAAGAAGGAAGGAAGGGACCAGAGCCACAAAGTGTGGAATAATAAAAGGCTTTATAGAGTATAGCATGCACTTCCCACCCAACAAGGTTCCCTGGCCCCGAGGAAAGATGGAGGCCAGGGAAATTGCAAGTGGTGACCCGCGTGGGAGATATTTAAAGGGTCCCTAGGGTGGTCGAGCTAATATGACATGGTGAAATCTCACTGGCTGGAAGATGGTTGCTTTTTTCCAAAGGACACCTGGGAAGTTTCTTTTGGCATGCTAGGCTGTGGGCAGTCCTAGCCAAAGTTCCCAGCTAGGGAACCCATTTGACCTTTTCCCATTATCTGCCGATTTTACACTTTCCATCAATTCTAGGGTTGAAAAGCTACAATTCTGGTCAGCTTTTTTGTACCACTCTCATCCAGTATATATCTCTCCAGGGAATTTTCCTAATTGGTAATGGTATAACAAATTCACTCTTGCTCCTGGAGTTATTTAATATTAGCATTGCAAGGATCTTCAGGGATCCCTGTCCAATGCTTTCTTTTGTAGATGAGAATATGAAGGTCCAAAGAGGTGAAACAACTTTTCCAATGGCAATAGCATGAATTTGTCAGAATTGGACTTCAGTCATACTGTCCATGCGATTACATATTCAGTCTCTGGAATCATTATTTTACATAGATCAGTGCATTTTTTTTTTTTTTTACATATGGACCATTATTTATTCCTATAAGTTTTGGAACATTTGAAAGATAGGAATTAACCCCTCTATGTGGTTGTGGCCAAAAGGACAAATCTGATTTTGAGCTAAGAGACACAGTTTAAATGTGAGCAGTCTTTAGTTTTTCATCATTACTGCTTAGTAGTTTGTAGAATTTTCTGGAAACAATTTGCTATAGTCATTCAGTTGGACAAATTCAGGTATTTTATTTGTTTGAATCAATGACTATTTTTCCATTTTAATAGATAAATGAAATAACAAACTAATTTAAGCAATGACAATTAGTTAGGCAAAGTACATATGTTGTCAACAAACATTTTTAGTGCATTTCTAATGGACTACATTTCCTCCTCAAATAATATTCTATTTTTATCTAAGCTTCTCATTCAGCAAATGCTAAAAAGTTTAATCATCAAAACTACATTGTTCTTATTCCTATACAGAACAATATCATAACTTTATTTTTTTAATTTTCATTTATTATGTTTACATAGATTCTAGTGTCCCCTTAATTTCATCCTCCATCCCCTGTATTCCCCAAAATATGCCCTTTTCCTCTTCCCTGCAACACTCTCCCCCTTCTCTCCAGGATTTTTTTTTCTGCTTTCTATAATGTTGTGTTATGTGTGTATAATTTCACCAATCTCTTTCCCTTCTTTAGGTGACCCCTGTGTTTTGGTCGTTCGACCCCCTCTGGGGCCGTGACCCACAGGTTGAGAACCGCTGCTCTAATGATTAGTGATGTTGAGCATTTTTTTCATATGCATATTGACCATCTGTATGTCCTCTTTGGAGAAGTGTCCATTCATTTCTTTTGCCCATTTTTTTATTGGGTTGTTTATCTTCCTGGTGTTGAGTTTACAATTTTTTATAAATTTTAGTTATTACCCCTTATCAGACGTATTGTCAAATATGTTCTCTCATTGTGTGCTTTGTCTTTTTATTTTGTTCATTTTGTCTTTAGCTATGCAAAAGCTTTTTAGTTTGATATAGTTTCATTTGTTTATCCTGTCCTTTATTTCCCTTGCTTGTGGAGATAAATCAGCAAATATATTGCTGCGAGTGATGTCAGAGAGCTTATTGCCTATGTTTTCTTCTAAGATGCTTATAGTTGCACGACTTACATTTAACTCTTTTATCCATTTTGAGTTTATTTTTGTGAATGGTGTGAGTTGGTGGTCTAGTTTCATTTCTTTGCAGGTAGCTGTCCAATTTTCCCAACACCATTTGTTAAAGAGACTGTCTTTACTCCATTATATGCTCTTACCTCCTTTGTCAAATATCAGTTGTCCATAAAGGTGTGGGTTTATTTCTGGGTTCTCTGTTCTGTTCTGTTGATCTATATGTGTGTTCTTATGCCAGTATCAAGCTGTTTTGAGTACAATGGCCTTGTAGTATAACTTGATATCAGAAACTGTGATACCTCCCCCTTTATTCTTCCTTTTCAAGATTACTGAGGCCTTTTGTGTTCTTTTTTGGTTCCATATAAATTTTTGAAATATGTGTTCTATATCTTTGAAATATGTCATTGGTATTTTAATTGGTATTGCATTGAATTTATAAATTGCTTTGGGTAATATAGACATTTTAATGATGTTTATTCTTCCTAAACATGAACACGGTATATTCTTCCACTTGTTTGTATCTTCCTTGATTTCTTTTAACAGTGCTTTATAATTTTCCACGTCCAAGTCTTTAACCTCCTTGTTAAATTTACTCCTAAGTATTTTATTTTTTTGGTTGCAATAGTGAAGGAGATTGCTTTATTAATTTCTATTTCAGAGAGATCTTTGTTGTTGTATAAAAATGCCTCTGATTTCTGAGTATTAATTTTATAACTTGGTACCTTGCTGAATTTATTTATCAGGTCCAGTAGTTTTTTGACTGTGACTTTAGGATTTTCTATGTACAGTATCATATCTTCTGCAAATAATGATAGTTTTACTTCTTCTTTTCTAATTTGGATGCCTATTATTTTTTCCTCTTATCTAATTGCTGTGGCTAGGACTTCCAGAACTATGTTGAATAAGAACAGTGAAAGGGGGAACCCTGCCTTGCTCCTGCTCTTAAGGGAATTGCTTTTAACTTTTGTCCATTAAGTATTCTGTTGTTGTGGGCCTCTTATAGATAGCCTTTATCATGTTGAGTATGTTCCCTGTATTCCCACTTTGCTGAGAGTTTTGATCATAAATGGGTGCTGGATTTTATAAAATGCTTTTTCTGCATCTATTGATATTTTCATGTAATTTTCTCCTTCCTTTTGTTTATGTGATAAATCACATTGATTGATTTGCGAGTATTGTACCAGCCTTGCCTCTCCGGAATAAATCCCAGTTTATCATGGTGTATGATTTTTTTTCATGTATTACTGGATCTGGTTAGCTAATATTTTATTGAAAATTTTAGCATCTAAACTTATCAAGAATATTGGCCTATAGTTTTTTATCTTTGTGTTGTCTTTGCCTGGTTTTGGAATCAGAATTATGCTCACTTCATAAAAAGAGCTTGGAAGTTTTCTCTCCTCTTTAATTTTTTGAAATAGCTTGAGAAGCATAGGAGTTAGTTTTTCTTTAAATGTTTGGAAGAATTTGTCTGTGAAGTGATCTGGCCCAGGACTTTTGTTTGTTGGGATTTTTTTGATAACTGTTTTTATCTCATCTGTTGTAATCTGTCTATATAGGTTTTCTGATTCTTCCAGACTGATTTTTAAGAGATTATATTTTTCAATAAATTTTTCAATTTCACCCAGGTTGTCTAATTTTTTCGCATACAGTTCTTCATAGCATTTTCTTATAATCCTTTGTATTTTTGCAGTGTCAGTTGTTACTTCTCTATTCTCATTTCTAATTTTATTTATTTGAGTCTTCTCTTTTTTTTTTTTTCTTGGTGAGTCTTACAAAGGGTTTATTGATCTTGTTTACCTTTTCAAAGAACCAGCTCTTGGTTTCATTGACCCTATGTATTTTTTTTAACATTTATTTCTGATCTGATCTTTATTATTTTCTTCCCTCTACTTCCTCTGGGCTTTACTTGCTGTTCTTTTTTTAGTTCTTTTAGTTGCAGAATTTAGTTGTTTATTTGAGCTTTTTCTAGCTTTTTTTTATTGTATTTTTTTGAAGTTGGAAACGGGGAGGCAGTCAGACAGACTCCTGCATGCACCCGACCAGGATCCACCCAGCATACCAACCAGGGGGCGATGCTCTGCCCATCTGGGGCGTCACTCTGTTGCAACTAGAGCCATTCTAGTGCCTGAGGTGAGGACATGGTGCCATCCTCAGCACCCGGGCAAATTTTGCTCTAATGGAGCCTCTGCTGTGGGAGGGGAAGAGAGAGACCGAGAGGAAGGAGAGGGGGAGGGGTGGAGAAGCAGATGGGCGCTTCTCCTGTGTGCCCTGGCTGGGATGTTGAGCATTTTTTCATATGCCTATTGGCCATCTGTATATCCTCTTTGGAGAAGTGTCTATTCATTTCTTTTGCCCATTTTTTGATTGGATTGTCTTTCTGGTATTGAGTTTTACAAGTTCTTTATAAATTTTGGTTATTAACCTTTTATCAGACGTATTGTCAATTATGTTCTCCCATTATGTAGTTTCTCTTTTTATGCCATTCTTATTGTCTTTAGCTGTGCAAAAGCTTTTTAGTTTGATATAGTTTCATTTGTTTATCCTGTCTGTTATTTCACTTGCCTGTGGAGATAAATCGGCAGATATATTGCTGGGAGAGATGTCACAGTGCTTACTGTCTATGTTTTCTTCTAAGATGCTTATGGTTCTGCAGCTTACATTTAAGTCTTTTATTCATTTTGAGATTATTTTTGTTAATGGTGTAAGTTGGTGGTCTAGTTTTATTTTTTTGCAGGTAGCTGTCCAATTTTCCCAACACCATTTGATGAAGAGGCTGTCTTTACTCCAATGTATGCCCTTACCTCTTTTGTCAAATATCAGTTGTCCACAAAAGTGTGGGTTTATTTCTGGGTTCTCCGTTCTGTTCCATTGATCTAAATGCCTGTTCTTATGCCAGTACCAGGCTGTTTTGAGTACAATGGACTTGTAGTATAACTTGATATTCAGAAGTGTGATACCTCCCAGTGTATTCTTTCTTTCCAAGATTGCTGAGGCTATTAGTGTTCTCTTTTGGTTTTATATAAATATTTGGAATATGTGTTCTATA
Organism: Saccopteryx leptura; assembly: GCF_036850995.1. NCBI lineage: Eukaryota > Metazoa > Chordata > Mammalia > Chiroptera > Emballonuridae > Saccopteryx > Saccopteryx leptura. Next base: position 137,532,299 of record NC_089506.1, read on the forward strand.
TCATTGAAGTAAGTCATTGGTATTTTAATCAGTATTGCATTGAATTTATAAATTGATTTGGGTAATATAGACATTTTAATAACGTTTATTCTTCCTATCCATGAGCATGGTATATGCTTCCACTTGTTTGTATCTTTCCTGATTACTTTTATCAATGTTTTATAATTTTCTGAGTACATGTCTTTAATCTCCTGGGTTAAATTTATTTCTAGGTACTTTATTTTTTTGGTTGCAATGGTGAAGGAGATTGCTTCCTTAATTTCTCTTTCTGACTGTTCATTGTTGGTTTATAAAAATGCCTCTGATTTCTGAGTATTAATTTTACATTCTTCCACCTTGCTGAATTTATTTATCAGGTCCAGTATTTTTTTTGACTGAGACTTTAAGGTTTTTTATATACAATATTATATCTTCTGCAACTAATGATAGTTTTACTTCTTCTTTTCCAATTTGGATGCCTTTTATTTCTATTCCCTGTCTGATTGCTGTGGCTTGGACTTCCAGAACAATGTTGAATAAGAGTGGTAAAAGGGAGCACCGTTGCCTTGTCCTGATCTTAAGGGGATTGCTTTTAATTTCTGACCATTGAGTATGAGGTTAGCTGTAGGTTTGTCAGAGATGGCCTTTATCATGTTGAGTATGTTCCCTGTATTCCAACTTTGCTGAGAGTTTTGATCATGAATGGGTGCTGCATTATATCAAATGCTTTTTCTGTATCTATTGAATTTATCATGTGGTTTTTCTCCTTTCTTTTGTTTATGTAATGAATAACATTGATTGACTTGTGAATATTGTACCAATCTTGCCTCCCAAGAATAAATCCCACTTGATCATGGTGTATGATTTTTTTCATATATTGCTGGATCTGGTTTGCTAATATTTTGTTGAGGATTTTAGCACCTAAATTCATCAGGAATATTGGCCTATAATTTTCTTTTTTTGTGTTGTCTTTGCCTGGTGTTGGAATCAGAATTATACTTGCCTCATAAAAGGAGCTTAGAAGTCTTTCTTCCTCTTAAATTTTTTGAAATAGCTTGAGAAGAATAGTAGTTAGTTCTTCTTTGAATATTTGGTAGAATTCCCTTATGAAGCCATCAGGCCCAGGACTTTTTGTTGTTGTTGTTGTTGTTTTTTTTTTAATAATTTTATTTTTTTAATGGGGTGACATCAATAAATCAGGATACATATATTCAAAGATAACAAGTCCAGGTTATCTTGTCGTTCAATTATGTTGCATACCCACCACCCAAAGTCAGATTGTCCTCTGTCACCTTCTATCTTGTTTTCTTTGTGCCCCTTCCCACCCCCTTTCCCTCTCCCATTCCCCCCTCACCCCCCCCGTAACCACCACACTCTTATCAATGTCTCTTAGTTTCACTATTATGTCCCACCTACATATGGAATAATAAAGTTCCTGGTTTTTTCTGATTTATTTATTTCGCTTCGTATCATGTTATCAAGATCCCACCATTTTGCTGTAAATGTTCCGATGTCATCATTTCTTATGGCTGAGTAGTATTTCATAGTGTATATGTGCCACATCTTCTTTATCCAGTCATCTATTGACAGGCTTTTTGGTTGTTTCCATGTCCTGGCCACTGTGAACAATGCTGCAATAAACATGGGGCTGCATGTGTCTTTACATATCAATGTTTCTGAGTTTTTGGGATATATACCCAGTAGAGGGATTGCTGGGTCATAAGGTAGTTCTATTTTCAGTTTTTTGAGGAACCACCATACTTTCTTCCATAATGGTTGTACTACTTTACATTCCCACCAACAGTGTATGACGGTTCCTTTTTCTCCACAGCCTCTCCAACATTTGCTATTACCTGTCTTGCTAATGACAGCTAATCGAACAGGTGTGAGGAGGTATCTCATTGCCCTTTTGATTTGCATTTCTCTAATAGCTGAAGAAAATGAGCATCTTTTCATATATCTGTTGGCCATTTGTATTTCTTCCTGGGAGAAGTGTCTGTTCATGTCCTCTTCCCATTTTTTTATTGGATTGTTTGTTTGTTTGTTGTTGAGTTTTATGAGTTCTTTGTATATTTTGGATATTAGGCCCTTATCTGAGCTGTTCTTTGAAAATATCATTTCCCATTCAGTTGGCTGTCTGTTTATTTTTTTATCAGTTTCTCTTGCTCAGCAAAAACTTCTTAGTCTGATGTAGTCCCATTCATTAATTTTTGCCTTCACTTCTCTTGCCTGTGGAGTCAAATTTATAAAATGCTCTTTAAAACCCAGGTCCATGAGTTGAGTACCTATGTCTTCTTCTATGTACTTAATTGTTTCAGGTCTTATGTTTAGATCTTTGATCCATTTTGAGTTAATTTTTGTACAGGGGGAGAGACTGCAGTCCAGTTTCATTCTTTTGCATGTGGCTTTCCAGTTTTCCCAGCACCATTTATTGAAGAGGTTTTCTTTTCTCCATTGTGTGTTGTTGGCCCCTTTATCAAAAATTATTTGACTATATATATGTGGTTTTATTTCTGGACTTTCTATTCTGTTCCATTGGTCTGAGTGTCTATTTTTCTGTTAATACCATGCTGTTTTGATTGTCGTGGCCCTATAATATAGTTTGAAGTCAGGTATTGTAATGCCCCCAGCTTCATTCATTTTCTTTAGGATTGCTTTGGCTATTCAGGGTTTTTTATACTTCCATATAAATCTGATGATTTTTTGCTCTATTTCTTTAAAAAACATCATTGGAAGTTTGATGGGAATTGCATTAAATTTGTATATTGCTTTGGGTAATATAGCCATCTTGATTATATTTATTCTTCCTAGCCAAGTACAAGGTATATTCTTCCATCTCATTATATCTTTTTCGATTTCCCTTAACAATGGTTTATAGTTTACATTATATAAGTCCTTTACATTCCTTGTTATGTTTATTCCTAAGTATTTTATTTTTTTTTGTTCCAATCGTGAAGGGGATTATTCTTTTGAGTTCCTTCTCAGTCGTTTCATTGTTGGCATATAGAAAGGCTATTGAATTCTGTATGTTAATTTTGTATCCTGCGACCTTACTGTATTGGCTTATTGTTTCTAGTAGTCTTTTTGTGGATTCTTTGGGGTTTTCGATGTATAGGATTATATCATCTGCAAAAAGTGATACCCTTACTTCTTCTTTTCCGATATAGATGCCTTTTATTTCTTTGTCTTGTCTGATTGCTCTGGCTAGAACCACATTAAATAAGAGTGGAGAGAGTGGAAAACCCTGTCTTGTTCCTGATTTAAGGGGGAAAGCTTTCAGTTTAGTGCCATTTAATATGATGTTAGCTGATGGTTTATCATATATGGCCTTTATCATGTTGAGATATTTTCCTTCTATACCCATTTTGTTGAGAGTCTTAAACATAAAATTGTGTTGTATTTTATCGAAAGCCTTTTCTGCGTCTATTGATAAGATCATATGATTTTTGTTCTTTGTTTTGTTGATATGGTGTATTACGTTAACCGTTTTACGTATGTTGAACCATCCTTGAGATTCTGGGATGAATCCAACTTGATCATGATGTATTATTTTTTTAATATGTTGTTGTATTCGATTTGCTAGTATTTTGTTTAGTATTTTAGCATCTGTATTCATTAGAGATATTGGTCTGTAGTTTTCTTTTTTTGTGCCATCCTTGACTGGTTTTGGTATGAGGGTTATGTTGGCCTCATAAAATGTGTTTGGAAGTATTGCTTCTTCTTCAATTTTTTGGAAGACTTTGAGTAGAATAGGAACCAAGTCTTCTTTGAATGTTTGATAAAATATGCTGATATAGCCGTCAGGGCCTGGACTTTTATTTTTGGGGAGGTTTTTAATGTTTTTTTCTATTTCTTCTCTACTGATAGGTCTGTTTAGGCTTTCTGCTTCTTCTTGACTCAGTCTAGGAAGGTTTTATTGTTCTAGGAATTTATCCATTTCTTCTAGGTTGTTGAATTTAGTGGCATAAAGTTTTTCATAGTATTCTACAATAATTCTTTGTATATCTACGGTATCCCTGGTGATTTCTCCTCTTTCATTTTGGATTTTGTTTGTATGAGTTCTTTCTCTTTTTTCCTTGGTAAGTCTTGCCAAGGGTTTGTCAATTTTGTTGATCTTTTCAAAGAACCAGCTCCTTGTTCTATTAATTTTTTCTATAGTTTTTCTGTTCTCTAATTCATTTATTTTTGCTCTGATTTTTATTATCTCCTTTCTTTGGCTGGTTTTGGGTTGTCTTTGTTCTTCTTTTTCTAGTTCCTTAAGGTGTGAAGTTAAGTGGTTCACTTGGGCTCTCTCTTGTTTGTTCATATATGCCTGAAGTGATATGAACTTCCCTCTTGTCACTGCTTTTGCTGCATCCCATAGATTCTGATATGTCGTATTGTCATTTTCATTAGTCTGTATATATCTTTTGATCTCTGCACTTATTTCTTCTTTGACCCATTCATTTTTTAAAAGTATGTTGTTAAGTTGCCACATTTTTGTGGGATTTTTTTCCTCTTTTTTGCAGTTGAATTCTAGTTTCAAGGCTTTATGATCAGAAAATATGCTTGGTACAACTTCAATTTTTCTGAATTTGCTGATGTTGTTTTTGTGGCCCAACATATGGTCAATTCTTGAGAATGATCCATGTACACTGGAGAAAAATGTATACGCAGTCACTTTGGGATGAAATGTCCTGTAGATGTCTATCATATCCAGGTGCTCTAGCGTTTTGTTTAAGGCCACAATGTCTTTGTTGATTCTCTGTTTGGATGACCGATCTAGAGCCGTCAGCGGTGTATTGAGGTCTCCAAGTATGATTGTGTTTTTGTCAGTTTTTTTTTAAGATCAATAAGTAGCTGTCTTATATATTTTGGTGCTCCTTGGTTTGGTGCATATATATTAAGATTTGTTATATCTTCTTGATTCAGTGTCCCCTTAGCCATTATGAAATGGCCATTTTTGTCTCTGAGTACTTTTCCTGTCTTGTAGTCAGCATTATCCGATATGAGTATTGCTACACCTGCTTTTTTTTTTTTGGATGTTATTTGCTTGGAGTATTGTTTTCCAGCCTTTCACTTTGAATTTGTTTTTATCCTTGTTACTTAGATGAGTTTCCTGTAGGCAGCATACAGTTGGATTTTCTTTTTTAATCCATTCTGCTACTCTGTGCCTTTTTATTGGTGAGTTTAATCTGTTTACATTTAGTGTAATTATTGACACTTGTGAGTTTCCTATTGCCATTTTATATCTTGCTTTCTGTTAGTTTTGTGTCTTGTTTGATCCTTCTCTTTCGTTTTTCTATCTTTTCTTTTTATTTGGTTGTATTCCATACATCTTTTCTTTGTTGCTATCTTTTTTATCTCTTGTGCTTCTGTGGTGGTTTTTTCAATGGTGGTTACCTTTGAGCAATGAAAAGGGTCCCTACCCTGTTCATTGTAGCGAACTGTTTTGTGAGTACTTTTGCACTCCATCGTCCTTTGCTACTGTTAATCTCCATCTTCTCCCCCTCTTTCTTTTTGTTGTTGTCACAGTTTAAATTTGGTTTTATTGTGTTCTTCTTGGAGCTTTTACTTGTGGCTCTGTTTTTTTTTTGTTGTTTGTATCTGATTGGAGAACCCCCTTTAGTAATTTCTGGAGTGGGGGTTTTCTGATGATAAATTCCCTCATCTTTTCTGTATCTGTGAATGTTTTTATTTCTCCTTCATATTTGAAGGATAGCTTTGATGGGTATAGTATTCGTGGCTGAAAGTTCCTCTCTTTCAGGACTTTAAATATTGGGGTCCACTCTCTTCTAGCTTGTAGAGTTTCTGCTGAGAAATCTGATGATAATCTAATGGGCCTTCCTTTATATCTTGTATTCTTCTTTTCCCTGGCTGCCTTGAGAATTTTTTCTTTGCTGTTGGTTTGTGTCAATTTCATTATGATATGCCTTGGAGTAGGTTTGTTGGGGTTAAGAAAACTCGGAGTTCTGTTTGCTTCTTGAACTTGAGGCTTTAGTTCTTTCCACAGGCTTGGGAAGTTCTCATCTATTATTTGTTTGAGTATGTTCTCCATTCCATTTTCTCTCTCTTCTCCCTCTGATATACCAATTATTCTTATGTTATTCTTTTTGATGGAGTCAGAGAATTCTTATAGGGCTATCTCATTTTTTTTTATTTTTGAGTCTCTTTCTTCTTCTCTCTGTTGTGCCTCAAGTTGCTTGTCTTCTATTTCGCTAATCCTCTCTTCTATCTGACCTGTTGTATTAGCTAAGCTTGTTACTTTGTTTTTCAGCTCCTGAATTGAGTTTTTCATCTCTGTCTGATTTGTTTTTATAGTTTCAATTTCCTTGGACATATATTCTTTGTGTTCATTGAGTTGTTTTCTGAGCTCCCTAAATTGCCTTTCTGTGTTTTCTTGTATATCTCAGAGGATTTTTAGGATTTCTATCTTGAATTCTCTGTCATTTAGCTCCAAGGTTTCCAATATATTAAATTTTTTCTCCATAGATTTTTTCTCATCTAGCTGTGTTACCTCTCTTTCTTTTGTATCCATGATATTCTATTTTCTCTTCCTTAATGGCATCTGAGGGTGGTTTTTTTGATAGTATTAATGAGATTTAATAAAGAATAAAAAGTTAAAAAAAATAAAAAAAAATAAAATAAAAAATCGAAAAGAGTTTTTTTTAAAAAAAATTAATAATGAAATAAAGAAAAATAAAATAAAAATTTTAAAACAAGGAAATTATTTCCCCCTCCTTTTTTCCTCTCCTCTCCCCTCTTTCTTGAGAAAATCTTGTGGTGAACTGTGAATTATAAGAAACAATGCCTGTGATGGAGGGCCTGAATTGGGGAAAAGTGATAAAGGGGCAAAAAAAAAAAAAAAACGAAAAAAGAAAAAAGAAAAAAAAAAAAAAAAAAAGAGCATATGGACCCACAAAAAGCAAATAAGGAAAAAATTTGGGTCAAGAATAAAATGATTTGATTTTAGGTGTTGGTTGTCTAAGAGTTATGATGAGAGGAATAAGAGGAAAACGGAAAAATGGGGGGACAAATTAAAGAATTACTATTGTATTTAGTGGAACAAGAACTAGATAAAATGGAGAGCCAGGGATGGGAGCACTGCTAGTGAGTTAAAAAGGTGAAGTAAAAACCCCCCAAGTGCCACAAACATAAGTTTGAGTCCCAGATAAGATAATTTGTTTGTTATTGAGGTTTGAATAAGAGGAGATGTAAAGTAGAAAGGAAGAAACTAATATAGAGGGAGAAAAGAAAGAGAGAGAGAGAGAGAAAAAAGAGGGAACCACGAAAAAGAAGAAAAAAGAAAAGAGAGAGAGAGAGAGAGAGTTAAGGGTTTTGGAGTGCAACCCTCATAGAGAGAAAGGAAGAGAAGAGAAAAGATAATGGGAGATGTAACACTTCTGGGTAGTGTAGTTCAATGAGACGAGAGAGTAAGACCGGCAGAGAGTTAATCAGCCAAATTGGAGGAGGAAAAAAAGTATCAAGTATGAAGATAAGAGAAACAAACGAACAAATATAATAAAATGGGATAGGTTATAAAGTCTGCAGATTATTCTTGATTTTGAGAGGTTATCTTCTTGCTTTTTCTTTTCTCTCCCTCTTCCTGGTTGGTGACTCTGTATCCCGGGTTCTGCCCCTTTGGCACGCTCAGGCAGAAGTTTGTACTTGATAAGTCTGTATGGCAATGTCATGTATTGTGCTTCAGTCTCGGTGGCAGTCGAGGCTCATTAGCATTTATAGGTTCCGACAGTGATAGAGTCCGTGTTCCTGGAGCCTTTCTCCTAGTCTTTCCTTCCTCAATTAGTAGCCTGATAATCCAGCTATGGGGTTGCTGCTGCCTCTGCCTGGATAGTAAGAGGCTCAAAGAGCTGGCAACTCCCCACTCTATTTCCACTCAGCACAGGGCTCTGGGTAAGGCTCAGTCAGTCAGAGCTGCTAGCATAATTAGGTGGGCTTTCCGCCCACTCAAAGACCTCTGGCTCTGCCACTCTGTCTGGTAACACAGGCGGGCGCCCACTTCCGGGGCGCTTGGAGGAAACTCTCACTCACTGTCTGCACGCGCAGACCAGGATATCCGGCCAGCAGTCTCATGCTCTGAGTGAAACCCCCAACCGCAGGGAAAAGTTGCAGCGTTGGAATTGAGTCTCGCTCCGTCCCCATGCATGGCTTTTGCAAGGCACTGGGGCAACCCGAGATTCCGCTTTGGCCCACACAAAGGCCCCTGACTCTGCCCCTCTGTGCAATAACACGGGCGCGCACTGCCGAGGCACTCGGAGGAATCTCTCATTCACTATCTGCGTGCGCAGACCAGGATACGAGGCCGGCTGCGTTTCCCTCTGAGTGAAACCCCCTCCAGCACGGAAAATCTCCACCGTTGGAATTAGTTCTCACTCCCTCCCATGCGTGGCTTTTCCAGGGCACTGGGGCTGCCCAGAGACTCTGCCCTCGGCCCACAGAAAGGCCTCTGACCCTGCCTCTTCGTGGGGCAACACGGGCACCCACTCTCGGGGCCTAGGAAGAAATCTCTCGCCCACTAACTGCGCGCACGCAGACCAGGAGACCGGGTAAAATGGCTGCCCCGCTTGTCTTTCTTTGTTTGGGTTTGGCGCGAGTGTTAGCTTGTATTGCCCGGGTTGCCACAGGATCAGTTTTTCCTCGGCTTCGATCTCCGTGCCACAGCCTGGTTCGGCCGTTTGTGCCGCGGCCTGGATCTATTCACCCCCTTTGCCCGCCTCAGTTTCTATATTCACAGTTACCAGAGAAAGCTGCCCTGTTTAGGTTAGTGAGGAAGGCGGAGCATTTCTTACTCCCTATTTCCTTCGGGGTTTGGTTATATATTTAGCCAATTTTCACTTGACCATACCTTTGGGTGTATTGCAAAGCATCTGTGGGCTCCAAGTATAGGTTTTTCTATTTCTGGTTGAAGATCTTGTTGAGTTTTGGGGGAGATTTATCGGTATCGCTTCCTACCCCGCCATTACTCTGACGTCATCTGGGGACTTTTGTTTTTTGGGAGTTTTTTGATAACTGTTTCAATCTTATTTGTTGTAATTGGTCTGTTTAGGTTTTCTGATTCTTCCAGATTAATTTTTCAAAGATTATGTGTCTCAAGGAATTTGTCCATTTCATCTAGGTTGTTTAGTTTTTTGGCGTACAGTTCTTCATAGTATTTTCTTACAATATTTTGTATTTCTGTTTTGTCAGTTGTTGTTTCTCTGCTTTCATTTCTAATTTTATTTACTTGAGTCCTCTCTCTTTTTTTCTTCGTGAGTCTGGTTAAAGGTTCATTGATCTTGTTTACCTTTTCAAAGAACCAGCTCCTGGTTTCATTGATCCTGTGTATTTTTTCTTTAGTGTCTATGTCATTTATTTCTGCTCTTATCTTTATTTTTATCTTCCTTCTACTACCTGTGGGCTTTTCTTGTTCTTCTTTTTCTAGTTCTTTTAGATGCAGGGTCAAGTTGTTTATTTGAGCTTTTTCTAGCTTCTTAAGTTATGCCTATAATGCTATGAACTCTCCTCTTAGGACTGCTGTTTCAGTGTCCCATAAATTTGGAGTTGAGTTATGCCCATTATCATTTGTTTCTAGGATTTTTAAAATTTTTTCTTTGATCTCATTTTTAACCCATTCATTATTTAATAACATGCTATTCAGTTTCCAAGTATTTGAGTATTTTTCATTTTTTCTGTTGTGGTTGATTTCAGTGTCATGTCATTGTGATCAGAGGTAGTGCTCGATATGATTTCAATGTTCTTAAATATTTTGAAATCGCTTTTGTGACCTAACGTGTTGTCTATCCTAGAGAATATAACCTGAGCACTTAAAAAGAATGTATATTCTGCTGCTTTACGTGAAAGGTTCTGTAGATATCTTTTAAATCAAGTTTATATAGTATGTCCTTTAAGTCTGCTGTTTCCTTGTTAATTTTCTTTCTTGAGGATCTATCTAGTGGTGTTTGTGGGGTATTGAAATTCCCTACTATTATAGTATTGTTGTTGATCTCACACTTTAAATCCATCAAAGTCTGCTTTATATATTTAGGTGCTCCTATAGTAGGTGTGTAGATATTTATAACGATTATATCTTTCTGTTGAATTGGTCCCTTTATCATTGTAGTGACCTTCTTTATCTCTTACTATATCCTTTGTTTTAAAGTCCATTTTGTCTAATATAAGTATTGCTACCCCAGTTTTTTTCATTTCAATTTGTGTGAAATAAATTTTTCCATCCTTTTATCTTCAGTCTATGTGTATCTTTTGTTTTAAGGTGTGTCTCTTGTAGACAGCATATATAGGGGTCCTGTTTTCTTATCTACGCAGCTACCTTATGTCTTTTGATCAAATAATTTAATCCATTTACATTTAAGGTTATTATTGATATGTAATTGTTTATTGCCATTTTATTCTTTACAACTATATTCTTCTTTTGCTATATTCTTTTTTTTTCTTTGATCTGTTTACAACAGGCTCCTTAGCATTTCTTGCAGCCTTGGTTTGGTTGTAGTGAGTTTCTTGAGTTTTTTTTTTTTTGTCTGGAAAGCTTTTTATTTCTCCTTCAATTTCAAACGACGGCCTTGCTGGATAAAGTAGTCTTGGTTGTAGGCTCTTGTTCTGTATTACTTTGAATATTTCTTGCCATTCCCTTCTGACCTCAAGTGTTTCTGTTAAGAAGTCGGAAGTCATCCTTATGAGGGCTTCTTTGTAGGTGATAGTCTTTTTTTGTCTAGCAGCTTTTAATATTTTCTCTTTATCACTTAGCTTTGGTATTTTAATTATGATGTGTCTTGGTGTAGATTTCTTTGAGTTTCTCTTTAATGGAGTTTTCTGTGCTTTTTGAACTTGTGAGATGTTTTCCTGCCTTAATTGATGGAAGTTTTCAGCTATGATATGTTTGAACAAAGTCTCTATCCCTTGTTCTTTCTCTTCTTCTTCAGGAACCCCTATGATGCAGATGTATTTCTCTTCATGTTGTCACAGAGCTCTCTTAGAGTTTCCTCAGACTTTTTGAGTCTCTTTTCTTTTTTCTGCTCTGCTTCTGTGCCTTTATTTATCTTGTCCTCTATCTCAGTGATTCAATTCTCAGCTTCATCCATCCTTCTTTTAATTCCTTCCATTTTGTGTTTCATTTCTGATATTGTATTTGTCATTTCTGACTGATTCTTTTTTATTATTTCAATGTCCTTTTTTATATTTCCTATGTCTCTATTTAGGTGTTTGTAATGACCATCTCTTGTTGTTCTAATATCTTTGAGCATCCTAACAATCGTTATTTTAAACTCTGCTTCTGGTAATTTGATTATATCTGACTCATTCAGGTCCTTTTCTGGGGATTTTCTTGATTCATTTGTTTTGCATTTTTCTGCCTTCTCATTTTGTCTTTGTAAAAGAAGGTTTTGGCCCCTTAAGTCCACTGTGTGTGGCTTCTGTGTTTTTTAGGTGTGGTCTTTCTGCTGGCTCGCCACCCCCTCTGCTGTTGCTGCTTAGGGCATTCGGGTATGGGCATTGCCAGTGCGTGCCCCCTGGGGCTGTTGCTGTGGTTTCTGCCTCTTTTCATGGGAGTGGCTGTGATCATGTGTTCAGGTGTACAAACCTCGGTGGCCTTGGCTTTTGCCCCACCCCCACGTGTGGCGTTATGCTCAGACCTGAGGGCAGGGGTGAGCACCTTTGCTCTGCTGTGGGTCTCTTCCTGATTCTTGGCCTTTGCCCTCCCTTGAAGGAGGAGTCTTCTCATGGATGGCTGCAAGCCTTAGCTCCACAGGCCGGGCAGAACTATGTGCCCACATTTATTAGTGGGACTCCATTTGTTCTGGGCTTTTGGCTCCACCCCCACAGGAGAAGCCTGCTCTTAAGTCAGGCCACAAGCCTCAGTTTCGTGGGCTGGGCACGACTGTGCTCCTGCGCCCTTGCTCAAGTGCAGGTTTCCACCCCTTCTGGGGATTCCTGCCCTTCCCCCACAGGCAGGATCGCAGGCGGTCTGCAGCTGGCCTTGACCACTTTTGCACTTCTCCTCCTCCCCAGCCTGGAAAGACTGAGCTCACAACTGGGCCTCAGTGGTGGCCAGTCGGCTTCCGCCCTTGTCAACAGACCGTGCTTCTGCATCCCATTGCCGCCCACACTTGGGCGAGCTGTCAGCCATATGAGTGGGGGCACTCCAGCTCAGACCCTAACACTCACTACTATAGTCCTGAAAGCTTCCTCCTTCTAAGTGCCTCTGCTCTGAGTGCTGTGGGAAAGCTTGTTTGGCTGGTGTCCTCCTTCTTTTTGCTGGTATTGCTTTTTCTAAGGAAAATATTCACTTCATATTTGGGGAGGGACTCATTTCAGTGGTTAGAGTGGCTGTCTCTCAAAATGTTTCTCCCTGTGCTTCCTAGATTACACTCTCTTCCTGCTACTCCAGTCCTCTCCACTCTTCCCATTCCCTGGAGCCACTGGTGAGTGGTTATTTTCTGCACTGTCCCTATAAGAAGTATTCTGGGTCTGAGAAATCAGTCCCTTTCTCACAAACAGTGTCCTGTCTTGTTTCCAGCTAAATGCTATCCATACACCTCTTCTAGGCTCTGGGGATGCAGGCTGGGGCTTTGTTCCTGGGACTCAGGACCCTCCCCTCTCTGCTAAACTCACTTTTCTCTTGCAATTCTCTCCTGGCTGCTGTTCACTCCAGGGAGCTAGGCAGCCCTCTCTGTGTTTCTGCTTTTCCTACCAGTCTCAGTGTGCCTTGGTTGAAGAGTCTTCTTAATTTAGTCCAAAGTTGGTTTTGCCAGATGATTGTTCTTAAAATTAAATTGTAATCCACTTTAGTTCTGGGAGGTGGAATTGGTACGTCTACCTTCTCCATCATCATCTTGTCTTCTCCTTTTCTAGCTTCTTAAGGTATGCCTGTAATGCTATAAACTTCTCTCTCAGGACTGCTTTTGCTGTGTCCCATAAATTTTGAGTTTTTGTATGCTCATTTTCACTTGTTTTAAGGAAATTATTTATTTCTTCCCTGATCTCATTGTTGACCCAGTCATTGTTTGATAACATACTGTTTAGTTTCCAAGTGTTTGAGTGTTTTTCAGTTTTTCTATTGTAGTTGATTTTTAATTTCATGCGATTGAGGTCAGAGAAGATGCTTGATACAATTTCAATCTTTTTATATTTGTTGAGGTTAGTTTTATGTCCTAACATGTGGTCTATCATAGAGAATGTACAATGAGCACTTGAAAAGAATGTATATTTTGCTGTTTTAGGGTGGAAGGTTCTGTAGATATTTATTAAATCCAGTTGATCTAGTCATTCTAGTGTGTCCTTTAATTCTGCTCTTTCTTTGTTAATTTTCTTTCTTGAGGATCTATCCAGTGATGTTAGTGTGGTATTGAAATCTACTATTATAGTATTGCTGTTGATCTCACTTTTATATCTATCAAAGTCTGCTTTATGTATTTAAGTGCTTCTATATTAGGTGAATACATATTTATAATGGTTATCTCTAACTGTTGAATTGTTCCCTTTATCATTATGTAATGACCTTTTTTATCACATACTACAGTCTTTGTTTTAAAGTCTATTTAGTCAGATATAAGTGTTGCTATCCCAGCTTTTTTTTTTCATTTTTATCTGCATTAAATATATTTTTGTATTCTTTTGACTTTAGTCTATGTGTATCTTTTGTTTTGAGGTGGGTCTCTTGTAAACAGCATATGTAATGGGTCCTGTTTTCTTATCCATGCAGCTACCCTTTGTCTTTTGATTGGAGCATTTCATCCATTTACATTTAAGGTTATTATTGATATATAGTTGTTTATTGCCATTTTATTATTTAAAGCTGTATTCCTCTTTTGCTATATTCTTTTTCCCTTTGATTTGTTTACAACAGGCCCGTTAACATTTCTTGCAGCATTGGTTTGGTTGTAATGAATTCTTTGAGTTATTTATTTATTTATTTATTTATTTATTTATTTATTTATTTATTTATTTTTGTCTGGGAAGCTTTTTATTTCTTCTTCAATTTTAAACATTAGCCTTGCTGGATAAAGAAGTCTTGGTTGAAGGTTCTTGTTCTGCATTACTTTCAATATTTCTTTCCATTCCCTTCTGGACTCAAGTGTTTCTGTTGAAAAGTCAGATGTCATTTTTATAGGGACTCCTTTGTAGGTGATTGACTCTTGTAGGTGATTGACTCTTTTTCTCTTACATCTTTTAGTATTCTTTATTTATCTCTTAGCTTTGGTATTTTGATTATGACATGTCTTGTTGAAGGTCTCCTTGGATTCTTTTTTAATGGGGTTCCCTCTACTGCTTGAATCTGTGTGACTCTTTCCTGCATAAATTTAGGAAACTTCTCAGGTATAATTTTTTCAAACAGGTTCTATATCCCTTGTTTTTTCTCTTCTCCTTCAGAAACCTTTATTATACAGATATTGTTTCTCTTTATGTTGTCACAGAGCTCTCTTAGCATGTCATTAGACTTTTGATCCTCTTTTCTTTTTGCTGTTCTGCTTCCATTCTTTTGCTTATCTTGTCCTCTAAGTCACTGACTGACTCGATCCTCTGCTTCATCCGTCTGCTTTTAATTCATTTTAGTGTAGTCTTTGTTTATGATATTGTGTTTGTCATTTCTGTTTGTATGTTCTTTTATGATTTCAGTGTCCTTTTTGATGCTTACAATTTCTTTACTTAGGTGCTCATTAAGTCCATCCAACGTTGAGATCGTTAAGCATCCTAACAATCATTATTTTAAAGTCTACATCCAGTAATTTGATTACTTCCATTTCATCCAGGTCTTTTTTTGTGGATTTTTCTTGTTGATTCATATGGCTTACTTTCCTCTGTCTTCCCATTTTTTCTGTTTGTGGTTTACAGGCTTGTTTGGGTTGTGGTCTCCTTAACTAGTAGAGCTGCTTTTCCATTTTCTATATCTTAAGTGGGTCAGCTGTGAGGAGCCCTTCCTTAAGATACCACTCTAACAAAGGTTGTTAAATCTTGAACTGATGCTCTCCATATATGGCCTCTGGATGTGCCCTCCCTGGACCTTTTTGGTCATAGCCTGGTGCTGACCAGCGAGAGTCGCTGCCTATGACTGGCCCTTATCTATCCTTTTGGAGCAACAGGTGATCCAGATCCTGTGGCTGCCTATACTGAGCCCAGTTGCTGTTGTTAATATCTACTTAGTCTGGTTTTTATCTACTTTTGGCCTGGAAGAAGTTCCATTTTTTTTTTTTTTTGTGGCAGAGACAGAGAGAGTCAGAGAGAGGGACAGATAGGGACAGATAGATAGGAACAGAAAGAGATGAGAAACATCAATTCTTTGTTGCAGCTCCTTAGTTGTTCATTGATTTATATCTTATATGTGCCTTGACTGGTGTGCTGCAGCAGACCAAGTGACCCCTTGCTTGGGCCAGCAACCTTGTGCTCAAGCTGGTGAGTCTTGCTCAAACTAATGAGCCCGAGCTCAAGCCGGCAACCTTGGGGTCTCAAACATGGGTCTTCCACATCCCAGTCCGATGCTCTATTCACTGCGCCACTGCCTGGTCAGGCCTGGAGGAAGTTCTTTTAAATATTCAGGTTCCCCTGAGATCCGCTTTTTGGTGCCTCTTATTGTTGGCTACCTGTTGGCCTCAGAACTATAAATCAGGGGTTAGGTAAGGTATTGGATGTAGCTTGCCCCTTAGCCTCAGGTGTCATTCTACCCAACCTTACTTTTTTTTTTTTTAATAATTTTATTTTTTTAATGGGGTGACATCAATAAATCAGGATACATATATTCAAAGATAACAAGTCCAGGTAATCTTGTCGTTCAATTATGTTGCATACCCATCACCCAAAGTCAGATTGTCCTCTGTCACCTTCTTACTTGTTTTCTTTGTGCCCCTCCCCCTCCCCCTTTCCCTCTCCCATTCCCCCCTCCCCCCGTAACCACCACACTCTTATCAATGTCTCTTAGTTTCACTTTTATGTCCCACCTACGTATGGAATAATGCAGTTCCTGTTTTTTTCTGATTTACTTATTTTGCTTCGTATAATGTTATCAAGATCCCACCATTTTGCTGTAAATGTTCCGATGTCATCATTTCTTATGGCTGAGTAGTATTCCATAGTGTATATGTGCCACATCTTCTTTATCCAGTCATCTATTGACGGGATTTTTGGTTGTTTCCATGTCCTGGCCACTGTGAACAATGCTGCAATAAACATGGGGCTGCATGTGTCTTTACGTATCAATGTTTCTGAGTTTTTGGGGGATATACCCAGTAGAGGGATTGCTGGGTCATAAGGTAGTTCTATTTTCAGTTTTTTGAGGAACCACCACCAACCTTACTTTTTACTTTATTTTATTTTATATTTTTTTCTTTTCAGCCCTCAGAAGGGTGTGGCCACAGGAGTCCAATGGTTGTGGCCTTTGTGTTCCTGAAGTGCGGTCTGTTCTCAGGCCCACTCCCACCACTGCTGCTGCCTTGGGTGTTCAGGCACAGGTTGCCAGCACTGGCCCAGTGCTGTGGTTGCTGTGGCTTCCACCTTACCTCCACAGGTGGGACTGTGCATGTGTGCCCAGTTTGCAAGCCTTGGCCTGCCCCTGACCTCTGCCCTGTACCCATGGGCAGGACTGCTTTTGCGTGTCTGGACCTCAATCCTTGTCAGGTCCCTAGCTTCTACCCTGCCCCTGAGCACAGAGGGAACTGTTTTCATGCTCTTGGGCCACAGCTGTGGCTGGCTCCCAGCTTCCGCCCCTGCAGCTGGGATCACGCACCCCATCCCATTACTTCCCCACCCTCTGGGGAACACTCAGCCATGTGTGGGTGGTGTTGTAGCTCAGACCTCAGAACTCAACACTGTATCCCTGATTGGCTTTCTGCTTCTAAGTGACTCTGCTCTGACTGTAGCAGGAGAGCTTCTGTTTGGCTGGTGACCTGATTCCCTTTGCTGGTATTGCTGTTTCCAGGAAAAATATTCACTTTTAATTTGGGGAGTGACTCAGCCCACGGGTTAGGGTTGTCCCTCAAAGTGTTTCTTCCTGTTCCTCCTAGATTACACTCTCTTCCTGCTATGCCAATCCCCATTCCCCGGAGCCCCAGGTGAGTGGTTGTGAAAGAGGTTTTCTGCGTGGTCCCTTTAAGACAAATATTGGGTCTGAGAAATCAGTCTCAGACTGATTTTGTGCAAACAGTATCCTGGTTTGTTTCGTAGCTAAATACTGTTCGTATGCCTATTCTAGGCTCCAGGGCTGCAGGCTGGGGCCCAGGACCCTCCCTTCTCTGGTAAAACCCAACCACCACGTAAGTCCCTCTGGGCCACTGCTTGCTCCAGTAGCTGGGCAACCCTCTCCGCATTTCTGCTTTTTTTATCAGTCTCAGTGTGGCTTCTTTTGTATTCTTTGGTTATAGATTCTTCTTAGTTTAGCCCAAAGTTGGTTTTGCCAGATGATTGTTCCAAAAATTAAATTGTAATCCACTTTGGTTCTGGGAGGTGGAAGTTGGAATGTCTGCCTACTCCATTGCCATCTTGCCATGCCCCAAGATTAGGGATTTTGAACAGTGCTCACTTTTTTCTTTAATGTTAAAAGCATGGTAAACATTGATACAGAATTTTAGTCTAGGAATGCATTCTAAATATATAATAGGACAAATTAGAGAAAAAAATAAACAAGATCTTATTCATATTGCTGTTTAAAATACTAAAAATGTAAAATAAAATGTTCAACACTAGAGAACCAGTAGAATAAAACATGGAACCACTAGAATGATGATGCAATTCTTAAAAATGAATATGCAGATAAATATTTTTGACATAAAAAATGAATCAATAATCAATAAATTTGGCTAGAAAGGGCATTGTTTGTGAATATAGATTTTGTGTTTCCCTAAGACATTTAACATTATCCCAAGGAAAAGATCCATAGAATCAACTTCTTTTGACATCTTCTACCTGGCATATATTCTATCTATACTGTGGATCAACAGTGTATTAGTGCAATTGTTAAATGCACCTTTTCCCACTGTCTGGGAGACCTCAGAGGCTTAAAATAACAAATGTCACTATCCATATGGGATGTATTAAGATTGTAATGTAGTCAGATTGATGAAGATTGTGAAAACAGTTTTTTTGTGTGTGTGTTTGTTTGTTTTACTCTGGACACAGAACACCTCTTGAGGGTAAAAAAAGATGCAGTTAAGGCCATGAGGGATAATTTGTTGGCATAAAGTGTGGATTGTTTTGTGTTCCTAGTGATCAACCCCTTTCAAAGGGTAGGAGAGGTAGTAAGTGGTCTGGTTCCCCCAACGATACGTCAACTGACTGGAGCTTCAGAAACAACTTGGAGGACACATTATTTGTCTTCTTGAGTTTGGGGGATATGAGGACTGGTTTATTTCTGAAAATGTTTAAAGGAGAGCTGCTGACTTCTAGCTCTCCTGGTGGGAGAGGAAAGAAGAATGCCTGCTATGTAGTGAGCTGCACATCCATTGACAGGGGATGAGGTGTGTTTTTTCCAGGTGTCAAACCTTGAGAGATGGCATCACTCATGAAATTACATAAAAGGTATTTACCTAAGAGGACAGCAGGAAAGACTGGAGATGAATCTCTAAAGTTGGAGGCTAAGGAGGGAGTTGTAAGTGACCCAACACAGAAAGCCTTACTTATACCAGAGAACTGCTCTCAGAGCTTCCTAACTGGATGGGGAGGAAAAGCACATTGGTGGTACTCACAAAAGTGCTCCATTTAAGAAATATCCAATGCATTGTTGTTTGATACATAGAGAGCTTTGATACCACATTGCAAATGTCCTAACCAAGTATGACCTCTGCATGTAACCTCCTTGCTTTCTCTGTGTAACAGCCATGAAGGGGCCAAAGAAATCTGGTGAGTGAAAAACAAGAACTGTAGTAGCGGCATGGAGAAATAGTGAAGAAACTGCCAGCCTCCTCCCACTTCATCCTTCTGAACTGAGGAAGGGGAACAGGTTTAAATTGCATAAGAAATTCAAGCTTTGAAATCAACTGAATCTGTTGTCTTAATGCAATGGTACCTTCATGAAGTTACATCCTAGGTTGGGGATAAAATAGTTGGTAAATCAGGGCAAAGGGAAGATATGAGAAAGAATAAAATTACTTTCTGCTTCTACCTTATTAAAAATAATCAATGAAAAAACTTAAAGTTTCTCTGATAGGCAACTTACTAATTATAAAGTTATTTTAATCTTTCCAAATTCTCACTTTTAAGTCCTTTTTTATAATAATCTGAAACCAGTCCTCAAATAGACTTTATAGCTTTAGTGGCAATTAATTTCTATCCCGAATGAGACTAATATATATAATAGTGCTTCTTTACCCTCAAACTTCAATTCTAAAATATCTCTTATTTTAGGTAAATGTTTCTATTTCTTTTACCCTTTTGGCCTCAGATCTAAATATTTTATTGATATATTAAATGGTAGTACTAGAGTTCAAAGTAATTACATTGGGAACAATTGTTAGTTGAATTTAAAAGGTAAAGAGCTCAGAAGAGGTAGAGATTTAAACTTTGAGTGAAATGTTGGTCTCTCTGCACTATGATGGGGAGTAACTGCTCCCACACACAAGAGAAGAATCCTGCACATGCCGATGACTAAATTCTGGCAGAAACCCTTCTTTTGTGTGGGGTTTTTTTTTTTTTTTTTGGTACCAATTTCATATATAATTTGTTGAAGGGGAAGTGAAATAAACAGTGCCATTTTTATTCCCTTGCTTTCATGGCCATTGCCATCTTGCTCACCCACAATTGAAGACTTGTTCGTGATGCACTGATTATAAATTGGGCGGGCTAGCTGAGAATAGTGAAAAATGCAATCAAGACCAACGTGCATCTTGCTTTAATTCTTTTATTATTTCTCCAGCTTGCAATTTTGCCTCTGGCTTTCATTCAGTAGTTAGCTTCAGCAGTTATGCCATGCTGCATAGGAACGAAATAGAATAAGAATTAATTTGGGGGGTGATTCTGAACCATCATATTGGTGGCAGAATGCCAGCCCTTCTGAATACCTTTCCCAAAGTCTCAAATCCCCAAACTTTCGGCTGTTATAGTCAAATAAATGTTGCAGTTTTCAATGGTACCTGTTACATTAAATCACATATTGATGGGGAAAGAAAGCAGAAACATCATGCCACTGTATAGGGAAAAAATGAGGTCTAGAAGATCAATAGTAGAACCCAATAGTAGGGTTTTTCTGTAAGTGAGAAATAATTTGTGGTGTTTAAGGCACTGCTATTTATTCAGATGGAAACAAACAATATTTCACATGAGTTTCTATGTTAGCTTGGAGGCTGTTTCTCCTATGGCATGAGAGAACCTGGAGACTGTGCTGTCTCCACTCTATGGTATAGAAAGCAAAGAGGTACATATAGCAGAGCCCAGATTCCCAGTAAATTACTCACTAAACTGGCAGACAGATCATTAACAACAGTGTTGCCTATGGATAAATTGGTCAGCTATCAGCACACTCCTAGATGTGTGAAGCATACTGATACAGCCCGGCTTAATTTATGTGGATTAGATTTGTGGTATTCAAAGACATTCACACTTCATCCTTTTAAGCCATCTGCTAAGCAGTCAATGTTCTCTCTCACCTGGCCTATTTTTTATCACCAAACTCACGCATTATTTTTATTATTTATTTCAAAGCATGGCTGGTGTTCTTCTTGCTGCTGAGAAAACACCAGCCCTTCTTTTCATTTCTCTTCAGTCTTCTGGGAACATTTATCTTTACTTTACCACTTCCTCATCTTCCACTCATTCCTTAGTCAACTCCAATGGGCTTCTGATCCTATCATTTTATCATGAACGCTGCTGCGCAGGACTTCAAGGCCTAAGAGGCTATTTCAAAGAGACGATATTCAGTTTCTTTGCTTCCTCTCCCCTCAAGATACTGTTCTCGGTCTCCCTTCTGGGCATCACTTTCTGTACTTGGACCTTAAATGCTAGAGATCCTCAGGGTTCTCCATGGACCCTTTTCTCATTCTACACACACACACACACACACAGACACACACACTCACTCATGTTCATTTTATCTACACTAGTGGCTTCATTATTATTATGTACTCAGCATCCAGATCCACATTCCTGATAACATGCTTCTTCTGATTTTCAGCTGCATGTTAGATATCTCTACTTGGTTTCATAACAGAAATGAAAATGTCTCTAGAGCACATCAGCACTCGTGAAATTTCCCTTCCAGACTTAGCTCCAGCAGCTCTTCCTACTCAGTGAATCATGCCTACAATCTACTTTCTCAAGCTATGAAATCTAGGAAATATCCAAGCTCTTTTCTATGTCCCTGTTCTCTTTTCTCAATCTCTATTTTAAAACTCAAACCAATCTTGATCATTTTACTCTATAAAAATCTCTTGAGTATATCTACTTCTTTCCATATGATTAGCTTTGATCTAATTTAGGCCATTGTCCTCCCTTAACTGTGAATTAGTTTTTAGCTGCTGCCAAACAAGTTATAGACAGTCCTCAGGTTATGAACAAGATAGATTTTGTGGGCTTGAAAATGTTGGAGTATTTATATGCACCGAAAAGTAAAAGTACATACTATGTCAAGACAAACATCTGTCTAAGTTGTATTTAATAGGTGTGCCTATTCCAATTTATATACAAATTGAACTTAAGAACAAATCTACAGAACCTATCTTGTTCATAACCTGAAGACTGTCTGGACTACAAACTTGGTGGCTTAAAATAACACAAATTTACTATTTTACAGGTCTGGAGGTCAGGAGTCCAAAGTGGGTCTCAATGCAGCTAAATTCAGAAATGAAGAAACTGGTAAACCAAGGCATTTATCAATCAAATCTTAATTATAATATATTGATCTGGATCAATAGTAGACTTATGTCTTAGTTTCTTATTGCCGCTATAACAAATTACTGCAAATTTAGTGGAATAAAACAATATAATTTATTAGCTTACTGTTATGGAGGTCAGAATCTAAAATGGTCCTCACCTTCAAAGTCAGTAATGGACAGTCAAGCATTTCTCACGTTGCCTCATTCTGACACTGATTCTCTTTGCTTTTTTCTTTACTTTCAGAGGATTACATCAGGCCCAACCAGGCAATTCAGGATAATCTTTCTCTTTTAAAGTTAGCTGATTAGCAAACTTAATCCTCTTTACAACTTTAATTTCCCTTTGCCATGTAACATATTTCCAGGTGTTAGGGATTAGGATATAGACAACTTTGTCAAGGGCAAAGGAGGTATAATTTTGTCTGTTTACCAAACTGGGCCTATAAAATGTATAACATACATATATATTAGCAATAAAATATACATAATGTAAAACCATTTTAAAGTATTTATGGCACAAACAGCATTACTATCTAGTTCCAGAACACTTTTATCCCTCCAAAAGAAAACCCTATATCTATGAAGCAGTCACTCTTCATTCTGCCACTAATCTGTGTTCTGTCTCAATGCATTTGCTTATTTTGAATATTTTAAATAAATAGAATCATACAATATATGATCTCTTGTGTTTGGCTTTTTTCATTTAGCACAATGTTTTCAAGTTTCCTCCACATTGTAGCATGAAACAATACTTCAATTTATGGCTGAATAATATTTCATTGTATGGATAGACCACATTTTGTTTATCCATTTTTCAGGTAATGATCATTTGAATTGTGTATGGCTTTTGGCTACTATGATAGTTCTCCTAGAAACGGCTGACCACATTTGATGTTCTACTTCATGCTCCCCACATCCCTGTCATATTGAACTGTATTCAGTTTCTCCAGCATGCTGTGTGTACTTGCCTCCGAACTACTCTCTTGCTGTTACTCTTGCCTCAAACACTCCTCCACATCTCTCCTCTCTGAAACTAGTGATTGCCTATATAACTCTATGGTCTCATTTAGAAATCATTTTCCACTGAAATCCTCCCTGATCTTCAGCAGAAGATCTAGGCATGTGGGGCTGGACCTTTTATGGTTTCAAGGGCTCTTTTTAAGAAAAGGAATCCAAATTGACAATACAAAAGTATAATAAAATATGTTTTTAGAATAAAAACAGAAATCCAAACAAATGATTAAATGATTTTATAAAAATCTAAGTTTAACAAACATTACCTAATCCAAAAAAGTACTATAGTTTTATCAATTTACTGTCTGACACATTCACTTAATTTTTCAAAACATTTTTTTTTGCTTAAAAGTTTTAAATCACTCTTTTATTATGATATACATGTATAATATCATTTACTATTATCCAATGTATTTGACTGAAAATTTTATATTTCATAATTTACTCCTGATGTCATATAAATTTTTAGGATTATCATCAAATTTGGAAAAAAACTATCAAATTTCTATCATAAGCTATAAGATTTTTTGTGCAGTGACTAATCTTAACACTCTTCAAATTGATAATTCACATTCATTTTTTTCTCAGATGTCCTTGTTGTAGTAGTAGTAGTATGTTAGGAGTTTTATATTAATTACATTGATGTCAGAATTTTTGGTCAAATCAGCAACAAATTTAAATATTTCTCCAGTGTGTTTAAATAATATCCTCCAAGTAACATTATCAAACAATCTGAGAATGTAGTCATTGCTTCATTTGAAAATTTTCTCTCCCTTTTAATAAATTGCTTTTTATTTGACTTGAAATTGTTTACTATTTGCTTCTTAATATCAGAATAATTCATACTGATTTTATTGATCATCTCTATTATTTTGTTTCATATTCTATTAATCTTTTTCAATTTTTTAATAAATAATATTAAAGATAAAAAATAGGCCCTGGCCGGTTGGCTCAGCGGTAGAGCGTCGGCCTAGCGTGCGGAGGACCCGGGTTCGATTCCCGGCCAGGGCACACAGGAGAAGCGCTCATTTGCTTCTCCACCCCTCTGCCGCACTTTCCTCTCTGTCTCTCCCTTCCCCTCCCGCAGCCAAGGCTCCATTGGAGCAAAGATGGCCTGGGCGCTGGGGATGGCTCTGTGGCCTCTGCCTCAGGCGCTAGAGTGGCTCTGGTCGCAACATGGCGACGCCCAGGATGGGCAGAGCATCGCCCCCTGGTGGGCAGAGCGTCGCCCCTGGTGGGCGTGCCGGGTGGATCCCGGTCGGGCGCATGCGGGAGTCTGTCTGACTGTCTCTCCCTGTTTCCAGCTTAAGAAAAATGAAGAAAAAAAAATAAAAAATAAAAAAATAAAGAAGAGTTCTCTTCACAAACATCCAAATCAAGTGTCTATGACACATTGATCTTTTTTCAGAGCACTTTTGAATCCACTTTCCTATAGCACTCTGATGTAGTACTTAAAGAATGGGTTCACAAATGGGAAACCTGAGTGCAAGAAACATTTTAGATCATATATTTTTGTCAGTGGCATGACTGAGAAAAGAGATTACATTACTCAAATTATTCTCTACTTTTATTCTTCCCAAGAAAAACGGTTAGTGTATTAACCATTATGATTGTCTAGACACAGTAAAATTACAGTGCTTATTTTTCATTCTGTGGGTCTTATAAGATCTGAGATATTAACCTGAAAGTAAATGCTCTCACAGGTCATGATGCAATGTGATAAATTGGTCTAAACAAGTTTTAGTTTTGCAGTTCTCCTTGTTTCATAAGCTATGCACTAAAAGGATATTGACTGAAAGGCTCTCCACAATGTGAAGCCTCAATGTATTACTTATACCTAGGCAACTTTTGAAGATGAAAATAGACTTTTGGATATGAGTAAGTTTTAAGTAAATATTTCTAAAATGGAGATATGGAATATATTTTTTTATGATTTTAGTTTAAATTCTTTGTTTAAAATTTTTATTTATTTTCAAGAGAGAGGAAGGGGGAGAGAGAGCACGATAGGAAAGTCCATCTATTTCTGCGTGTGCCCTACCAGGATCAAACTTGCAACTCTGTGGTCCAGGACGGCGCTCTATCCAACTGAGCAGTCCAGGCAGGGCAGTTTTGTAAAAATTATCTTTAAGGCTAATTTTTTAATCTTCTCAATTAAGGAAGCAATTATTAAATTTTAAAAGAGAAAAATTTTATTTAATGAAAATAAAACCAGACAATTGCAAGTAATATTACATGGGAATTTTTATTAAATATTATATGTTTGTTATAATGTGGTTGATTTATCGATATAAAAATAAAATGGAGAGACACAGAGACATAGAGATACAGAGGGACAGAGATGCAACATCTATTCACCCTACACAGGTTTCTGATACCATTGATTGTTACATGTCTTTATGAAGTTAAAAATAAATATTTTGAACTATTGAATCATCTACTGAGATTTGGGGTGAATTTTCATAGAAGCTATAGGTAGATAAAGCATTCATTGAATTCTTAGTATTTTCTGAGGATCTCCTTCAGCAAAAAGGAGACTTTGTCCAGGCAGTAATTGACTGTTGCAGGTTCTTCAGAAAAATTCAATGAATGGATAAATACTATATCCATTCTTTTTCTACCCCAAGTGAACACACACACACACACACACACGCACGCACGCACGCACGCACGCACACACACGCCCCTTCAAGAAGTCAACTCACTCTCCTTTGGAGAATTTTAGTTGTTAAAATTTTTTTTTTAATTTTGATATTAGGTCTGTCTCTTTGTAACTTCTACCAGCTGACCTCTGTTCAAGTCCCTGTCACCTTTCTTGCCCATTCAAATGTGAGAGGACAACTGTTGTGACTTTTCGGACACTTGTTGTTCCTTGAGCTATACATAATAATTTTTGATAGTCTAAAATTTAAAATCTTCACTCAAAAGAGTATCTTTATCCTATTAGAATAAGAATTTTTTTTAGGCAAGCATGTATAAAGGCAGCTAAACTGAATCTCATGAAAACTCATTTTCTTTCTATGCTATGGAAAGCATGAGCACTACCACCACCTTTTAAGGGATTATTTTGATGCCATAGTATATTATATCTTACACATATATCTACATCCCTTCATAAAGTCACATAAGTATTTTACTTGGAGACTTCTCAGAGCTGGCTGGTTTAAAGGTCAGATGCTTCCTCTGTTTACCGTTTGTACTGTAGAGTGACTGTGAGGTTCTCAGCCTAAAAAGATTTAGTTTGCACTGTAGAATGTCCTCAGACTTCAGCAAAGACTTTAAAGTGTGTTCTGAACATTTGTAAGGGTGCTGGAATAAATTGCCATTGAATTTGTTTAGCTCACTATGAAAGTTCTGTGAATAAAAGACTGAGTTCCAATTCAACTAAACTGGATTTCATTAAGCCAAGAATTCATGTTATTAAATAATCACTAATTTTTCAGCAGTGGCCATTAGATTAAAAATAGAGCACTGTTTTATATATTCATGTGTGAGTTGAATCTTGCTTTCATGAAAGTAATCAGTCTCACAGGGCATATGCAAAAAGTGTCATGGACATGCACTGAATTTTTTTTTTCTCTTTCTCTTGTTAGGTTATACAAAAGCAGATATTTGTTTCCATGTGATATATATTGGGGTCATGAGACCCAGTAACCAGATTAAATAATTTCTCTAGGTTTCATTGATATGACTTCACAGGACCTGGTGGAAAGTGTCACACTGCTTGGCAATCCCACAAAGGAAGGGCTAGTTGTCACAAATGTGCAAAGATGTTTCTTGGATGCTTATCTAGTGAAGGAACTTTCTTTGTATTTTCTGATCATGGTATATGTACACTTTATATAGCTCCAGGTTATGTGGAGTGTAGGTAAAAACATTTGGGTTAGTGTAGCTGGCTTTCTTCTGACCCATGCCCTCAGGAGATGCAGCAGAGAGAATAAAGCCCTACATGCAGTCTGGGAAAAGGGCAACCCCCTTTTCTGGAAGCCATTCAAATTGAGTAAAAGTAAACTTTTCTCTCCATAAAAGACCAGGATGTAGAGGAGTTTATTTCCCTTCATATCCAGGAGATACCACCTTTTCTCTCTTACCTCCTCATCCGTGTGAAGTCTAGCACTTCCCAATGAGAACCTTAGTGACTAGAATGAAAAGCCTTCCATAAGTCAATGTCATTTTGGGATCATAGGTGAAGCTATTCCTCTAGGGTGTCTGTAGCCAAGAAGCTGCCCATGTGTCTTTGGGGCAAGCTCTCCACGATTACGTTGGAAGATGATGGGTGGAGTGGATTAACCACAGATAGTGTTTTGCGGTTAATTCGGTGAAGAGACTCTGGGAAGCTGTGCATTTATCTCCCAATTATTGTAAAATGCTACTCAATGTAATGATGTATTGGGAAATGGAAAATGCTGAGGGGGCATTTAGCAATCATGCCCTAACAGTTTCTCTCAGTAGAGGATAGTTTCTTTCTTTCCTTGTTATGCTAATATATAGAAGTAACAGCAAATACAACAGACTGGGTGGCTTTACAACAAACATTTATTTTTCACAGTTCTAGAAGCAGAAGTCTGAGATCAGGCTGCCAGTATGGTAAGGTTCTTGGTGAGAGCCCTCATCCTGAGTCACAGATGACTGCTTTCTCATGGCAGAGAGAGCACTGGTCCCTTCCCCTTAGAAGGACACCAACATGGGCTCTACCCCTATGACCTTATTCAAACCCAATCACCTCCCAAAGGTCCCACCTCTAAGTACCATCACTTTGTGGGGTAGGACTGTACCATAGTAATTAGGGAAGGAGGACACAAACATTCAGTTCATAGCACCTTCCATTGGAAAGTATTACAGACTAAATTTTATTGCCTTGTGAATCTGGGTCAGCTACTCAACTTGTCCTTGTCTCAATTTCTTCATCTCCAGAATGAGGATATGATATTACTTACCTTATAGGATTGTTGTAAGCATGAAGGACTTCATTCACGTAAAACCCCCTTAGAATAGTAGCTGACAGAGGTTAATATTTAGCAAGTGTTGGCTTTACCCACATATAATAGGAAGAAACTACATTCCCCCAACTAGATACCACATATCAGAAATGTGATCTCCCTTTATCTTTGTGTGCACCCCAGCATAGCCAAATATCTTAGGCCATGGCAAAATATTGCTTTTGGTGGAAACCTCTAAATCAGTGTTTGCAATCTGGATGAGACTGAGAAAGTGTTCTGTGTTTCACTAGCTTGTTTAAGTCTGCACTCACATTTATAATCCCTTAGCTCTTTCTCACTGGCACCTGTCCAAGTCGCTATGTAGAACAGTTAGGCAGGTCTTCCTTAAGAGTTGTGCACTCAGAGAATATGAATTCCAGGGAAATCATGAGTCTTTGGGTTGCAACATGGATGGGTATTCAGACTGCAACTGCAAGACCTCAGAGTAGATTGAACAGAACTTTTCTACCTACTAAGAACAGGAGAGGAGGGTATGAACAAAGAGCTGGATGTCAGATGTTAAAGGAGGGAACAGATGCTTAACATTTCTCATCAGAAGACTTTCTTCTAGAGAAAAACCCAGGTGGGCGGCTATTCACAAGTTCTATAGAATGATCCATTAGAACGTGGATAACAAAAATGGCGCTACTGATTTTCAACATCTTTAATATCTTTGGCAGTTAAATTTTTCTTTGTCATAGCAGATCTTTAATAAGTGTGCCTCTGATTTTATTTTAAAACTGGAATGCAAATGAAGTATACTTAAAGTGACATGAATGCTGCTCTTTAAAAATTTCCTAAATAGACCCTTTGAAAAATCATGACTATCAGAAAAGTGTTCTCTAAATCATTCAACTTTTGAAGAACTATACTAAATGATTCCATTCCTAATATGGTTTAGTAAATTCAGATATTCCATGCACATTTCCCTTATATCTCAGTTACAAAATAATAGAATTTAGAAATTTCTTTCACTTTCCAAATAGGTAACACTGAGGAAAATATAATCTAGAATGGGAAACACATGCCTGACAGAATCTGAAACAAGCAGTTAAATTGTCTTAGGTTTCAAGAGAAGCTGAGGAGAGGAGACATGGTTCTTCAGTACATGGCCTGACTTTATGAAACTTCTTGTGGGAAGAAGAATGCATTGTTATAAAAATAAATACTTTTGGGGAGGGAGGGGCACAAAGAAAACCAGATAGAAGGTGACAGAAGACAATTTGACTTTGGGTGAGGGGTATACAGCATAATCAAATGTCAAAAATAATCTGGAGATGTTTTCTCTCAACATATGTACCCTGATTTATCAATGTCACTGCACTAAATTTAAAAATAAATAAATAAATAAATAAATACTTTTGGGCTATAGAAATGTTCAAAATTAAAGAAGAATAAAGAAATTGAACAACTGAGGCAATATCAAATACAAGTGGAAGAAGAATTTTTATAAAAGACAATAATGGGTCAATTGAAAAAGTGAAATAAGGAGAGCAGATCAGATAAAGAATTGTATCAATGATATATAATTATAGTACAGTTTATAATTATACTCTGACTATGTGAGAACATATCTTTAGTAGGAAATACACATTGAAGTATTTAGGGGTAAAGACTCATGTATATGCAATTTAGTTTGAAATTATGTATAAAAATATTGTATCTATTTTGTGCACAGAATATAGTATTTATATAAACATATATAAAATACATATATATGTGAATACAAACACACATTCAACATGCTCATATACAAAGTCTTAGTCTGTGAGGGCTGCTATAACAAAAATGCTATAAACTGGGTGACTTATAAACAACAAACTTTTTTCTCACAGTTCTGGGTGGAGGGGAAGTCCAAGATCCTGGGACTGACAAATCTGATGTCTGGTGACAGCCATCTCACTGTAACATTACCTGGTGGAAGTGACAAGGGAGCTTTCTCAGATCTTATAAGGGCACAAATCCATTTCTTAGGGTTCTGCTCTCATGACCTAATCACTTACCAAAAGCCCCATCTCCTAATATCATCACCCTGGGGTCTGGATTTCAATATGGGAATTTTGTGAGGACACAAATATTCAGACCACAATGAAACACATGATAAAGCAAATGTTATCAATAACTGAATCTGGCTAAAAGGTATACAAATCTGCTATGTACTATTCTTATTCTTAAAACTTTTTTGTAAGTATTAAGGTGTTTTTAAATAAAAGGTAAAAAATAAATAAGTAAAAATTCAGCCTCAACCAAAAAAATTAAAATTTTCTAATTTTCAACATTTCATTACTCGGAATGCCTTGGGAGTGACACAGTATATTCATTGTAAGCAAATTGTTTAAGAAAATATTATGGAAAGCAAAATTCAATTAACAGTATAAAAGAAGGCCTTCTGAACAAGCAAAAGCACTTGGCTGGTGTTTACAATTTGGGAAAAACCTATCCTGTGGTAAAGAAACTAACAGACTTGAACGGGGACCAGTACAGTCTCTAGGCAGAGAGGCTGCATGCCTATAGGTCTCTGAGTCTTCTTAGATGTCTCTGATGAGCCTAAGGAAGAGGCCAGGCTGACATGTTAAGAGAGAGAAAGGAGAAAGGGAAAGAAACAAAATAAATAGTAAGAGAGAAAGAGGAGAGAATCATTAGCTACTATTCATCGAGAGCTTACTATGTGCTGACATTATTTTTGGTTCTTTTATTCCTACTCCCTCCCCGACTAAGCCAATGAGGTTTAGTATCATTTCTATTTCACAGGTAAAGAACCTGGGATCACAGAAGCTTCTGTATGGGTTAGACTGTGGCAGAGCTGATATTTAAACTGAAGTCTGCCTGACCTCAAAGCCATGAACTACTACATTATACAGCCCTCATGGTCTCTTACGGAGAAGGGCACTGACGGGGCCTCAAGGGTTCCAAGGCCTGTTGGCAGTTCCCGGGCAGGGCCATAGGGGTCAAGATGTTAAGAACATTCAGTTTCACTTTGGCTCTTCAAACCTTAAGTTCTAGAAGTCAATAAAGCACTACTGGCACATCCCAAGGAGTAGTTTCTTAGATTGTCTAGCACCTAGTGCCAAGAGAAGCAATTCCATTCTCATGTGGCCCCAGGTAGTTCCAAATCCCTTTCCTTCCTTGCTATGTAGACATGCACTGTGAAGTGTAAAAAGTGATTTGGGGGCCAAATACTGCAGTATGGATGGAAAACTCTTGCCTCATGCAGAAGCAGCTGTGGAGTTCTTGATATTATTCTTTCTCTGTCTGTTAAAGAAGCCAAGTGAAAATGTACTCAACAGGATGGTAGGCAGTTTGCTTAAGGAACTGCACACATCACACTGATATTAACTTGTTCACTAGGTTTTCAGTAGATGGGTAATAAGATTCCAAATAGAGCCAATAAATGAGTACACTTATGGATGGAGATCTTCAGCATGCAGGTTCTATTTTCTTTACTCTCCAACAAAACCAAATTATGGCTCAGCCCTGCTCATGAGTTAATTTTTCCTATTCAAAGACCAGGGATGCCAAGTTTAAGTAGATTATTACTTTTTAAACACCTTTAATTTGACTATATTTTAAGACTAGAAACAAAACAGGCTGCAAAACAGAATTAGCCAAACCAGCTGATGTGGGATATATAGCTGATTAAAAATTGTCTTGCATCTGACCTGTAGTGATGTAGTGAATAAAGCATTATCCTGGAATGCTGAGGTCACCAGTTCGAAACCCTGGGCTTGCCTTGTCAAGGCACATATGAGTGTTGATGCTTCCTGCACTCTCCCTTCTCTCTCTCTCTCTCTCCCTTCTCTCTGTTTCTCTCTTCTCTAAAATGAATACAATCTTTAAAAAAATTGTCTTGCTTACAAGAAGCACTTAGAACTTCTTCAGTCTTAGTTTTCTTGCTTTTATTCCATTGCTGTAATTTAGATCCTTGTGTATAGGTAATATGGCTCACATATCTTAATGAAAATGTTTCATTATAGTTAATTCCCAGTGTAGGTAAACCCCAATTCATTTGTCTTTGTTTGTTTGTTGAGTATTTATTTTTATTGCTGTTAGTGGCAAAGATTAAACAATTCTATTATTTAAGTAATTTTTTAAATAAACTGCACATTTATTCTGGGTCAGATATGATGAAACTAAGACATAGTCTACAATCTCAAGGTTCTCATCAACCAAAGGGAGAATCTGGAAAATAAACAGACAAACACCACTTAGTAAGGCAGGTAGCTATAGCCCCTGCCCTTGAGGTTGACTCCTCCTTCTGCTTTATCTCAGGGCAAGTGTTTACTTGTACAGAAGGACAGAGCCAAAGGCAGTTTCTTCCTATGAATATGTGCTTCTCATGGGAAAGGGAATTGAAAGGGGATTTGGGGCCAAAAGAGGAAACTAGCTTGATGTGCTTCCAGGCTTGTGGTAAGGCGTGGACACAGGAGCCTGTGGTCAGATGATGACTTTCCCAGGAAAGAGGCTCCTTACCTTGTCTGGAGCAGCAAAGTTGAAATTTGGTTGCAGTTAAATTGATGTACAGGTGGAGCACTGTCCTATCCATTTTAAGCCAATTAAATAGGATAAAAAAGACAAGAAATACCTCTGAGTACTTTATGATTGAGATTGTCCCTCTGTACACTGGATGCAGAGAAAAATGGTTGATGAAAGGAGAAGCATGTCTCTTGGGGTATAATTTTCATTTGCAGAGCTACAGTAACTAACAAACAGAGAAGCATAAGATACAGCCAGTTTTTGCTTCCAAAAAAGGACTAACTGGTTCAACAAAGCAAAGAGTGGTTTTTCTATATATTTATTCCAGGTGAAGAAGTACTCTTTGGAGTACTTGCTCGAACTCCTTCACATAGGTCTCTATTTGATACATTTGGAGAAATGTGGTTTTAATGTATGATTCATCAGCCAAAAAGAAGGTTGTGTTTGGCTTTCTAAGAGGTGATCGAGTATGGAGATGAGTGAAGGAAATTTTAAATAATATTTTTAGTTATTTCAAAATTAATTGATAGAATCATGAACTGAATTCAAAGGCTATTTAGGCCAATGTTTCCTGAGAAATTCGCCAGATGGCCTGACCAGGCAGTGGCGCAGTGGATAGAGCGTCGGACTGGGATGCAGAGGACCCGAGTTCGAGACCCCGAGGTCGCCAGCTTGAGTGTGGGCTCATCTGGTTTAAGAAAAATCCCACCAGCTTGAACCCAAGGACGCTGGCTCCAGCAAGGGGTTACTCGGTCTGCTGAAGGCCCGCGGTCAAGGCACATATGAGAAAGCAATCAATGAACAACTAAGGTGTTGCAATGCGCAGTGAAAAACTAATGATTGATGCTTCTCATCTCTCTCCGTTCCTGTCTGTCTGTCCCTGTCTGTCCCTCTCTCTGACTCACTCTCTGTTTCTGTAAAAAAATAAAAAAATAAATAAAAATTAAAAAAAAAATTACAAATGGAAAAAAAAAAGAAATTCACCAGATGTTATGTCGTTATGTCTGAACACACTTGAGAGGATTTTGAACACCAGTTTATTGGTCAAATAAGTTTGTAAATATGATATATAGGTTTTCTTGCTTATAGTTTGCATTGGGTGTGGGGGACAGGCTGTAAGCAGTCAGGGTCATTATACCCTAAGGTTTAGTTTTAAGATGAAGACTTTCCCACCCTAAGTGACTTTGTATCAGAGACTTCCTTGTTTGTATATTGGATTAAAGGTTTTGATTTCTACACAATAAAATGGGGCAGACCGGAAGCTTGCTCTCTTGATTCCTGAGATTAGCATTAGAGGAGAGAGCATAGAAAGGAGAGCAGTGAAAGACCACGTGGAGGAGAGGAGAAGCAGCCAAGATGGCAGAGTGCTGAAGGAGAAGCCAGTTTGTGCAGAGTTTGTGCAGAGAGAAGGAGATGGGGAACAGAGGTGAATAAGCTGGTGAGGTAGACACCTTTGATTCTAGGAAAACTTGGATAAGTCAGTAGCTTTGTGAGCACTGAATGAGTGGGTTTTGGAGCCCAGTGTGTGTTTTTACTTGCCCGCCAGGTGCAAGCTAGGATTAAAGATAATGGCCCACCAGTTCTTGGCTCCGTTGTTTCATTACCGTCTGTCTGAATCAAATGCGAACCTGCATTGGCCAGGCTGCTGTGATGGTGGCCGTGAATACTGGCCTGACACAGTTAAAGTCTGAATTCAAGACTATTCTTTAACATTTTTAAGTTTTCTCAAAAAGACTCCTAAGAAGAAGAATAATGTTTAGGAGGTGAACTTACCAAGGCCCAATCAGAGAAGCCAGATCTACATGAAGCACAAAATCATCTTCTGCCTGTTGGGGTCTTAGAATTGTTTTAAATGAAAGGGGCAACATCCATAACTGCCAGTTGAAGTAGTCATTGAAACAGGCACAATGACCACTAAAATAGCCCGCTTTTTAACTTAAATATGTTTCATTATTGGACATTATAACAAACTAGAAGTGAATGAGATCACTTAAATTTATCAGATAGTTCATTTCCTGAGAAACTTTTTGCTTTCTTCTTCATTTTCTCATACTCTATCTAGTATCTAATTATGGGGAATGTTGCAGAAAACAACAAAAGAAAACTTAACACCAGACTTGATTATATATGGCAAGCAAGGTGTGATTGCCAAAGCTTAAAAGGTTTGTAATTAGCCTGAATATACTTGTGTTATCAGCTAGAGTTATTAGGGTATCTTTAAATC
The DNA here is from genome assembly GCF_036850995.1 of Saccopteryx leptura. Classification (NCBI taxonomy): domain Eukaryota; kingdom Metazoa; phylum Chordata; class Mammalia; order Chiroptera; family Emballonuridae; genus Saccopteryx; species Saccopteryx leptura. Next base: position 137,566,747 of record NC_089506.1, read on the forward strand.
CCTGAGGGTATAGGGGGGCAAAACTTTGCCTACACTCATCTAAGTGTATAGCTCAGCTCTTTAAAAAAAAGATAGATTAACAAGAAAAAAACAGTTTATTAACTTGTGCAGCATGCATCACAAATTGCTAAACCAAACGCCATACATAATGGCTGCTTTGAAGTCCAGTTCATATAAGCTCTTCAACAAAAAAAGCAATAAATCTGTTGAGAAATTACAAGACAAAAGAAGGAAGTTTTAGGCTTTCAAAGATGGGAAACTGTGGGAAGGTAAATAAATAGGAGGAAGCTAACAGAGTAGGATTTGCTGGCAGATTGTTCTGGTGCCGTCCCTGGGCTGATAAGTCTGTCTCCAGTTAAAGGAGAATTTATATTCTGCATTTGGGTAGAAAAGGGGAAGGGTTTTCTTTTTCCCCTACATTTGCTGGTTCTTAGTTGCCATTAGTTCAAAATAATATTTATGTCAAACAGGGCTATTTTAGGGTCATGTATTCTGGTTTCCTTCAAGTTCCACTTAATAAGGGCCTTCTCTGGCCAAAGTGTGTCTTGAGCACTTGTAATGATGTCCTCTTTCCTCTGATGTCCTCCCTACTAGTTCTGGAGTCTCAACAATGGAAAACGATTCCATGCCTTTTTTGTAACTTGTTATTTTTAAATCATACAATACTTACAGAAGTTTTGCAAAGATAGAGGCTCTGCCCTTAACCCAGCTTTTCTTAATGTTAACCATTCTAGGTATTGCTATCTCATTTGGTTTGAATTAACATTTCCTTATTGATTACTGATGTTAAGCATTCTTTCATATGCTTATTAACATTGTTGTATGTCTTCTTTAATGAAGCATCTGTTCAGAAATGTGTCTATTTTATAATTGGGTTGTGTGTTTTCTTATTATTGAGTTTTGAGACTACTTTAAATATTCTGGATAAAGTTAATGATCACATACTTAATTTGCAAATATTATTCCCTTTGGTGCTCTTTATTTCTTTTTGTATATCCAAGTTTCCATCTGATATCATATTACATCTGCCTGATGAATGTCCTTTAGCATTTCTTGTGGAGTAGATCTGCAGGCAATTAATTCAATTATTTTTTACTTGTTTGAAATATTTTTTTCTCCTTAAATTTTGAAAGTTATTTTTACAGGTTATAGAACTCTGCATTAATACCCCCCAACCCCACAGTCCCATATTTTCACTTCCAAGATGCCTCTCATTGTCTGCTAATTTATCAGTTTCTGATGAGAACTCTATTGTCACACTTACCTTTTTTATTCTGTATGTAAGTGTTGGTCAAGTAAGTTTGTAAATATGATGTATATGTTTGCTCGCTTATAGTTTGCTTTGGGTGTGGGGGACAGGCTGTAAACAGGCAGGATCATTATAGCCTAAGGCTTAGTTTTAAGACTAAGCTTTTCCCCACACCCTTGACTGTTGCATTATATGGGGTAGTGCACTCTCATGAAGAATCTCATTATGCCTCAGATAAGTGACTTTGTATTAGAGACTTCCTTGTTTGTATATTGGATTAAAGGTTTTGATTTCTACACTATAAAATAGGACAGACCAGGAGCTTGCTCTCTCTCGGTTCCTAAGATTAACATTAGAGAGGAGAGCAGAGAAAGGTCACATGGAGGAGAGGAGAAGCAACCAAGATGGTGGAGTGCTGAAGGAGAAGCCAGCTTGTGCAGAGTTTGTGCAGAGAGAAGGAGATGGGGAACAGAAGTGAATAAGGCTGGTGAGGTAGACACCTTTGATTCTAGGATACTTGGATAAGTCAGTAGGTTTTGGAGCCCTGAAAAGAAAGGGAAGTTTTTTCCCACTGTGTGTATTTCTTGCCCACTGGATGCAAGCTAGGATTAAAGGTAATGGCCCACCAGTTCTTGGCTCTCTTGTCTCATTACCGTCTGTCCAAATCAAATGTGAACCTGCCTGGGCCAGGCGGCTGTGATGGTGGCCGTAGCTACTAGCTTTACAGTAAGCTTTCCTTCTTTCTTCAGCAGTTTGAATATGGTATTTGAAGGTGTGTGTTAGCATTTATCCTTCTTGGTTTTCTCTGATCATGTGATTCTGGTGTTGGCATCTGTCATTAATTTGAACAAACTCAGCTATTTTTTTTCCAACTATTGCTTCTGCCCTGTTTTCTTTTCTCTTATTAGGATTCCAATTACGTGTATGATAGAAATGTTTGATATTGTCCTACGTTCTTGAATATCTTGATTTATTTTTCACTTATTTTTTTCCTTGGTATTTCACTTTGGATAATTTTTTTAAAATTTTTATTAATTTTAATGGGATGACGTCAGTAAATCAGGGTACATATGTTCAAAGAAAACATGTCCAGGTTCTCTTATCATTCAATTATGTTGCATACCCATCACCCAAAGTCAGATTGTCCTCCATCACCTACAATTTAGTTTTCTTTGAGCCCCTCCCCCCCTCCCCCTTCTCTTCTCCCTTCCTCTCCTCCCCTCCCATAACCACCACACTCTTGTCCATGTCTCTTAGTCTCGTTTTTATGTCCCACCTATGTATGGAATAATGCGGTTCTTGGTTTATTCTGATTTACTTATTTCACTCCGTATAATGTTACCAAGATCCCATCATTTTGTTGTAAATGATCTGATGTCATCATTTCTTATGCCTGAGTAGTATTCCATAGTGTATATGTGCCACATCTTCTTTATCCAGTCAACTATTGAAGGGCTTTTTGGTTGTTTCCATGTCTTGGCAACTGTGAACAATGCTGCAATGAACATGAGGCTGCATGTGTCTTTATATATCAATGTTTCTGAGTTTTGGGGGTATATACCCAGTAGAGGGATTGCTGGGTCATAAGGTAGTTCTATTTTCAGATTTTTGAGGAGCCAACCATACTTTCTTCCATAATGGTTGCACTACTTTACACTCCCACCAACAGTGAATGAGGGTTCCTTTTCCTTCACAGCCTCTCCAACATTTGCTATTACCTGTCTTGTTGATAATAGCTAATCTAACAGGTGTGAGATGGTATCTCATTGCAGTTTTGATTTGCATTTCTCTAATAACTAATGAAGATGAGCATCTTTTCATATATCTGTTGGCCATTTGTATTTATTCCTGGGAGAAGTGTCTGTTCATGTCCTCTTCCCATTTTTTTATTGGATTGTTTTTTTGTTTGTTATTGAGTTTTATGAGTTCTTTGTATATTTTGCATATTAGGCCCTTATCTGAGCTGTTGTTTGAAAATATCATTTCCCATTTAGTTGGCTGTCTGTTTATTTTGTTGTCAGTTTCTCTTGCTGAGCAAAATCTTCTTAGTCTTATGTAGTCCCATTCATTTATCTTTGCCTTCACTTCCCTTGTCTTTGGAGTCAAATTCATAAAATGCTCTTTAAAACCAAGGTCCATGAGTTTAGAACCTATGTTTTCTTCTATGTACTTTATTGTTTCAGGTCTTATATTTAGGTCTTTGATCCATTTTGAATTAATTTTACTATAAGGGGACAAACTATAGTCAAGTTTCATTCTTTTGCATGTAGCTTTCCAGTTTTCCCAGCACCATTTGTTGAAGAGGCTTTCTTTTCTCCATTGTGTGTTGTTGACCCCTTTATCAAAAATAGTTTGACCATATATATGTGGTTTATTTCTGGATTTTCTATTCTGTTCCATTGGTCTGAGTGTCTATTTTTCTGCCAATACCATGCTGTTTTGATTGTCGTGGCTCAATAATATAGTTTGAAGTCAGGTATTGTAATGCCCCCAGCTTCATTCTTTTTCTTCAGAATTGCTTTGGCTATTCAGGGTTTTTTATAGGTTCATATAAATCTGACGGTTTTTTGTTCCATTTCTTTAAAAAGTGTCATTGGAATTTTGATGGGAATTGCATTAAATTTGTATATTGCTTTGGGTAATATGGCCATTTTTATTATATTTATTCTTCCTATCCAAGAACAAGGAATATTTTTCCATCTCATTGTATCTTTTTAAATTTCTCTTAACAATGCTTTGTAGTTTTCATTATATAGGTCTTTTCTATTCTTTGTTATGTTTATTCCTAGGTATTTTTTTGTTGTTGCAATCGTGAAGGGGATTATTTTTTTATTTCATTCTCTAATGTTTCATTGTTGGCATATAGAAAGGTTATAGACTTTGGATATTAATTTTGTATCCTGCGACCTTACTGTATTGGTTTATTGTTTCTAGTAATCTTTTAGTGAAGTCTTGGTGGTTTTTGATGTATAGGATCATATCATCTGCAAAAAGTGATACTTTTACTTTTTTTTCCAGATATGGATACCTTTTATTTCTTTATCTTGTCTGATTGCTCTGGCTAGAACCTCTAGCACCATGTTATATAAGAGTGGAGAGAATGGACAACCCTGTCTTGTTCCTGATTTAAGGGGGAAAGCCTTCAGTTTAGTGCCATTTAATATGATGTTAGCTGATGGTTTATAATATATGGCCTTTATCCTATTGAGATATTTTCCTTCTATACCCATTTTGTTGAGTGTCTTAAACATAAAATTGTGTTGTATTTTATCGAATGCCTTTTCTGCATCTATTGATAAGATCATGTGGTTTTTGTTATTTGTTTTGTTGATATGGTGTATTACTTTAACCGTATTATGTATGTTGAACCATCCTTGAGATTCTGGGATGAATCCAACTTGATCATGATATATTATTTTTTTAATATGTTGTTGTATTCAATATGCTAGTATTTTGTTTAGTATTTTAGCATCTGTATTCATTAGAGATACTGGTCTGTAGTTTTCTTTTTTTGTGCCGTCATTGCCAGGTTTTGGTATGAGGGTTATGTTGGCCTCATCAAATGTGTTTGAAAGTATTGCTTCTTCTTCAATTTTTTGTAAGACGTTGAGTAGAATAGGAACCAAGTCTTCTTTGAATGTTTGATAGAATTCACTGGTATAGCCGTCCAGGCCTGGACTTTTATTTTTGGGAAAGTTTTTAATAGTTTTTTCTATTTCTTCTCTGCTAATTGGTCTGTTTAGGCTTTCTGCTTCTTCTTGACTCAGTCTAGGAAGGTTGTATTGTTCTAGGAATTTATTCATTTCTTCTGGATTGTTGAATTTAGTGGCATTAATTTTAGTAGTATTCTATAATAATTCTTTGTATATCTATGATATCCGTTGTGATTTCTCCTCTTTCATTTAGATTTTGTTTATATGAGTCCTTTCTCTTTTTTCCTTGGTAAGTCTTGCCAAGGGTTTGTCAATTTTGTTGATCTTTTCAAAGAACCAGCTCCTTGTTGTATTGTTTCTATAGTTTTTCTGTTCTCTATTTCATTTATTTCTGCTCTAATTTTTATTATCTCCTTTCTTCGGCTGGTTTTGGGTTGTCTTTGTTCTTCTTTTTCTAGTTCGTTAAGGTGTGAAGTTAAGTGGTTCACTTGGGCTTTCTCTTGTTTGTTCATATAGGCCTAAAGTGATATGAACTTCCCTCTTTTCACTGCTTTTGCTGCATCCCAGAGATTCTGATATGTTGTATTGTCATTTTCATTTGTCTGGATATATCTTTTGATCTCTGTGCTTATTTCTTCTTTGACACATTCATTTTTTAAAAGTATGTTGTTTAGTTTCCACATTTTTGTGGGTTTTTCCCCTCTTTTTTGGAGTTGAATTCTAGTTTCAAGGCTTTATGATCAGAAAATATGCTTGGTACAATTTCAATTTTCCTGAATTTGCTGAATTTCCTGAATTTTTGTGGCCCAACATATGGTCAATTCTTGAGAATGTTCCATGTACACTAGAGAAAAATGTATACTCTGTTGCTTTGGGATGAAATATCCTGTAGATGTCTATCATATCCAGGTGCTCTAGTGTTTCATTTAAGGCCAATATATCTTTATTGATTTTCTGTTTGGATGAACGATCTAGAGCCGTCACCGGTGTATTGAGGTCTCCAAGTATGATTTTATTTTTCTCAGTTTTTGTTTTAAGGTCAATGAGTAGCTTTTTTATATATTTTGGTGCTCCTTGGTGTGGTGCATATATATTAAGAATAGTTATGGCTTCTTGGTTCAGTGTCCCCTTAATCATTATGAAATAACCATTTTTGTCTCTGAGTACTTTTGCTTTCTTGTAGTCAGCATTATTGCTACGCCTGCTTTTTTTTTTTTTTAGGATGTTATTTGCTTGGAGTATTGTTTTCCAGCCTTTCACTTTGAATTTGTTTTTATCCTTGTTGCTTAGATGTGTGTCTTGTAGGCAGAATACAGTTGAATTTTCTTTTTTAAACCATTCTGCTACTCTGTGTCTTTTTATTGGTGAGTTTAATCCATTTACATTTAGGGTAATTATTGACACTTGTGGCTTCCCTATTACCATTTTATAAATTGCTTTCCATTAGTTTTGTATCTTGTTTGATTCTTCTTTTTTGTTTTTCTATCCTTTGTTTTTGTTTGGTTGTATTCCATATTTCTTTTCTCTGTTGCTATCGTTTTTAAGTCATGTGTTTCTGTGGTGGTTTTTTCATGGGTGGTTACCATTAAGTAATGAAAAGGGTTCCTACCGTGTTCATTGTAGTACACTATTTTATGAGTACTTCTGCACTCCATCATCCTTTGCTACTGTTAATCTCTGTCCTCCCCCCCCCTTTTTTTTGGTGTCACATTTTAAATTTGGTTTTATTGTGTTCTTGGTGGAGCTTTTACTTGTGGTTTTTTTCTTTGTATCTAGTTGGAAAAATCCCCTTTAGTAATTTCTGGAGTGGGGGGTTTCTGATTATAAATTCCCTCATCTTTTCTTTATCTGTGAATGGTTTTATTTCTCCTTCATATTTGAAGGATAGCTTTGATGGGTATAGTATTCGTGGCTGAATACTATACTTGGCTGAAGTCCTCTCTTTCAGGACTTTAAATATTGGGGTCCACTCTCTTCTAGTTTGTAGAGTTTCTGCTGAGAAATCTGATGATAATCTAATAGGCCTTCCTTTATATGTTGTACTCTTCTTTTCCCTGGCTGCCTTGAGAATTTTTTCTTTGTCATTGGTTTGTGCCAATTTCATTATGATGTGTCTTAGAGTAGGTTGTTGAGGTTAAGAAAACTCAGTGTTCTCTTTGCTTCTTGAATTTGAGGCTTTAGTTCTTTCCACAGGCTTGGGAAGTTCTCATCTATTATTTGTTTGAATATGTTCTCCATTCCATTTTCTCTCTCTTCTCCCTCTGATATACCTATTATTCTTATGTTAGTCTTTTTGATGGAGTCAGAAAATTCCTGTAGGGCTTTCTCATTTTTAAAAATTTTTGAATTTCTTTCTTTTTCTCTCTGTTGTGCCTCAAGTTGCTTGTCTTCTATTTCACTAATCCTACCTTCTATTTGGCCTGTTCTATTACCTAAGCTCGTTACCTTGTTTTTCAGTTCATGAATTAAGTTTTTTATCTCTGTTTGATTTGTTTTATAGTTTCAATTTCCTTGGTAATATATTCTTTGTGTTCATTGAGTTGTTTTCTAAGCTCCCTAAATTGCCTTTCTGTGTTTTCTTGTATATCTCTGAGTATTTTTAGGATTCCTATTTTAAATTCTCTGTCATTTAGCTTCAAAGTCTCCAATATATTAATTTTTTTTCCATAGATTTTTTTCTCATCTATCTGTGCTACATTTCTGTCTTTTGTATCCATGATATTTGATTTCCTTTTCCTTAATGGCATCTGAAGATGGTTTTTTTGATAGTACTAATGAGAATTAATAAAGAATAAAAAGTACAAAAAAAGAAAATTTATTATTTTTCTTTTTTTTCCTCCTCTCCTCTCCCCTCCTTCTTGAGAAAAAATTGTGATGAACTGTGAATTATATTGTGCTAAGTAGAACAAAAAGTACCTATAACAGAGGGCCTGAGTTGGGGAGAAGTAATAAAGGGGCAAAAAAGGTTGTATGGACCCACAAAATCAAAAATAAAAATATTTGGGTCAAGAATAAAATGATTTGCTTCTAAGTGATGGTCGACTAAGAGATATAATGAGAATGATAAGACGGAAACAGAAAAAAGGGGAAAGAATTAAAAAATTACTATTGTATTAAGTGGAGCAAAAACTAGATAAAATGGAAAGCCAGGTTGGTAGCACTGCTAATGAGTTAAAAAGTGAAGTAAAAAGCACCCAAAGTGCCACAAAGAAAAATTTGAGTCCCAAATAAAATAATTTGTTCATTATTGATGATTGAATGAGGGGAAAAGTAAAGGAGAAAAGAAAGAACTAATATAGAGGGAGAAAAAAAGAAAGAGAAAAAAACAAAAAGAAGAAAAGGGAACAAAGGAGAGAGTTAAAGGTTTTGGAGTGGAATCCTCATAGAAAGAAAGGAAGAAGAAAAGAAAGAAAGTGGGAAATGTAACACTTATGGGTAGTGTAGTTCAAGAAGAGGAGAGAGTAAGACAGGCAGAGAATAAAATGACCAAAGTGGAAGAAGAAGAAAATAATCAAGACAAGAAGATGAAAGAAACAAACAAACCAAAAAAAAAAAAAATGGAAAAGTTTATAAAGTCTGTGGATTTTTCTTGATTTTGAGAGATTATCTTCTTGCTTTTTCTTTCCTCTCCCTCTTCCTGGTTGGTGACTCTGTACCCAGGCTCTGCCCCTGTGGCACACTTAGGTAGAGGTTTGCAGTTGATAAGTTTCTATGGCGATGTCATATATTAGGCTTCAGGCTTGTTGGCAGTTGAGGTTTGTTAGCATTTGCAGGCTCTGACAATGAGAGAGTTCATTTTCCCAGAGCCTCTCTCCTAGTCTTTCCTTCCTGAATTAGCAGCCTGATGATCCAGCTATGGGGTTGCTGCTGCCTCTGCCTGGAGAGTAAGAGGCTAAAAGAGATGGCAAATCCCCACTCTATTCCCACTCAGCGCAGGGCTCTGGGTGAGACTCTGTCAGTCAGAGCCGCTAGCATAATCAGGTGGGGCTGGGGGCCAATTGCTTTCAAGGTGCCTTTCTATTGCCCTCCAGGTGTGTCCAGTATGCCTCAGCACTCTGTGGAACCACTCTCCCCAGGCTTTTTGCATTTTGTAACCTGTTTTGGCTGGGTAGAAGATGCCCTAGTTGCTGCCTGCAGATCAGGATGTCTTACAAGCTGCCAAATCCCTCTTTTTAATGTACAGCCCTGAGTATGAAAGCTCTGCCAACTAGAAGTTTCCCCCACCCCTATGTGCATAGCAAGAGGCACTAAAAAATATCATGCCTCTTGTCTTAGATCGCTGAACTGAGAGAGATCTTGTCAGTTAGAGTCACATAGGTCAGTTGGGAAGTGAGCAGACTGTGGGTTAAGCTAATCCTTCCCAGATCTGTTAGCTTGTATGGCTAGGTGAGGCGCCCCACCCACCCGGAGAAGTTCAGGCATAGGGAAGTTTGCTTTTGTGCACTCCCTGCATGCTGCAGTTTAGGATGCAGGAACCACACCAAGACTCTGGTCACAACCCATGCAAAGGCCTCTGACTCTGCCTCTCTGTTCGGAAACACGGGTGCCCATTCCCGGAGCGCTAGGAGGAACCTCTCATACACCAGGATATCAGGGCTAATGGCTGCGGTCACTCGCCCGTCTTTGTCTGGGTTTGGTGTGGGCATTAGCTTGCGTTGGCTGGGTCACCACAGGCTCAGTCTTTCCTCGGCTTAGATGTTTGTGCCACAGCATGGCTCCGACGTCTGTGCCACAGCCTGACTCTATTCACCCCCTTTGCCCACCTTAGCTCCTAGCCTCTCAGTTCCAAGTGAAAGCAGTCCTTGCTTAGGTTAGTGAGGAAGGTGGAGTGTTCCTTTCTCCGTCTTATTTTCTTCAGAGCTGATTATATATTTAGTCAATTTTTCACTCGATCATACCTTCATGTTCAGTGTGTGGGACTTTTAGACACTCCAAGGATAGATTTTTCTGTCTCTGGTTGAAGAACTTGTTGAAATTTTGAGGAGATTTATCAGTATCACTGCTCACAACACCATTTCTCTGACATCACCCACTTTGGATAATTTCTATTGACTTTTCTTCAACTTAATTGATGCTTTTATTGGTAGAATCATCACTTACCTTCAGATTGTACTTTTTCATTTTTAGAAACTTTATTTGATTTTTTATTTCTCTGATGAAATTACTCATATGTTTTTGCATATTGGCTACTTTTTTCTTTGGAGCCTTTAATATATTAATTATCATTATTTTAAAATTATCCATCAGTTGGTTCCCATAGCTGTGATAGCTAAGTCTGGTTCTGATGATTGCTTTGCTTTATGTCTTCTTTCTTTTCTTTGCATTGACCTCATAATATTTTTATGAAAGCTGGTGTCATGTGTTGGACAGGAAAGACTGAGGTAAATAGATTTTATGTCTGGAAGTGGCTACACCTTTCCTTTCATTAGGTGTCTAGTGTGGGGTTTGAAGTTAATATTGTGATCTGTTAGGCTGGCTTTGAGGTTTAATATTGCTATGATTACCCTCAATGCTCCACAGGCTTCACATATTTTAGGGATGCCTTGCTCTCAGCATGAAGTTCTTTTGGAGAGCAAAGTCTGTTGGGCCCTGCATTTTGTCTTTTTTTCTCCTTTGCCTCAGAGAGGGTCTTTTTGCACATTCTTACTCCTGTGATGTACCTCTCTCCACAGTATTCTTGTTCAGTGTTATTTAAATGTTTTTCTTGGTGGTGGAGGAGACTCAAATAGAATATTCTTTATTGTCATGATAGATCTCTTTTAGGTAGAATTTTAGAAGTATGGTCTCTTCAAGTCTCATTACCCTTCCCTGGCTTTAATTTTGGAGCTAGTGTGTATTCCTGCTCTTAACACAGGACTAGGCTTTTTACATATTTTCATTTTTCATCTGCTTTGTTGTGTCCTAATAATAATAACATTGTTACTTCTCTCCCTCCCCTGAAGTTTAAGACTTTTGTTTAGTAGGGGAGACTGGAGAAACAAATGCTGTGTCCTGCTTTCCCAAAGGGCTGATCCTCTCCTCTCCCAGATTTGCATCAAAATTGGTATTTCTTAAGAGTGTTTGTTTTCTGAGCATTCGGTGGTGCTTGTAGAGAAAAAAAGGTGAGTGCATGGACTCTCCCAAATTCTGTAGCTCCCACTGATCTCAGACTACCCCTCCAGTGCTGCCGTGGCCTTCATCAATTCATCAGTTATTCTGGCTGAAATCTTACTGGTGTGCAGCTGCTTTTAAATCGAATGAGTGCCTACCTTCTCTCTCCCAGTAGATGCCTGTTTCTCCTCAGATTTTAAGCCAATTTTTCTACAACTTCAGTTTTCTGATGGGTTCAAAAAATATCATGAATGTGAAGCTAGGAAGACTGGGCATGATATTGCCTTCAGCTAAGCTTGCCAGAGAAAATAGAGATGCCCACTTAAATTTGAGTTTCAGATAAACAATAATTAATTTTTAGTATAAGTATATCCCATGCAAAAATTAAATTTAACTGAGTGTTTTATATTTTTATTTGCTTAAGCTGGCAACTCTACTTTGAGCTCCTTATATCTTAGTGCAGAAGTAGAAGTATCGTGTGTGTGTGTCTGTGTGTGTGTGTATGTGTGTGAAGACTTATTTTAAGCAAGTTCCATGTTTAAAGAATATTTTAAAACACACACAAAAAATTTTTAAATGGAGCTGAAATAAAATATAATGAACACAAAGAAATCAAGTAATGGTGACACTTGCTGTTTCAAAGGAGAAGGTATTTTTAACTTGAATTTTTTTAACTCCTTGCTACCCTTCCTATCATACCCTAAGATGAACTAAACTATAGGTTTAGTGAACAGTTTTGCTTTTTTATTTATTAGTTAACAATTTGATTTCTCCTACTCTGGGATCTCCTACTCTAGGATCCTAGAGAAGCTGTTGATAGTTATAGATACTCTCCTGAGGAAAATTTTTATAATACTTCTCATGATTTTAGAGGTTCAAATACTTTGTAAAGATCTTATACAAAACCTTTGACAAGGCCTAGAGGGAAGAATACTGAATGTTACCTTAACCTGTCAGTGTCATGTCAGACATACTGGACTGTGGTATGTATTACAAAATGTATAACAGCATACTGATTACTTTGAGACCAGAACATATCTATTTTGGTCAGGGAGATACTTATTTTAGAAATAGTTTTATTTAGCCATTACCTGCATAAGCTAATGACCTATTTGCATTTCTTTTTATTTCTAGTCATTTCTCTATGACACAGCTATCCATTACATAAAGCAGCATTTTTCTTGAACTTTCAAAGTGTGGCAGATAAACTGTGAAGCAGACCTTGGATGATTCATCAGTGTAGACAACCCCTCATTATTTTTAGTTGTGTATCCTATTCGGGAAGTTTTTCAGTTATGTGTTTATTTCCATATGTACCACAGACATCTTTTCTCTTATGATATATTTTAATGACCTAAATATATCAGTTGAATCATTGGGACAAAGGATGTCATAGAAACAAAAAATGTAACTTCACTCTATAGTTCTTCAATTTTCTTGTTCTAGACCATGGGGAGGTAAAATACAGCTGACAAGCTGGCCCTGTTTATATAAAGTTTTATAGAACAGAACCACACATTTGTTTATGTGTTATCTCTGGCTATTTTTACTTTGCAAGGGCAAAGTTGAGCAGTCTTGATGGAGTCTGTATAGCTCAAAAGCCATATTTAGTGTCTGCCCTTTTAAAAAAGAATTTTGTGTTTTAGACAAAAGACAAAGAAAGATAAGAAAAGAACAAACTTATACATGACCGCAAGATTGTTGTTGTGTGAAAATTGCTTATTTATACTTAAATTCTTTAGCAGGCCCCAAGTTACACTGAGAGGCTCGGAGGCAATTTCAATAGCCTATTTAGGCTAGTTTGGGAAATCACCCCAATTCTCTCTTTCACTCTCTTCCTCATTAGTCTTGGCATAAAAACCAAGTAGAGTTGAAAGCCAATCAACTCGGTTTGGGGGATAAAAGCTAAGCAGAGTTGAGAGAGAGAGAAGTGGAAGTTTTATTTCAGCATGAGAGCAGGATAGGAAAGAGCTGTGTAATCTAAGAATAAATACATCTTATTTAGGAGTCTTTTTTATTTTACTTGGAAATTTTGCCAGTGAATTTCAGTGAAAACTAATTTTCTTTCTAAATTAAGAAATGCATTACATTTTTTTTTCTTAAAAAATCAATCTGTGAAATTTCTTGAAAGGTCAATTGGAAAATGCTCTCTCTCACACCCAGACACACACATACACAGCTTTTGAAAAAAAAAAAAAAAGTCTAGATTTTGGAGTAAAAATAATGGGGTTAGGATCTAGGCTTTGACCTTTCTGCAGAGAGCTGTCAGACATTATACAAACTACAGGAACCATTATTGTTTGGGAAGATGTCTGTGATGGCGGGATATCTTGGAGTCCACGGGTGGTGATTCAGAGATCTGATTCTCACAGTAATCGGGGTATTCTTTTACTCATATTTCTGTAAAAAGGACAAAAGAGTTAACAGGGAGCCAAATCCACACTATATTTGCTAGAGGTTCTATGAGCTGATGCCTCACAAACATTTCAAGTTGGACCCCTACATTTTGATCCCAGTGTACAGTGTGGTTGAGTTGTGATTGAGAGGACATGTTGTTATGGTGATGTCTGTCAGAGAATGTTGGGCTAAACAGATCTGGTGCTTGTGAAGTGAGAAATGCTAAGAATATCAGATAAGAGGCATTGTGTAATAGTAAGCCAAAGAAAATATGTGTTTACTGAAAGATGCTAGAAATTTGCCTCTTTAGTATATAAGAAACTGAACCATCAATATGTTAGCAACTCCTTGACCTGTAACACCAAGCTAAAAGGAGACAAAATAACTGGGCTTATGTTTTTACTTCCCATCTGAAAACAGAGCCTGAGATGAGGCCTTGAAGGCAGTTAGTTTATTTTGCAAAGTAACTTCTCTCTGAGAAGAGGATTAAAAACCAATGGAGCATGCATAATTACGTTGATCACTGCTGTGAGGAACTAGTGCTCCATTGTACTGGGCTTTTCTGAGGATCTGTGTGGACTATTAGAACTGTTCATCTGTGTAATAGAAGAGGGAAAATGTTTCTACTGCACTGGTCAAGAAATACCCCAAAAGAACTGACTCCCTGCACTTCCAGGTTGTCTGTGTGCAATGCCGAGGAAGCTTCCACAGGAACTCTGTGCCTGTAGTGTCAGAAGGTTCAGGGCATAAAGTAAGAAGCAAGGAGTAAAGTTAAGCTAAGGTGCTGTCAGCACACACCTGTGAGAAACTGGCTGCCATAGCAACAGCTGGAATCAAGGGGTACTATGAGGATACTGACTAGGAAGAGGAAATAGAAGTGTGTATTGGAGTTATATGTCACTGCTGAATAAATTACCTCCAAATTTAATGGCTTGAAGCAACATCATTTATTATCTCTATTTTAGTAAAAAACGAATCCAAGTGCCATTTATAACAGGCTATAGTCGAGGTCTTGGTTACAGTCATCTGAAGGCTCAAGCTGGGAAGACCTCCCAAGCTCTTTCACATAGCTGCTTGGAGGCTTTGGTTCCTCTCAGGCTGTTGCTAGTCTATGGTCTATAACACACGTGAAGCACCGGAAGACACATATTTATAGGAATAAAGAGTTCCTCATTTCTTTTCACTTTCTTAATTCCTTAGCTTTGCCAGTCTATTTGTTATAAAAAATAGTCTCAAAGAAGTTTCTATTATGCTAAAAATAATCTCAAAAAATTCTTTTGTAATTCATTTTTTTTAATTATAATTTTATTTTTTTAATGGGGCGACATCAATAAATCAGGTTACATATATTCAAAGATCAACAAGACCAGGTTATCTTGTCTTTCAATTATGTTACATACCCATCACCCAAAGTCAGATTGTCCTCTGTCATCTTCTATCTAGTTTTCTTTGTGCACCTCCCCCTCTCCCTTCCCCTCTCCAGTTCCCCCCTCCCCCTCGTAACCACCACACTCTTATCAATGTCTCTTAGTTTCAATTTTATGTCCCACCTACGTATGGAATAATGCAGTTCCTGGTTTTTTCAGATTTACTTATTTCACTTCGTATAATGTTATCAAGATCCCATCATTTTGCTGTAAATGATCCGATGTCATCAATTCTTATGGCTGAGTAGTATTCCATAGTGTATATGTGCCACATCTTCTTTATCCAGTCATCTATTGACGGGCTTTTTGGTTGTTTCCATGTCCTGGCCACTGTGAACAATGCTGCAATGAACATGGGGCTGCATGTGTCTTTACGTATCAATGTTTCTGAGTTTTTGGGGTATATACCCAGTAGAGGGATTGCTGGGTCATAAGGTAGTTCTATTTTCAGTTTTTTGAGGAACCACCATACTTTCCTCCATAATGGTTGTACTACTTTACAATCCCACCAACAGTGGATGAGGGTTCCTTTTTCTCCACAGCCTCTCCAAAACTTGCTATTACTTGTCTTGTTAATAATACCTAATCTAACAGGTGTGAGGTGGTATCTCATTGCAGTTTTGATTTGCATTTCTCTAATAACTAAAGAAGATGAGCATCTTTTCATATATCTGTTGGCCATTTATACTTCCTCCTGGGAGAAGTGTCTGTTCATGTCCTCTTCCCATTTTTTTATTGGATTGTTTGTTTGTTTGTTGTTGAGTTTTATGAGTTCTTTGTATATTTTGGATATTAGGCTCTTATCTGAGCTGTTGTTTGAAAATATCATTTCCCATTTAGTTGGCTGTCTGTTTATTTTGTTATCAGTTTCTCTTGCTGAGCAAATCTTCTTAGTCTGATGTAGTCCCATTCATTAATTTTTGCCTTCACTTCTCTTGCCTGTGGAGTCAAATTCATAAAATGCTCTTTAAAACCCAGGTCCATGAGTTGAGTACCTATGTCTTCTTCTATGTACTTAATTGTTTCAGGTCTTATGTTTAGATCTTTGATCCATTTTGAGTTAATTTTTGTACAGGGGGAGAGACTGCAGTCCAGTTTCATTCTTTTGCATGTGGCTTTCCAGTTTTCCCAGCACCATTTATTGAAGAGGTTTTCTTTTCTCCATTATGTGTTGTTGGCCCCTTTATCAAAAATTATTTGACTATATATATGTGGTTTTATTTCTGGACTTTCTATTCTGTTCCATTGGTCTGAGTGTCTATTTTTCTGCCAATACCATGCTGTTTTGATTGTCGTGGCCCTATAATATAGTTTGAAGTCAGGTATTGTAATGCCCCCAGCTTCATTCTTTTTCTTTAGGATTGCTTTGGCTATTCGGGGTTTTTTATATTTCCATATAAATCTGATGATTTTTTGCTCTATTTCTTTAAAAAATGCCATTGGAATTTTGATGGGAATTGCATTAAATTTGTATATTGCTTTGGGTAATATAGCCATCTTGATTATATTTATTCTTTCTAACCAAGAACAAGGAATATTCTTCCATTTCATTATATCTTTCTCGATTTCTTTTAACAATGGTTTATAGTTTTCATTATATAAGTCCTTTACATTCTTTGTTATGTTTATTCCTAAGTATTTTATTTTTTTTGTTGCAACTGTGAAGGGGATTATTCTTTTGAGTTCGTTCTCAGTCGTTTCATTGTTGGCATATACAAAGGCTATGGACATTTGTGTGTTAATTTTGTATCCTGCGACCTTACTGTATTGGCTTATTGTTTCTAGTAGTCTTTTTGTGGATTCCTTGGGGTTTTCGATGTATAGGATCATATCATCTGCAAAAAGTGATACGTTTACTTCTTCTTTTCCGATATGGATGCTTTTTATTTCTTTGTCTTGTCTGATTGCTCTGGCTAGAACCTCTAGTACCACATTAAATAACAGTGGAGAGAGTGGACACTCCTGTCTTGTTCCTGATTTAAGGGAGAAAGCCTTCAGTGTAGTGCCATTTAATATGATGTTAGCTGATGGTTTATCATATATGGCCTTTATCATGTTGAGGTATTTTCCTTCTATACCCATTTTGTTGAGAGTCTTAAACATAAAATTGTGTTGTTTCATTGAAAGCCTTTTCTGCGTCTATTGATAAGATCATGTGGTTTTTGTTCTTTGTTTTGTTGATATGATGTATTACGTTAATCGTTTTACGTATGTTGAACAACCTTGAGATTCTGGGATGAATCCAACTTGATCATGATGTATTATTTTTAAATATGTTGTTGTATTCGATTTCCTAGTATTTTGTTTAGTATTTTAGCATCTGTATTCATTAGAGATATTGGTCTGTAGTTTTCTTTTTTTGTGCCATCCTTGCCTGGTTTTGGTATGAGGGTTATGTTGGCCTCATAAAATGTGTTTGGAAGTATTGCTTCTTCTTCAATTTTTTGGAAGACTTTGAGTAGAATAGGAACCAAGTCTTCTTTGAATGTTTGATAAAATTCGATGGTATAGCCGTCAGGGCCTGGACTTTTATTTTTGGGGAGGTTTTTAATGGTTTTTTCTACTTCTTCTCTACTAATAGGTCTGTTTAGGCTTTCTGCTTCTTCTTGACTCAGTCTAGGAAGGTTGTATTGTTCTAGGAATTTATCCATTTCTTCTAGGTTGTTGAATTTAGTGGCATAAAGTTTTTCATAGTATTCTACAATAATTCTTTGTATATCTACGGTGTCTGTGGTGATTTCTCCTCTTTCATTTTGGATTTTGTTTATATGAGTTCTTTCTCTTTTTTCCTTGGTAAGTCTTGCCAAGGGTTTGTCAATTTTATTGATCTTTTCAAAGAACCAGCTCTTTGTTCTATTAATTTTTTCTATAGTTTTACTGTTCTCTATTTCATTTATTTCTGCTCTGATTTTTATTATCTCCTTTCTTCGGCTGGTTTTGGGTTGTCTTTGTTCTTCTTTTTCTAGTTCCTTAAGGTGTGAAGTTAAGTGATTCACTTGGGCTCTCTCTTGTTTGTTCATATATGCCTGAAGTGATATGAACTTCCCTCTTATCACTGCTTTTGATGCATCCCATAGATTCTGATATGTCGTATTGTCATTTTCATTAGTCTGTATATATCTTTTGATCTCTGCACTTATTTCTTCTTTGACCCATTCATTTTTTAAAAGTAGGTTGTTTAGTTTCCACATTTTTGTGGAATTTTTTTCCTCTTTTTTGCAGTTGAATTCTAGTTTCAAGGCTTTATGATAAGAAAATATGCTTGGGACAACTTCGATTTTTCTGAATTTGCTGATGTTGTTTTTGTGGCCCAACATATGGTCAATTCTTGAGACTGATCCATGTACACTGGAGAAAAATGTATACGCGGTCACTTTGGGATGAAATGTCCTGTAGATGTCTATCATATCCAGGTGCTCTAGTGTTTTGTTTAAGGCCACTATGTCTTTGTTGATTCTCTGTTTGGATGACCGATCTAGAGCCGTCAGAGGTGTATTGAGGTCTCCAAGTATGATTGTATTTTAGTCAGTTTTTGTTTTAAGGTCAATAAGTAGCTGTCTTATATATTTTGGTGCTCCTTGGTTCGGTGCATATATATTAAGAATTGTTATGTCTTCTTGTTTCAGTGTCCCCTTAGCCATTATGAAATGGCCATTTTTGTCTCTGAGTACTTTTCCTGTCTTGTAGTCAGCATTATACGATATGAGTATTGCTACGCCTGCTTTTTTTTGGATGTTATTTGCTTGGAGTATTGTTTTCCAGCCTTTCACTTTGAATTTGTTTTTATCCTTGTTACTTACATGAGTTTCCTGTAGGCAGCATACAGTTGGATTTTCTTTTTTAATCCATTCTTCTAGTCTGTGTCTTTTTATTGGTGAGTTTAATCCGTTTACATTTAGTGTAATTATTGACACTTGTGAGTTCCCTATTGTCATTTTATAGATTGCTTTCTGTTAGTTTTGTGTCTTGTTTGATCCTTCTCTTTCGTTTTTCTATCTTTTGTTTTTATTTGGTTGTATTCCATACATCTTTTCTCTGTTGCTATCTTTTTTATCTCATGTGCTTCTGTGGTGGTTTTTTTCAATGGTGGTTACCTTTAGGTAATGAAAAGGGTTCCTACCCTGTTCATTGTAGCGCAGTATTTTGTGAGTACTTTTGCACTCCATCGTCCTTTGCTACTGTTAATCTCCATCCTCTCCCCCCTTTCTTTTTGTTGTTGTCACAGTTTAAATTTGGTTTTATTGTGTTCTTCTTGGAGCTTTAACTTGTGGCTTTATTTTTTTTTGTTCTTCGTATCTGATTGGAGAACCCCCTTTAGTAATTCCTGGAGTGGGGGTTTTCTGATGATAAATTCCCTTATCTTTTCTGTATCTGTGAATGTTTTTATTTCTCCTTCATATTTGAAGGATAGCTTTGATGGGTATAGTATTCGTGGCTGAAAGTTCCTCTCTTTCAGGACTTTAAATATTGGGGTCCACTCTCTTCTAGCTTGTAGAGTTTCTGCTGAGAAATCTGATGATAATCTAATGGGCCTTCCTTTATATCTTGTATTCTTCTTTTCCCTGGCTGCCTTGAGAATTTTTTCTTTGCTGTTGGTTTGTGCCAATTTCATTATGATGTGCCTTGGAGTAGGTTTGTTGCGGTTAAGAAAACTCGGAGTTCTGTTTGCTTCATGAATTTGAGGCTTTAGTTCTTTCCACAGGCTTGGGAAGTTCTCATCTATTATTTGTTTGTGTATGTTCTCCATTCCATTTTCTCTCTCTTCTCACTCTGATATACCTATTATTCTTATGTTATTCTTTCTGATGGAGTCAGATAATTCTTGTAGGGCTACCCTTTTTTTTTTTTTTTTTAATCTTCAAGTATATTTATTTCTACCACATAGAGAAAAAGTAGGAAGGTTTCATATCAGGGGCTGGCTGCTTAACTCCAGAACCAAGCAAGCTCTTAAATTCTTTTTTTTTTTTTTTTATAAATAAATTTTTATTTTCATGGGGTGACATCAATAAATCAGGGTACATACATTCAAAGTAAACATATCCAGGTTATCTTGTCATTTAGTTCTGTTGTATACCCATCACCAGAAGAGAGATCATCCTCCGCCACCCTCCCTCCAGTTTTCTCTGTACCCCTCCCCCTCCCCCTCTCCCTCATTTCCTCCCCCCACCCCCATAGCCACCACACTCCTGACCATGCCTCTTAGTCTTGCTTTTATGTCCCACCAATGTATGGAATCCTGCAGTTCCTGCTTTTTTCTGATTCGCTTATTTTACCCCGCACAATGCTACCAAGACTCCACTATTCCTCTATAAGTGATCCGATGTCACCATTTCTCCTAGCTGAATACTATACCATGGTGTATATGTGCCCCATCTTCTTCATCCAGTCCTCTATTTTTTTTACTGTGATTAAAAGCCTTTAAGCAAACTCTTAGCCAATACAGCAAGAATCCCTAAAAGAGTAGTGTCCTTAACATGTTCCCCAAGTCCGAGTTGGCCCCATCACCATGCCAAATCCCTGAAAAATGCAACCCAACCACAGTTCAGTCTGTTAGGAGCTGTCACCGGGAGCAGGAGTCCAGGAAAGTTCCCCACAGGAAAAGTCCGCATGGCACTGGAATTGTTGTCACCATTCTATACTTTGCAGCTCATGTCCAAGTCCCAATGACTGCTGCTTCTAGCTGGTAATGATTCAGGTAGACTGGAAAAAGCCATTTGCAGCATGTGTGGATATGGAGCTTCTGTTCTCCTCTGCCTGGAGAGTTGAGACCAGGTTGCTTTTCCCTGGAGCTCTGCGACTGTGGCCTGGTGAAGAGAACCTTGGGATACACTAAGCTGGGTGGCAAAGGGGGGGGCATTTTCTTGTGCTAAAGCTCCAGGGAGCATGGAGTGAGCTTGAATATGTCCTATGAAACATGGAGCTCTATGTTCACATATAAGTCTTTGAAGAACGAGGAACTGCTGAAATAGTTTATCAGCATTTGTTCCTAAGACAGCAGTCTTTATAGTGGGAACACCATACGTAAATATTTGCTGTCTGTCTATAGATTAAGGGGGGAATATGGCAAATGATGAAAATTTTTAATGGCATAATACAAGTTGGCAAAAGGAGGAAAGAGAACTCTAAATTACGAGTAGGTTCCTGCCTGAAATATGAGTGGGGCATTGAGGTAGGAGGGATAAAGGAAACACTATATATTAAGCAAAGCAGCAGAAAATAGGACTATCAACACCCACAACAGAGATCTTTGAGGGAAGAATAAAAAACCTGACTATTCAGGCAAAAGATAGTTAAGTGGCCCTTGTGAGAATGAGATCAGTTTACCTGCTTCTTGGAAGAAATACCCTAGGCTTGTCCACAGTGCAGTAGATGGGGCCGACGGCCCTGGGCACCTTCAGCCTTCAGTGGCAAACCCCAGCTTTCTGGGCAAGGTTAGGTCATAGGTGGCTGGAGCAGGGCTGGAAGAGACTGAACCCTCCCTTAGAGAAGCGAGGGGGAAGCCCACCTTCCAGTGTCCCTGTTTCCTCACAGCAGAGGCGTGTAAGCCTGGCAGGCTTTAGCTCAATGACCTTCCTTTCCACTATTGAAGCAGGACCCAGATGGCATCCTATGAGACCCCTTTGGGGTGTTGGAGCCTTTAAGGGTGTATCCTAAAAGCTGGTAGATCCCCTGATCTCTATTGGGCTTTTTCTGTCTCTAGGTATCTTAAAAGCCATTCTCAGAAGATCTCGCTGAGGGATTTGAGGATCACCATCCGCCTATATAAATATTTTCCATATATCTGAAGCTATTTGGAAAAAAATACAGAACAGTGTTATTAGCTAGATCTAATAAAGAAGGTAGTAGTTTGCAGGCGAAAAAGATTTGGTGTCTCCTGTTCATCAGCATTCAAAATAAATGTAAATTTTTTTTTTTAAGTAAAAAGCATGATATGGTAGACCCGTCGGAGACATTGGCCTGGTGTGCAGGATTCCCGGGTTCGATTCCCGGACAGAGCACACAGGAGAAGCGCCCATCTACCTCTCCACTCCTCCCCCTCTCCTTCCTCTTCGTCTCTCTCCTCCCGCCCTCAGCCAAGGCTCCACCAGAGCAAATCGACCCTGGGCACTAAGGATGGCCCCATGGCCTCAGCCCCAGTCTCTAGAATGGCTCCGGTTGTAACAGAGCAACATTCCAGATGGGCAGAGCATTCCCCCCGGTAGGCATGCAAGGTGGATCCCAGTCAGGCGCATGCAGGAGTCTGTCTGACTGCCTCCCCATCCCCATCCTGAGAAATATACAAAAAATAAATAAATAAAAGAAAAAATACTAAAAAAAAAGGGGGGGGGGCATTCCCTTGTGCTAAAGCTCCAGGGAGCATGGAGTGAGCTTGAATATGTCCTATGAAACATGGAGCTCTATGTTTACATATAAGTCTTTGAAGAAGGAGGAACTGCTGAAATAGTTTATCAGCATTTGTTCCTAAGACAGCAGTCTTTATAGTGGAAACACCATACGTAAATATTTGCTGTCTGTCTATAGATTAAGGGGGGAATATGGCAAATGATGAAAAGCCATGATCTTTTTGCCCCTCCCCTCCCCCAACCTCCTCCCTCTCCTCCCCCCACCCTGTAACCCCAACACTGTTGTTCATGTCTCTGAGTCTCATCTTTATGTCCGACCTATGTATGGAAACATATAGTTCTTAGTTTTTTCTGATTTACTTCTTTCACTCAGTATAATGTTATCAAGGCCCATCCATGTTGTTTTAAAAGATCCTATGTCATCATTTCTTATGGCTGAGTAGTATTCCATAGTATGTATATACCAAAGCTTTTTAATCCACTCGTCCTCTGATGGACACTTGGGCTGTTTCCAAATCTTTGCTATTGTGAACAATGCTGCCATAAACACGGGGGTGCATTTCTTCTTTTCAAACAGTGCTATGGTGTTCTTGGGGTATATTCCTAACAGTGGTATAGCTGGGTCAAAAGGCAGTTCGATTTTTAATTTCTTTAGGAATCTCCATACTGTTTTCCACAGTGGCTGCACCAGTCTGCATTCCCACCAGCAGTGCAGGAGGGTTCCCTTTTCTCCACATCCTCGCCAGCACTTATTCTGTGTTGTTTTATTGATGAGCGCCATTCTGACTGGTGTGAGGTGATATCTCATTGTGGTTTTAATTTGCATTTCTCTAATCATTAGTGATGTTGAACATTTTTTCATATGCCTATTGGCCATCTGTGTGTCCTCTTTGGAGAAGTGTCTATTCATCTCTTTTGCCCATTTTTGGATTGGATTGTTTGTCTTCCCGGTATTAAGTTTTACAAGTTCTTTATAAATTTTGGTTATTAACCCCTTGTCAGACGCTATGTCAAATATATTCTCCCATTGTGTAGTTTGTCTTTTTATTCTGTTCTTATTGTCTTTAGCTGTGCAGAAGCTTTTTAGTTTGATAAAGTCCCATTTGTTTATCCTGTCTTTTATTTCACTTGCCTGTGGAGACAGATCAGCAAATATATTGCTGCGAGAGATGTCAGAGAGCTTACTGCCTATGTTTTCTTCTAAGATGCTTATGGTTTCACGGCTTACATTCAAGTCTTTTATCCATTTTGAGTTTATTTTTGTGAGTGGTGTAAGTTGGTGGTCTAGTTTCATTTTTTTGCAGGTAGCTGTCCAGTTTTCCCAACACCATTTGTTGAAGAGGCTGTCTTTACTCCATTGTATTGTCTTACCTCCTTTGTCAAATATCAGTTGTCCATAGAGCTGTGGGTGTATTTCTGGGTTCTCTGTTCTGTTCCATTGATCTATGTGCCTGTTCTTATGCCAGTACCATGCTGTTTTGAGTACAATGGCCTTATAATATAACTTGATATCTGGAAGTGTGATACTTCCCACTTTTTTCTTCCTTTTCAGGATTGCTGAGGCTATTTGTGTTCTTTTTTGGTTCCATATAAATTTTTGGAATATGTGTTCTATGTCTGTGAAGTAAGTCATTGGTATTTTCATTGGTATTGCATTGAATTTATAAATTGCTTTGGGTAATATAGACATTTTAATGATGTTTATTCTTCCTAACCATGAGCACGGTATATGCCTCCACTTATTCGTATCTTCCCTGATTTCTTTTATCAGTGTTTTATAATTTTCCGAGTACAAGTCTTTAATCTCCTTGGTTAGATTTATTCCTAGGTACTTTATTTTTTTGGTTGCAATGGTAAAGGGGATTGACTCCCTGATTTCTCTTTCTGACAGTTCATTATTAGTGTATAAAAATGCCTCTGATTTCTGAGTATTGATTTTATATCCTGCCACCTTGCCAAATTCATTTATCAGGTCTAGTAGTTTTTTGACTGAGACTTTAGGGTTTTCTATATACAATATCATGTCATCTGCAAAGAATGATGGTTTTACTTTTTCTTTTCCAATTTGGATGCCTTTTATTTCTTTTTCTTGTCGGATTGCTGTGGCGAGGACTTCTAGAACTATGTTGAATAAGAGTGGTGAAAGGGGGCACCCCTGCCTTGTTCCTGATCTTAAGGGGATTGCTTTTAATTTTTGCCCATTGAGTATGATGTTGGCTGTGGGTTTGTCATAGATGGCCTTTAACATGTTGAGGTATGTTCCCTGTATTCCCACTTTGCTGAGAGTTTTGATCATGAATGGGTGCTGGATTTTATCAAATGCTTTTTCTGCATCTATTGAAATTATCATGTGTTTTTTCTCCTTTCTTTTGTTTATGTGATGAATCATATTGATTGATTTGCGAATATTGTACCAGCCTTGCCTCCCAAGAATAAATCCTACTTGATCATGGTGTATGATTTTTTCCATATATTGCTGGATCCGGTTTGCTAATATTTTATTGAGGATTTTTGCATCTAAGTTCATCAGGGATATTGGCCTATAATTTTCTTTTTTTGTGTTGTCTTTGCCTGGTTTTGGAATCAGAATTATGCTCGCCTCATAAAAGGAGTTTGGGAGTCTTCCTTCCTCTTGAATTTTTTGAAATAGCTTGAGAAGGATAGGAGTTAGTTCTTTTTTGAATATTTGGTAGAATTCACTTGTGAAGCCATCAGGCCCAGGACTTTTCTTTTTTGGGAGTTTTTTGATAGCTGTTTCAATCTCATTTGTTGTAATTGGTCTGTTTAGGTTTTCTGATTCTTCCAGATTGATTTTTGGAAGATTATATGATTCAAGGAATTTGTCCATTTCATCTAGGTTGTCTAGGTTTTTGGCGTACAGTTCTTCATAGTATTTTCTCACAATATTTTGTATTTCTGTTGTGTCAGTTGTTATTTCTCCACTCTCGTTTCTAATTTTATTTATTTGAGTCCTCTCTCTGTTTTTCTTGGTGAGTCTTGTTAAAGGTTCCTCGATCTTGTTTACCTTTTCAAAGAACCAGCTCCTGGTTTCATTGATCCTCTGTAATGTTTCTTTAGCCTCTATGTCATTTATTTCTGCTCTGACCTTTATTATTTCCTTCCTTCTACTAGCTCTGTGCTTTACTTGCTGTTCTTTTTCTAGTTCTTTTAGATGCAGGGTTAAGTTGTTTCTTTGAGCTTTTTCTAGCTTCTTGAGGTATGCCTGTAATGCTATAAACTTCCCTCTCAGGACTGCTTTTGCTGTGTCCCATAAATTTTGATTTGATGTATGCTCATTATCGTTTGTTTCTAGGAATTTTTTAATTTCTTCTTTGATCTCAATGTTAACCCATTCATTGTTTAATAACGTGCTATTTAGTTTCCAAGTGTTTGAATGTTTTTTAATTTTTCTATTGTGGTTGATTTCTAGTTTAATGCCATTGTGATCAGAGAAATTTCTCGATATGATTTCAATCTTCTTAAATTTGTTGAGCCCACTTTTGTGCCCTAACATGTGGTCTATTCTAGAGAATGTACCATGAGCGCTTGAAAAGAATGTATATTCTGCTCTTTTAGGGTGAAATGTTCTGAAGATATCTATTAAATCGAGTTGATCTAATATGTCCTTTAAGTCTGCTGTTTCTTTGTTAATTTTCTTTCTTGAGGATCTATCTAATGATGTTAATGGGGTATTGAAATCTCCTACTATTATAGTATTGCTGTTGATCTCGCCCTTTAAGTCTATCAAAGTCTGCTTTATATATTTAGGTGCTCCTATATTAGGTGCATAGATATTTATAATGGTTATATCTTCCTTTTGGATTGCTCCCTTTATCATTATGTAGTGACCTTCTTTATCTCTAACTATGGTCTTTGTTCTAAAGTCCATTTTTTCTGATATAAGTATTGCTACCCCAGCTTTTTTTTCATTTCCATTTGCATGAAATATTTTTTTCCATCCTTTTATCTTCAGTCTGTGTGCATCTTTTGATTTAAGGTGTGTCTCTTGTAGACAGCATATGTATGGGTCCTGTTTTCTTATCCACGCAGCTACCCTATGTCTCTTGATCGGATCATTTAATCCATTAACATTTAAGGTTATTACTGATATGTAATTGTTTATTGCCATTTTTTTTCTTTAAAACTGTTTTTCTCTTTTGCTATATTCTTTTTTTCCTTTGATCTGTTTACAACAGGTCCCTTAGCATTTCTTGCAGCCTTGGTTTGGTTGCAGTGAAATCCTTGAGTTTTTTTTTGTCTGTAAAGCTTTTTATTTCTCCTTCAATTTTGAATGATAGCCTTGCTGGATAAAGTAGTCTTGGTTGTAGGTTCTTGTTCTGCATTACTTTGAATATTTCTTGCCATTCCCTTCTGGCCTCAAGTGTTTCTGTTGAGAAGTCAGAAGTCATCCTTATGGGGGCTCCTTTGTAGGTGATAGTCTTTTTTTCTCTCGCAGCTTTTAATATTTTCTCTTTATCATTTAGCTTTGGTAATTTAATTATGATATGTCTTGGTGTTGGTTTCTTTGGGTTTCTCCTTAATGGAGTTCTCTGTGCTTCCTGAACATGTGAAACGTTTTCCTGCCTTAATTGGGGGAAGTTTTCAGCTATAATATGTTTGAACAAAGTCTCTATCCCTTGTTCTTTCTCTTCTTCTTCAGGAACCCCTATGATGCGGATGTTATTTCTCTTCATGTTGTCACAGAGCTCTCTTAGAGTTTCCTCAGACTTTTTGAGTCTCTTTTCTTTTTTCTGCTCTGCTTCCATGCCTTTATTTATTATGTCCTCTAACTCGCTGATTCGATTCTCTGCGTCATCCATCCTGCTTTTAATTCCTTCCATTGTATTCTTTATTTCAGATATTGTATTTGTCATTTCTGACTGATTCTTTTTTATTATTTCAATGTCCTTTTTTATATTTTTTATCTCTTTATTTAGGTTTTCGTAATGGCCATCTATGGTGGTTCTAATATCTTTGAGCATCCTAACAATCGTTATTTTAAACTCTGCATCTGGTAATTTGGTTATATCTGATTCACTTAGGTCCTTTTCTGGGGATTTCTCTTGGTTTACTTGTGTTGTATTTCTCTGCCTCCGCATTTTCTCTTCATGGGAGTGGCTGTGATCACATGCTCGGGTGCACAAGCGTTGGTGGCCTTAGCTTTTGCCCCACCCCCGTGTGTGACGTTATGCTCGGTCTTGAGGGCACTGGCGAGCACCTTTGCTCAGCTGCGGGTCTCTGCCTGTTTCCGAGCTTTTGCCCTGCCTTTGCAGGATGATCCCACTCAAGGAACAGCTGCTAGCTTTGGCTCTACCACCAGGCAGGGCTGCGTGCCCAAGCTCAGCTCCGTAGCGGAACTCTGCCTCTTCTGGGCTTTTGGCTCCACCTCCATGGGAGGAGCTGGCTACCAAGTCAGACCGCAAGCCTGGGATGCACGGGCAGAGCAGGGATGTGCTCCTCTGCCCTTGTTCCGGGGCTGGTTTCTACTCTTTCCAGGTTTCCCGCCCTTCTCCCGGAGGCTGGATTACAGGCTGTCGGCAGCTGAGCTTGGCCGCTTTTGCACGCCCCCTTCTCCCTAGCCGGGCAAGATTGAGCTCACACCTGAGCCCAGTGGTGGCCAGCCGGCTTCCAACCCTGTCAGCAGAACCGCGCTTTTGCCTCCCGCTGCCGCCCGCCCTCCGGCGCGCCCTTAGCCGCGTGGGTGGGGGCGTTGCAGCTCGGACCCTAAGACTCACTACTGTAGACCCGAGAGCTCCCTCCTTCTATGCGACTCTGCTCTGAATGTTGTGGGGGAGCTTGTTTGGCTGCTCTCCTGCTTCCCTTTGCTGGTATTGATGTTTCTGGGGGAAATATTCACTTCAGCTTTGGGGAGTGACTCGTCCCAGGGGTTAGGGTGGCTATCTCCCAAAATGTTTCACCCTGTGCCTCCTAGATTATACTCTTTTCCTGTTACTGTGGTTCTCTCCCCTCTCCCTCCGTCCCCAGGAGCCCCGGGTGAGTGTTTGTGAGAGAGATCTTCTGCATGGTCCCTTTAAGAAGGATCCTGGGTCTGAGTAATCAGACTCTCTCACAAACAGTATCCTGACTTGTTTCCAGCTAAATACTGTCCTATGCTTCTTCTAAGCTCTGGGGCTGCAGGCTGGGGCTTTGTTCCTTGGTCTCAGGACCTTTTCCCCTCTGCTAAACTCACTTCCCGCCACGCGAGTCTCTCCCTGCTGCCGTTAGCTCCGAGAAGCTGGGCAGCCCTCTCCGCATTTCCGCGTTTCCGCTTTTTCTACCAGTCTCTGTGTGGCTTCTTCAGCGTTCCTTGGTTGAAGAGTCCTTTTAATTTAGTCCAAAGTTGGTTTTTCCAGCTGATAGTTCATAAAATTAGTTTGTAGTCCACTTTGGTTCTGGGAGGTAGATGCTGGTACGTTTGCCTACTCCAGCGCCATCTTGTCTCCTTCTAAATTCTTATATCTCATTTTTTTAAATTTTTGAGTCTCTTTCTTTTTCTCTCTGTTGTGCCTCAAGTTGCTTGTCTTCTATTTCACTAATCCTCTCTTCTATCTGGGCTGTTCTATTAGCCAAGCTTGTTACCTCGTTTTTCAGCTCGTGAATTGAGTTTTTCATCTCTGTTTGATTTGTTTTTATAGTTTCAATTTCTTTGGACATATATTCTTTGTGTTCATTGAGTTGTTTTTTGAGCTCCCTAAATTGCCTTTCTGTGTTTTCTTGTATATCTCTGAGTATTTTTAGGATTTCTATCTTGAATTCTCTGTCATTTAGCTCCAGGGTTTCCAATATATTAAATTTTTTCTCCATAGATTTTTCCTCATCTATCTGTGTTACCTCTCTTTCTTTTGTATCCATGATATTCAATTTTCTCTTCCTTAATGGCATCTGAGGGTGGTTTTGTTGATAGTATTAATGAGATTTAATAAAAAATAAATAGTTAAAAAAATAAAAAATCGAAAAAAGTTGTTTTTTTAAAAAAATTAATAATGAAATAAAGAAAAGTAAAATAAAATAAAAATTTTAAAAAAGGAAATTATTCCCCCCCTCCTTTTTTCCTCCCCTCTCCTCTCCCCTCTTTCTTGAGAAAATCTTGTGGTGAACTGTGAATTATATTGTATTTAATAGAACAAACAATGCCTGTAATGGAGGGCCTGAATTGGGGAAAAGTAATAAAGGGGCAAGAAAAAAAATAATAAAAATAAATAAATAAAATAATAAATAAAAAATAAAAAAAAAGCGGAGGGTATGGACCCACAAAAAGCAAATAATGAAAAAATTTGGATCAAGAATAAAATGATTTGCGTTAAGGTGTTGTTTGACTAAGAGTTATGATGAGAGGAGTAAGAGGGAAATAAGAAAATGGGGGGACAAATTAAAAAATTACTATTGTATTTAGTGGAACAAGAGCTTGATAAAATGGAGAGCCAGGGATGGGAGCACTGCTAGTGAGTTAAAAAGGTGAAGTAAAAACCCCCCAAAATGCCACAAACATAAGTTTGAGTCCCAGATAAAATAATTTGTTTGTTATTGAGGTTTGAATGAGAGGAGACGTAAAGGAGAAAGGAAGAAACTAATAT
Source organism: Saccopteryx leptura (assembly GCF_036850995.1). Taxonomy (NCBI): domain Eukaryota; kingdom Metazoa; phylum Chordata; class Mammalia; order Chiroptera; family Emballonuridae; genus Saccopteryx; species Saccopteryx leptura. Next base: position 137,596,480 of record NC_089506.1, read on the forward strand.
AGAGGGAGAAAAGAAAGAGAGAGAGAGAGAGAGAAGAAAAGAGGGAACCACTAAAAGAAGAAAAAAGAAAAAAGAAAAGAGAGAGAGAGAGAGAGTTAAGTGTTTTGGAGTGCAACCCTCATAGAGAGAAAGGAAGACGAAAGAAAAGATAATGGGAGATGTAACATTTATGGGTAGTGTAGTTCAAGGAGAGGAGAGAGTAAGACCGGTAGAGAGTTAAATGAGCAAATTGGAGGAGGAAAAAAAAAAGAAAAAAATCAAGGATGAAGATAAGAGAAACAAACGAACAAATATAATAAAATGGGATAGGTTATAAAGTCTGCAGATTATTCTGATTTTGAGTGGTTATCTTCTTGCTTTTTCTTTTCTCTCCCTCTTCCTGGTCGGTGACTTTGTACCCCGGGTTCTGCCGCTTTGGCACGCTCAGGTAGAGGTTTGCAGTTGATAAGTCTCTATGGCGATGTCATGTATTGTGCTTCATTCTCATTGGCAGTCGAGGCTCATTAGCATTTATAGGCTCCGACAGTGAGAAAGTCCGTGTTCCTGGAGCCTCTCTCCTAGTCTTTCCTTCCTCAATTAGTAGCCTGAGAATCCAGCTATGGGGTTGCTGCTGCTGCCTCTGCCAGGATAGTAAGAGGCTCAAAGAGCTGGCAACTCCCCCTCTATTCCCACTCAGCACAGGGCTCTGGGTAAGGCTCAGTCAGTCAGAGCTGCTAGCATAATCAGCCGGGGCTTCTGCCTACTCAAAGACCTCTGGCTCTGCCACTCTGTCCGGTAACACGGGCGGGCACCCACTCCTGGGGTGCTTGGAGGAAACTCTTGTTCACTATCTGTGCGCGCAGGCCAGGATGTTAGACCGGAAGTCTTGCCCTCTGAGAGAAACCCCCTGCCCGCACTGAAAAGTTCCAGTGTTGGAATTGGCTCTCGCTCCATCCCCGTGTGCAGCTTTTTCAAGGCGCTGGGGCAGCCTGTGACTCCGCGCTTGGCCACACAAAGGCCCCCGACTCTGCCCCTTCATGGGATAACACGAGCTCCCACTCCCGAGGTGCTGGGAGGAGTCTCCTGCCCACTCTCCATGTGCGCAGACCAGGATGTGAGGCCGGAGTCTTGCCCTCTGAGTGAAACCTCCCGCCCGCACTGAAAAGTTCCAGTGTTGGAATTAGCTCTCGCTCCCTCCCCGTGTGCGGCTCTCCCAGGGTGCTGGGGCGGCCCGGAGGCTTTTGGCCCACACAAAGGCCTCTGACTCTGCCTCTTTGTGGGGTAACACGGGTGCACCCTCCCGGGGCTTTGGAAGGAATCTCTCGCCCACTATCGGCACGTGCCGACCAGGAGATCGGGTAAAATGGCTGCCTCGCTTGTCTTTCTTTGTCTGGGTTTGGCGCGAGTGTTAGCTGTATTGCCCGGGTTGTCACAGGAACAGTTTTTCCTCGGCTTGGATCTCCGTGCCACAGCCTGGTTCAGCCGTTTGTGCCGCGGCCTGGATTTATTCACCCCCTTTCCCCGCCTTAGTTTCTATATTCTCAGTTTCTAGTGAAAGCCGCCCTGTTTAGGTTAGTGAGGAAGGCGGAGCATTTCTTACTCCCTATTTCCTTTGGGGTTTGGTTATATATTTAGACAATTTTTCGCTCGATCATATCTTTGGGTGTATTGCGAAACATCTGGAGGCTCCAAGGATAGGTTTTTCTGTTTCTGGTTGAAGATCTTGTTGAGGTTTGGGGAGATTTATCGGTATCGCTTCCTACCCCGCCATTACTCTCTCTTTTGTAATTCATAATGAGAAAATATGAAATCTAATCTCACTCTAAAAATTATACTAGACCATTATTTTATATTGAAAATACTGTGGAATTTTCCCTATACTTACTTCTCATACTTACTTATGCTTAAGGTTTATAATAAACCTAGCCAGAGCTTTTTCTTTGTGATTCGCCAAGTTGCGCCTCAGTTCTTGAGACAATGCCCCTGAGGAAAGAAAGAGCATTTCAGGCCTGACTGCCTCCAGGTGGGATTTTAGCATTAGGAGAACTGTGCTGGCATTTGGCTGTCCTGAAAGAATACTGGTTATCACAGATAAAGAATATAGAGAGTTCAAAACCATCAATAAGGCCAGATGTCTGAACAATCTGCATTCTTGTTTTTCACATTATGAACAATTTTACCTTTCTAAAACCAATGTGAACATGCCACATCCCTTCCAAGCAACAGTTTTGCATAGAATTTTATGAGGGCATTAAATTGAATTTGTTTGATCTATCTGTATTTACATGGAAAGCTCTTCATGACCCACTGATAAAGGAAGTGCATTGTAAAATAATATATAGAGGTATTCTCATTTAAAAATAAAATCATTATTCAAAAACTGCATAAATGTAAAAAATTCAAACAATGTAGGTTCAATAATTATATTTTCATCTTTTCCTCAACTATTCTGAAACTTCTGAGATTTTTACAAGTTCTGAATTATTCATGTAATCATATCTATCTATCTATCTATCTATCTATCTATCTATCTATCTATCTATCTATATAATTTAAAAAAAAATTTTTACAGTTGCCTAAACATTGTTTAATAGATCCAGTTCAACCTTCTCAGCCAGGCCCAAACACACTTCTTGATCTTCTCTTACCTACCCGTGGTCTTATCTCTCATAATTCCCTTTCTTCAAAGGTCACATTCTGGGCAATAAAACTATATCCTAAAGATGCCATTTCTTCTGTCTGAGATGCTTCTTCTCTCATGTTTACTAAATGCATTCTTAGTTATCATTTGAAGCTCACCTTAAAGGCATTGCTTCTGACTTCCCAGGCTTCAACCTCAGATCTCAGAACTATGTATCATTCTCATTGAGCCCTTATACTATGGATGTTAGCTCTTCCACTTCTCTCTTTCTGAGTGCTGAACGTGAGAATTTCATATTTATTCTGAATGTTTTCTCTACAATTGGAGAGCACAGATCTTCATGTTTGTATGCTTTATGTCTTTCTAAGCTACAATGTAAAGAGTCATTTAGCTCCAGTGATGCAAACAAGATTGAGTGTCAAAAGTATAAAGTCAAAAGAGTAAATGTTTTTCTATCCTTTCAAATCATCTTTGTTGTTGGGTTTGTTATCTGAAATTTTAAATATATTTCTAGAAGTAAATTTATGATAAGAGAATAAAAAAAATGATCCAGCAGTGATTTCAAAATCTTGCTCTACTCTGAAAATTTCTTTTCATTCCACAACTCTGGATATGTATATGTAAATATAAATAGTTTAAGTTTTAACTAATTTCCTCACAAGAAACTGAAGGCATGGAAGAGTGAGCTGGATTCTGTTTCACTAAACCAAGCTGACAGCTCTAGTCTGATCCCTGGATCTAAAAGGCTGCAGAGAAATAGAAAACAGCCCAACTTGCAGCTCAGACAGCTAGTGAATTTGCTAAGCTAAGGGTTAATAGCAAGCTCCACTGGGTATAGAAACTGCCTGAACTTGGCACACATGTAACTTGGTTTTATTCTTAGCCTGTTCACACTTCAATGTCATGCTATAAAATAATCCAAAATATCATGTTTAAGAAGAGCAGTACAGTGTATGTAATGGTTCACTGAGAAATGGCATCTTCTAAATGACATGGGGGTGTCTATGCTTTAATTACCTTTCCTGCCAAGGCATAACAAATGCTCCAAAGACAGCACATGGGAAACCCAAAATTAGTGCCCACCCTCAAATGTTAAGTAGCCATTCTTTCAGGCTAAATTTGTTTATGCTTACCTGTAAAATCAGAACATCTAGCCTGACCAGACGATGGCGCAGTGGATAGAGCGTCAGACTGGGATGCTGAAGACCGAGGTTCGAGACCTCAAGGTTGCCAGCTTGAGTGCAGGCTCATCTGGTTTGAGCAAAAGGCTCACTAGCTTGAGCCCAAAGTCGCTGGCTCGAGCAAGGGGTTACTCAGTCTGCTGAAGGCCCGCGGTCAAGGCACATATGAGAAAGCAATCAATGAACAACTAAGGTGTTCCAACATGCAACGAAAAAATAATGATTGATGCTTCTCATCTCTCTGTTCCTGTCTGTCTGTCCCTGTCTAGCCCTCTCTATGACTCTCTGTCTCTGTAAAAAAAAACAAAAAAACAGAACATCTAGCTTTCAGAACTCCTCAAAAGGAAGGGACAGATGATCTGCTTTAATTTACATGTTAAGGTTTTTTTTTTTTTGTATTTTTGTATTTTTCTGAAGCTAGAAATGGGGAGAGACAGTCAGACAGACTCCCGCATGTGCCCAACCAGGATCCACCCGGCGGCACGCCCACCAGGGGGCGACGCTCTGCCCCTCCGGGGCGTCACTCTGTTGTGACCAGAGCCACTCTAGCGCCTGGGGCAGAGGCCAAGGAGCCATCCCCAGCGCCCGGGCCATCTTTGCTCCAATGGCCCCTCGGCTGCAGGAGGGGAAGAGAGAGACAGAAGGGAAGGAGAGGGGGAGGGGTGGAGAAGCAGATGAGTGCTTCTCCTGTGTGCCCTGGCCGGGAATCAAACCCGGGACTTCTGCACGCCAGGCTGACGCTCTACCACCGAGCCAACCGGCCAGGGCTACATGTTAAGTTTTAACAAAGTAAAGAGGCATGTCTAATTTGGCCAATACCTGCCAATACTAGTCAGGGTTAACAAGACTCTATATGGAGAAGTAGTAATCAAGACAAAGTAAGAATTAGAGGAAATGAGACCAATTTCTCATTAACAGCTAAGTGCCAATAAAAATGAAAAATCAAAATGAAAATGAATCTAAGGAAAATTGTCTGTACAAAAATCTCTGGGAAAAACATAGGCTATCTGCTAAATCATATTGTCATTTCTTTGTACTCAGCTCTCCCCTGGGAATGAAAAATAGCCCAGTTTATATAAAACTTATCTTGAAAAATTATAGTATCTATGCTGGATATTTTTTGCATACCCACCCTTCCCTGTGTCAGATTCAATTCCCTTTTGTCTCTGCCTTACTTTGGGCTTTAAGATCCTAACCCTTGAGCACCCTATTACCAGGACTCCTTGATGAATGGCCTTGCTCAATGATAGGAAGTAGGAGGGTGGCCCAAGAGAGAGAGTAGGGCACCTTATTTTTGTTGCATTCTGTCTGATTTGGACCATGTTTTCTGGCATTGGGTATATCTCTGCACTATTATAGGCCTTTCTAGGTGGGTTGCCTCCCATAACTTTTTCTCTTATTGGGCTTCTCAATGCTTCTTTTGGGCTTCTCTTGCTCCTTCAGATCTAAGCATGACAATGCTTTTCTCTGTTGCTAGTTTTTTGGGGGGGTGTCCAGCATTGTTTTGGGTTCTCTTTACCCTACCTACACCTCTGCAAATGGCTCCTTATTAAAGTCTGTTTTTATCACATGAGATGGATACAGATTCCTCATGGGAGTTTAGTGATAGAGTTCTCCTCTGAGCCCTGAGAAGTAAACTTACTTCTGAAGGTTGAAGACAGTTGATTTGCATCCTTAGCCTTCCTTGCTCACACTTCTGCAGATTACTTTCAATTGTGTAAGAAAATGTGCTCGTTGGCTGTCAATGTCCCACAGCAAGTCTGGTGAGTTCTACTGACCAAACTTTACCCTGACTCACCCTTACTGACAGCTAGTTATGGTGCTGTGCAGATCACCAAACCACAAGCCACTCTTGCTCCTGAGTTGATCTTACGCACAAGGTGGTTGGGTAACTGCTGTGTAAAGGGGTTGGGAAGGGCATTGTTAGATATACAGATAGGGCTCATGTGGAAGCCATCATTAAAAGGGGTGGTGGCAGACTGCCCAAGGTGAGGAAAGTGTGTGATAAAATCTTTTCTACCACACACTGATATTTAAAAATTTGTTTAAGAGATACTTCAGAGAGAGAATAGATTCTTACTGCTAGAAAAGTATAATTTATGTAGTCCATTGACTTCACTTTATAGGCAAGAAAACTAAGGGTTAGAGAAATTAAACAACTTATTTTAAGATTAAAAACTACTTAGTACAGAAGCAGGACTAGAACTCCAGGTCTTTACAGAACATCTTGTGTTCAGCACACTGTTTACTATCTAATTGTGGTTTCATATGCTCATGGGCTATGGACTGGACAAAATTTTATGCTAAAATTTACAGCAAAAATAATTTATATTGATCAAATAGAAAAACAATTAGAAATTGATTTTTATTTTAATCAATTATTATATTAAATTGCCATGACATAGGAGATGAAATCTTAATTTTATAGTCTTGCTATATTTTAAAATGGCTTTGTTGAGGAAGGAAGGAAGGAAAGAAGGAAGGAAGGAAGGGAGGGAAGAAGGAAGGAAGGAAAGAAGGAAAGAAGGAAGGAAGGAAGGAAGGAAGGAAGGAAGGAAGGAAGGAAGGAAGGAAGGAAGGAAGGAAAGAAAGAAGGAAGGAAAGAAGGAAGAAAGGAAGGGAGGGAGGGAAGAAGGAAGGAAGGAAAGAAGGAAAGAAGAAAGGAAGGAAGGAAGGAAGGAAGGAAGGAAGGAAGGAAAGAAGGAAGGAAAGAAGGAAGAAAGGAAGGGAGGGAAGAAGGAAGGAAGGAAAGAAGGAAAGAAGGAAGGAAGGAAGGAAGGAAGGGGGGAAGAAAAGGAAAGGAAGAAGGAAGAAAAGGAGAGGGAAGGAGGGAGGGAGAAAGGGAATGTGTTAGTTTATTTGAGACTAAACTTCCTGAGAAATAAAGAAAAAGTGTCTACATCTTCTATATTTATTATCTCATCTGCCAAGTAGACATTATTACTCATCTGTGACAAAACACGCTGATTTTCTTCATAAAATGAGAAAGCCTCTGGCTTATTCAATATGGCCTCAAAATTCAAACTAATTTTTCAGTCATCCTTTAGTCTAAAGTTTGAAGTATGTACAAACAACCATAAGTTTTCCCCTTTATTCATTTAAGGCTTTATGTTCATTTGTAGAAATTTTAAACTTACTTTTCATTATAATATGTGTCCCATCAAAGTTTAAGCAGTATCATTAGTGATCAGTTCATGGGGTTTAAGTCAGATTACCTGTACTTAGCTATCCCCTCTGAAGTTTCTACTAACCATGTGACTTTGGGAAAATATAAAAACCTTTCTGAGCCTTACTTGCCTGCCTTGATAGTAAAATGGGAATGATAATAATAGTGCCTAACTTTTAAGAATGTTAAAATTAGATTTTTTTAATGTTTTATTTATTGATTTTTAGAGATAGAGGAGAGAGAGAGAGAGAGAAGGGGGAGGAGCAGGAAGCATCAACTCCCATATGTGCCTTGACCAGGCAAGCCCAGGGTTTCCAACCGGCAACCTCAGTGTTCCAGGTCGACACTTTATCCCACTGCGCCACCACAGGTCAGGCTAAAATTAGATTTTTAAAAGTACAGTTTCTTATACAGTGCCTAGAACATAGCATATGTGAAAAATAGAATAATTATTACTAGTGGAAATAATTATTTATAACTACAATTGCTCCTCCTTTTGTTTTTTAATTTCCCAATAAATAAGAAAAAAAGCAAAATTCTTACTATAAAAACTGTATTTTATTATTGATATACTAGTACCTAGCTCAGATAATTAATTGCTTATGATTTAATCTAAAGTTTATACATCTATATAAATAATAATAGTAATTAAAGGGCAAAGTTGCCTTTTTGAATTTAACTTTTTTTATTATATCAAAAACAGAGAGTCCATTGAGAATGTTAACCAGAGGAAATTACCTTGGCCTCCTATGTGACTATAAGAGTTCTATTTTTTCCCTCAATGAATTTTATGGTTTAATTTATTTTTATCTTGCATTGAATGTTTTAAAAGTGAACAAGAAAATTATCTAATAAGGGAAATATTGGCCTGAAGATTGAAGTGCACATCTGCATAAATCAGACTATATTCTTTCTCTCTTCCCACTATATGCAGATATTTGAGTAAAAGTTATAACTTTTTTTTATAAATGTTCAATATAATGATTTATTTTTTATCACTTCAAATCAAATGTAATACATAAATCCAACAGAAGATATAACTAATATAACTGAAACCATTGCAAAGACAATTTCCCAGTAGTTACTAGTTACCATGGAAGTTTAAAGAATCACCTTTGAGGTTCTTTCTTAAAAATATATAAGTAATACCCTTTTTACCCTCATTATTGCTATGAAAAACAGTATGGAGTTTCTTCAAAAAATTAAAAATGTATCTCCCTTTTGACCCGCTAAAGCACTTCTGAGAATTTATTCTGAGAATCCTGAAACATTAATTCAAAGGGTTTACACTCTTATGTTTACTGAAGTATTATTTACAATAGCCAGGATCTGGAAACAGCCCAAGTGTCCATCAATGGGTGAGTAAATAAAAAACAAAACAAAACCGTGGTATATTTACACAGTGGAATTCTATGAGGCTGTTAAAAAGGAAATCTTACTCTTTTTGACAACATAGATGGACCTGGATATTATTACACTAAGTGAAATAAGCCAGTTAGAGAGAGACAAATACCATATAACCTCACTTATATGTGAAATATAATGAACACAGTAAACTGATGATCAAAATAGAAACTGAGGCATGGACACCAGGAACAGGTAAACAGCTCTCAGAGGAATGGGCAGTGAGGGGACTGGATGAAAGAAAGCGATCATCCAAAGTCCATATATACATAACACATACAGACAACAGGGTGATAATAGCCAGAGGGAAAGTGGGGGTGGAGGCCAGAGGAAGAGCGCCAAGGTGGGGGGATGAGGATAGCGAGAGACTGTGCTTGGGGCAGAGGGTTCGCAATGCAGTGTGCAGGTAGTGTATTGAGATGTACACTTGAAACCTGTATGCCTGTATGGTTTGGCTAAACCATCATCCCAATAAATTAAAAATAAATTTTAAAAAGTACCCTTTTTTGTTAGTCATAATGATCAGTGAAGACTATTTCATAAACACTATGAATAACATGACATTTTAATTTTGTTTTGGCATATGTTGATAACATCATTAACCATTTTAATTTGAGCTCCTAACAAAGAAGGTACATGTGTAATGTCTGACCAGATTGGCCTCTTCTAGCTGGTCAAATGACCAGTCTGCTTCATCATGACAAAGACATCTTATGAATCTCCCACTATGTTAGTTTTAGTTCTAACTTTATCCTTATTTTTATTTCCAAATATGTACATGTCAGTATATCACATTTTTATTCTATCTTTACATATTAGTCAAAAACATTCTTCTCTATTGAGATTAGGGATGCAACTATTATAGGTTGCTTTTAAGTATGAGCTAAACTTTCTTCTCAGGTTCAATCAATGGGATCTGAATCCTTTCCATTACCAAGAGTATAAACAAAGATTAAATTTTGCTGCAAATAACAGAATATTCAAACAAAAGTGGGTTCATCACACAAAGGTTTACTTTTATTTTTTGTGAGGTAATAATATGTCCAGGTAGGCATTTGCTGGCTTGGTGCAGAGCTTCCAGGAGGCTTGGCCCAAATCTCTGGGCCAAGATTCTCTTTGCTTTCTTAGCATGAGTTCCAGATGGATGCTGGAAATTTTGTGATGATTTTCACCTTCTGCAAAAATGCTTTATCAGAAATGCAACTCAATACTTTTTGCTTGTATCTTGTTTGCCTCCTTTATCTGCAAGTGAGTCAGGAAAATAAACTATTTGTAAGAAAAAAGGAAGAACCAATATTATGTTGGTACCCCATTCAGTTTAGTTGTGTTAATTTTTCTATCTACACCCTCCTAGAATATTAGCATTATACAGACATCCTTACTTAAAATTATTTTTCTATTTTACATTATTCTTAAATACTTTTTACTTCCTAAAATCTATTGCCCATGTTTATAAGCTTATGTTATTCTTAAAATCTTCAAAATCAAAACAAATATAGACAGAACTTCAGTAGAGAAGGAGAAGGACCAAACATGTTGCTTAGTCACAAATAAAAAATAAATTGATCAGGGAACCAAATTGGACAATATGTGCAGGGGGAAATGACTAATACGGATACACAACAGATTGTCCCATGAGAGCCCTCAATAATATCCTTATGGTTAGAGGAGACAGTTGCAATTCCTTACATCTCTTGTCCCACCTGCTTATTTTAATTCGACCCTGCATTATATGTGTTTTGGGTTAGCATGGCTTTTGTGTGTTTGGTAAAGCACGCTGCAGTTCCTCACTCTGTAGAGTAATTGGATCTCTTAAGTCAGTGATGGGCAATCTTTTGAGCTTGGTGTGTCAAAATTCACCAAAAAATTGAGCATAAATCAGGTGGTATGTCACTTTGAGAAAAAAAACATAATTTTGCAATATTTATAGTTTAAATAACAAAAATGTATAACTGTATTTAAGAAACCAAATAACTATATTTAATAAACCAAAAACTATTTAACTTACCTGTTTAGTGACTTATTTGTTCATCTGTCAGTCAGTTTCTTTTGTTGGTCTTGACATTATTTAACTTGTTTGGGGTGCTGTGAACTAAGATAAGTGAGGGGGAGGGGGAATTCTTTAACTAACCTGACTATTAGTGATTTTTTTGTTGCTGAATTTCATTGGCTAAATCTTTGATTGAAGGTTGGTATTTTGTACACTTCAAGCCCAAGCAAGCGCTACTAACTTCATCTGTCAATCTGTTTCTTTTGTTCGTTTTGATATTATTTAACACTGAGAATAAGGTCTCACAAAAGTACATAGAGGGAAAAATTGTGAGTGAAGCCATTGCTATATTTTTCAGGATGCTAAAAGTGTCTGGTAATCGGTTCCAGGCACTCCAAATTTCCTGTTCGTAGTGGCACTCCTCTTGATTCTCCAAGCGGCACCTTTCCAGATTCTCAAGCTTTGACCTCAAGTCGACAAACACCTGAGCCCAGATGCTGTCTTGAAATTCTGCAAGTTGCATCTTATGTAAATTAAGACGGCTGCTGCTATTTCTAATGGCAGGAAACGGCACCCATAGCACAGGCCCTCGCCTCTCCCAGCTGCCCCTCACTTATCTCAGTAATGATGGTCAGTTAGAAATCCACGACACCCCAGAACAGTAGATTGGATGATGGTTGTTGTGGTTATGTGGTTGCTGGTAATGGTGATCACAGGGCCCCCAGAGATGCGTCCCCCGAGGCATTCCGCTGCTCCCTGCTCCACGGGCTGGAAGTGAGGTCAAAGATGCTCTGTGCTGAAGTTCTGTTGTTTTGGCCTACAGACCTCTGGCACAGAATGTCTACACTACAGCAAATGTTTTATCCTTGGCTACTGCACCTGGCCATGCAGGAGCCAAGGATAAAACATAGTCCTTCTCTTCATGCAGCCCCATACTTCTCTGGTATGCGGCTGCATGTGGCCGCGTGTCATCAAAAATGGCTACGTGTGTCAGTGCTGACATGTGTGTCATAGGTTCGCCATCACGGTCTTAAGTCATTAAATTCAATCAAGGAGTATATATATTTATGAGAAAGCCAAAACTAATTTCAAAACAACAACAAAAAGTATTTAATGAGACTAAGAGACATGGACAAGAGTGTGGTGGTTACCAGGGGTGGGGGGAGGGAGGACAGGGGGAGAGTTAGGGGGAGGGGGAGGGGCACAGAGAACTAGATAGAGGGTGGCGAAGGACAATCTGACTTTGGGCGAGGGGTATGCAACATAATTTAATGACAAAATAACCTAGACATGTTTTCTTTGAATATATGTACCCTGATTTATTAATGTCATCCCATTACCATTAATAAAAATTTATTAAAAAAAAAAAAAAAAAAAGTATTTAAATAATTTCCATGTGCCAGAGAACTGCATCACATACTTCAAAAGCCACTGTTCAGACATTAATTTGGGAAGTCCAAGTAAAATGGGAAATAGGTGATTAGAATCAGAAAGTTTGAACTGTGGAGATGTGGTTCAATGTAGCATTTGCCATACTAGCTTTATGCACGATGAAAGTTATGTGTAATGTTGATGCTGCGATAGGACAAACATTTTCCTTATATAATGCTTTTTAGCTTTGAAAATCTGTAGTAGTTGGAGCTCTTGTTTTGCTTGCGATGTCCTGATACGTGTAACAATAAACTGCACCGTAATGGGATTCACAGTTCTATGTTTCATTGGAGATCTTAGGGATTTAAAATCATGTTCCCTGAGCACCACCTTTTAATGGCCTATCTTTTGATGTCTATTACTTCTATGAAATAAGAAAGTGGCCTGACCTGTGGTGGCGCAGTGGGATAAAGCGTCGACCTGGAACACTGAAGTTGCTGGTTTGAAACCTTGGGCTTGCCTGGTCAAGGCACATATGGGAGTTGATGCTTCCTGCTCCTCCCCCTTCTCTCTCTCTCTCTCTCTCTCTCTTTCTCTCTCTAAAAAATAAAAAAAGGGATGTATTTTCCAATGTACAGTTCTGTTGTTGAACTCCCAATCATCTATTCAATAGATCAGCAATTATATTTTTTTGCCGATTTGACAAAAAATAGTAGGTATAATTTTGATTCATTCACATTGGACAGCTATTCTTGTGTTAGCTGTTGTCATTTTTTCATTTGATAATCTAAAGGAAAAGAGATCAGTGCCCTGACTAAATAAGTCAGGTCGTGAATGTTTTAAACATTTTTGTGGCACAATGATTGAAAATCACTGCAATAGATTAGCACAACTCAATAAACTTCATTGTACTTAGTGAGAAAACACCATCCCCATTCTCTGGAAGCTCTTATAACAAGTAAATGATGCTGGTCATCTTTCCAGCAGACACATGACTAGATCTCTGAGGAGCCTAGTTTTTTTAGGTGAAAACTTTTTGAGAATGAAAAGTTATTTTTTTGTTGTTGTTAGAGAGTTAGCTCTTACTAAAAGTCAATATGGTTTAAACTGTCCTTATCACATGAAAAGATGTTCAAAGTCATTAGCCATTAGGAAAATGCAAAGTAAAGCTACAACCAGAGAGGATTGTTAGGGCCTTAGTATGGACAAGTCTGAGAGTTAAACATTCCAGAGCACCCCAGTTAGAGGGAGGTCCTGTGAATTTTACTTCCAAAATTTTTATCAGGTTCTCATAGTGAACATCAGAGAAAACCCCTTTATCTTTCTGGCAGGAGAAGGGGAAATAACCATTTTGAAATAGCTAGAGCAATCTGTTCTCAACAAAGTGCATCCTCGGGAGAAACTATGTTATCAGAGCCTAACCTGAGGCTTTATTAGAGCCTATAAAACATGTAGAGGATACGGCAGTTGTCCCCCTTATTTTCACTTTCCACGGTTTCACTTATCCTCAGTCAATCACAGTCTGAATATATTAAAAGAAAAATTTCAGAAATAAACCATTTGTAAGTTTTCACTTGCATGCCATTGTGAGTAGTGTGATGAAATCTCGTGCTATTCTCTCCTTTCTGCACAGGATGTGACTCATCCACACCACCCTAGTCTTTACTAGCCATCTCAGTTATCAAGCTGATTCTATCATCTCTCATCACAAGAAGGAGGGTGAACACAGAAAAGATATTTTGGGAGAGAGAGAGAAAGATCACATTTATGTAATTTATATTGCAGTATATTGTTATAATTGTTCTTTTATTATTAGTTATTGCTGTTAATTAATGTCTTACTGTGCCTAATTTATAATTAAACTTTATCATTGGTATGTTTGTATAGGGAAAAAACAGAGTTTATATAGGATTACTTACTGTCCATAGTTTCTGGCATCCTCTGAGGATTTTGAAACATACCCCCATGAGTAAGAGAGGTCTACTATACAGGAGAAACTTAGAAGATTTTGGGTAGGGCAATCATTTTTTAGATACAATACCAAAAACATAATCCATAAAAGAAATAACTCATCAGCCAGATATTATGTAAAATTTCCCAAGCTGAGAGACAAGAGGAAGAGGCTGATAATTCTATCATTACATTAAGAGTTTATTAAGAGAACTTACAGATAAATATGTCTCAGGCAGTAGTGAGACACCATGGGTATCATCTGTGCCCAAAGTGGGCACTAAGGAGTTATACAAGACAGGGCAGGATGGATTAAGGATATTGCTGGTGACCTGCCCCAGAGAAGGGGAAAATGACTATTATGCTTGCCTGAGGTGGGCAATAGCCTGTTCAGGAACCAACACTGAAGCACAGGGGAGGTGTTGATCACACAGTCTCTGAGATGATTTGGGGAAAGCAATCTCTGTTCTTTCTGGATCTAGCTGGCAGGTCCTGCAGTGCTCAAATAGCAGACACATCATGGAATAATCTTTCTTCCATGCCAGATATTGATGTTAAGAAATTCTGCTCTGCTTGTGAAAGACCAGTGTTAAGGGAAATAGAAAACAAGCCATAGATTGAGAAAAAAATATTTGTAAAAGACGAATATGATAAAAGATTTTTATCCAAAATATACAAAGAATTCTTAAAACTCAACAATAAGAAAACAAACATTGATTATAAGAGGGGCAAAAAACCCACTTGATAGACACCTCACCAAAGAAAATACAGATGTCAAATAAGCATGTGAAAAGATGCTCCATATCATATGTCCTCAGAAATAAAAGTTAAAACAACAATGAGATACCACTACCTGTCTGTTAGAATTGCCAAACTCCAGAACACTGACAAACGCTGGTGAGGATGTGGAGCAACTGGAGTTCTCATTTGTTGCTGACAGGAATGCAAAATGACATGGCCACTTTGGAAACAGTTTGGTGGTTTCTTATCTTATGATCCAGCAATTGTTCTCCTTGGTATTAACCAAAATGACTTGGAAACTTAAGTGTACAAAAATACTTGTGCACAGATATCTATAGAAACTTTATTCATAATTGCTAAAACTGAGAAGCAATATAAGTGTCTTATAGATGAATGGGTAAATAAACTGTAGTATGTCTAAATAATGTAATATTATTCAGCACTAAAAAAAATAAGCTATCAAGCCTTGAAAAGATAAGGATGAAACATAAAATGCATGTTTTTAAGTGAAAGAAGTCAAACCTGAAAAGGCTGCATACTGTGTGACTCCAATTTTATGACATTCTCGAAAAAGCAAAACTAAGGAGACAATAAAAAGATTAGTGTTTCCAGGAGTTAAGAAAAGGAAGGGATAAATAGGCCAAACACAGAGGAGCTTCAGTCAGTGAAATTATTTCATATGACATTACACACTGGCTGAATAGCTTGATTGGTTAGAGCAGAAGTTATTGGACAGGGCAAATACAGGAACAAATCTTTCTCTCTTTTTCTTACTTTCTCTGTTCCTCTCTCTAAAATCAGATGACATTACAGTGGTCAATATATGTCATTATACACTTGTCAAAACCATAAAATGTACAACATCAAAAGTGAGCCAGAATGTAAACTAAGGACTTTGTTAATAATGAGGTGTCAATGTGGGTTTATCAATTATGACAAATATCTCGCTGTGGTAAGGAAGTCTCTAGTGGGAGAAGTTGCAAATGTGCAGGGGCAAGGGGTATATGGGAATTCTGTGCTTTATACTCATTTTTCTTGTGAACCTAAAGCTGTTCTAAAAAAAAGTTTACTAATTAAAAAAAAAACACATACAGATAGTGAGATATCACTAAACTCCTATCAAAATCACTAAAATATAAAATAATAGCAATACTTTATGCTGGCAGAAATGTGGAAAATGGGGTCACTCATACATTTTTGATGGGAATGTAAAATGATACAAACATTCTAGAAAACAGTTGGCAATTCCTTAAACATTCAGCAACCATACAATCCAGCAGTTGCCCTTTGCACTCTTGTCTGCTATCCCAGAGAAATAGACTCATGTCCACAAAAAAACTGTGCACAAATGTTGACAGCAGCATTGGTCATAACAGTCCATAACTGGAACAACTCAGATGTCTTTCAGTAGGGGAACAGTTAACCATACGGTGGTAGACCCACGGACTACTACTCAGAGCACCGAGAACACACTGTGGGTTCAAGCAATAATCTGGGCAACTATCCAGAGAGTTGTGCTGAGTGAAAAAGTCTATACCAACCCTTTACATACTGTATTATTTTATTTCTATAATATTAATAAAAGGACAAAACAGAAACAGATAACAAATTAGTGGTTGCCAGGATTTAAGAAGGGTGTGGGGCAGGAGGAAAAAAACATGTGACAACAGAAGCACAATGGAAGAGATCCTTGTGGTGAGGAAGATGTTCAGTGTCTCGAATGTATCAATGTCAGTATCCTGGTTATGATATTGTACTGTCATTTTGCAAGATGTTATCATGGTTCACTCATGTAATAAATACACTATTACAATAGCAGTTATAGAAAAATAGTTACTAAATGCACACTATTAATACATTAACGCATAGGTAAAATATATAAAAATTGTAAAATATTCATAAATTCACTCAACAGATATTATATAAGCAACAAAAAATGTTTATGTCTGTCAGGTATTGGGACACAAGGTGAGCCAAAAGGCTCTCATGATGCCTGCCCGCATGGAACTCACAGTGTGTTGTTGGATATATGGATTTCCTGCTCTTCTCTTTCCTTCAACATCTGTAGATTTAATTTTTCAATAAATATTTACTGAGTACTGATTCTATTCTTAGTACTCTAAAAAATGTCACATGGGATCTAAATGGCATATTTTATGATATATATATATAGTTTGTGACCTTAAATGGATTATAATGTGGGTAGGGGGACAAGATTCATGAACACATAATAAAAACAGAGAACAGGAGGATCTAGGGTATCCATCTGCAAAGATACACTATGGTTGGCCATGGGGAATGGCTGACCCTGGTGAGTGTGCTCAGCTTCCTTCCAAGTCAATGACTCCAGAGGGAAATAAATGGTCTCTCATGGTTGAATCTTAGCTTGAGTTTCTCTGTGTAGCCAACACTTCACTGATTCTTCAAAACCAACTTTGCTGTTTAAGCATCCTTGCTATGACTGGTCCCTCCTAGCTGACCCTAGTATTTCATTTCAGTGTGGTCTACGCACTTTCTGAGTTTGAACTGGCTGAGTTTGAGCCCAGTGTCCTTGTGATATTCTCCACTGTTTTTCCAGGAATAGGTAAAAGAGTTCAACTCTTTTACTGTGTTGATGACACCAATGAACACATTAAAGTAGACCTAAGGACAGCACTGGAAGTTTTTTCCCAGTACTTAGTCTAGTGGCTGAAAGAGACATTTTCCAAAGCAAGTTGTGGCAGCCTCCTGGAGCATCACATGCTGTGGAAAATGGTTGCTTCCTCAGTGTCCTAGGAAAGGGAAGTCTTTCATTCAAAAGTATGGAAAAGGGTACTTGTAGGAAGGAGTGTAGGGCACCTGCTGATAATGTCATTAAGTAAGCTCTGTATTGACTTTCAGAAGTACAACATTACTGCTTGGTACAGCCATCACTATACAATGAAGAAGATGATGACGTATTTCATTATATGTAGCCTTTCTCCTCAGGAGATTAGGAGGTACTTGCTCCACCTCTGGGAAGCACATCATGAACAAAAGCTGTTAGCAGAAAAGAACATGGTTTCTGCTGGCTGTTGGGACCCTGAGCACTTCTATGTGTTTCCACAACTCAAAGTTCCATCAATACCATGACTTCTTGGAAATTATTCAGTGAATGGGTGGAAATTGTTTTCAATGAGTCTCACTCAGCAAGTCAGGGTGAACTGCTCTGCATGGTTTTGTCCTAGTCTGTGGAATAGACCTTAATAAAATTTGCATGCCTAAGATGCTGTGGCTGCCTGTGGAACTTATTCTGTCCAACAGTGAACTACTTGGATTGGCTGACATGGACTACAAGCTTGTTAAATACTAGTGAAGCTGGGCATATTGAAATGGCATCAGTAGTAGAAGTTGGCATATAGCTCATGGAGGTACAACCACTATAACAGGACAATGTCCAGCAAATAATGGGAAATACTGTAGGAGTAAAGGTAAAACCTCAATCTTACAATATTTATAAAGTGCTTTGCAAAAGGATTTTCTAAAGAGTCATTTTTCTCCCTTTCAAAAGTTTACTTGTATATCCAACATCATGATACCCTGATATAAAAGTAAAATGTTCCTCTAAGGAAACAATGGTGGCTTGTTAAGGGCCTCAGACCAAATCTGCTGAGAGACCATCTTGCTGTTATTGTTTAGTCATATTGACCTGAGGCTCAGAAAATGCAGTCTCAGCAACAGTCTTTACTACTTTTACATGTTAGCTGCCTCCCATGACAAGCTTTTAGGGTTACAAAAAATGTACAGCGAAAACTCTCATTGTTTGTTTTTCCTGAAGTTCCCTATAAAATGTCAGTATCTTTGATGGGGCTCTCTTTGAGTTGAACTCCTCAGGTTGGAGATTTACCAGGTTGAATTAGGAGTTTGAAATCCTGGAGTGTTTCCATAAAACAAGGATTTACAGTTCATAAATATAATGACAAAAGTGTGAAGATACATTTTTGTTCTTAAAAAGCTATTGGAACAAAGCTACTTTTCATAAAAACTCAAGTGTTGCCATTTTCTTCAGACAGAAGTCTCTTCTGTCTCTGTGAAGTGGGTTTTTATTGCATTTGTTTAAGATGGGCTCCTTCCCTGCTTCACAGGGAGCCACTCCCTCCTGAAGGTGTGCAGATGGAGAGAGGGATTGAACCCTCCTTCAGTCGGGTTCTGATATTTAATCTCAGATTGTTAGTTACATTATTTCCTGCACATTGCAGCAAATGCCTTGATTATTAATTGCATTAAGTTGTCTACTCTAACTGTTTGGGGAAAGAAAAACATACCATCCTCTAGCCTTATAAAATGTTAAGGAAATTGTGTTACTAATGAACATTCTCAATAGATAATAGAAGTGGTGTGAGACTAGCTGTTGCATAGCTCTACAGAAGGCCTGGGTTGAATAATTGCAGTAGATTCATGAGTCTGCAGAAAATCTCTGGACTTTATTTCAATTTCATTTTAAATTGAATTGACATGATTTCCAAACCTAGGATGAATATTGGAGCTTACCTTGAAGTTAAAAAAGGACAACCTTCCTTTCTTTATCCCAATTTGCTTACTTTATCTCAATTCTTAGGAAAGGAGAATCATAGCTTCATTCTACTATTCTAAACATTCTTCTGTTTACATTTCCAGTAACACAAAATGGAGGGGGTTGTGTTTGCCCTCCACCCATTTTGTTGTTTGTGTTTGGTTATGATTGAAAACAAGTTGATGTTGCAGAGTATTAAACCATGAGTCAGATGAACTACGTTCCAGTCCTATATTTCAACACTGATGATAAGTAATTGTTAAACCAGGACACTTTGAGGATAGAAGGTGTGCTATTAATATTTTTACCAGGATGACAGATATAAATCATGAGTGTCATGGATAAAACTGGGATAATGATCATTCTATCACTTATTATATCTTTGGGTAAACTAACCCACCTCATTAAAGTTTTAGTTCTTCATCTGTAAAATGGAAATAATAAATCTTTTTTATAGGATTATTATAAAGATATGAAATAATATATGTGCAAGGATTTTGTGAACTAGGAACTATAAAACAATATACAATGTAAGTGGAGTTATAATAAATTATATCAGCTGTAGCTAAGAAAGAGAAATATCTCCGGGTGCCTTCTTGTACAAGAGCAGATAATTGGGAGCTATAATTGTGAAAACAACCTCAGATAAGATTAGTTTTCTGAGGGAATATTGAAGGAAGCAAAGTAGAATGGGTTATTTTTGACAGTCTTTTTCTTTAAACCAATATTATTTTTACCACCCTGGCCAGATAGCTTGGTTGGATAAGAGCATTGTGCCATGTCAGAGGTTGCCAGTTCGATCCCTGGTCAGGGCACATACAGAAAGAGATTGATTCTTCTCTCTCTCTCTCTCTCTCTCTCTCTCTCTCCCTGACTCTCACTAAAATCAGTAATAATAATAATTATGTGTGTGTGTGTGTGTGTGTGTGTAATTTTTATAAGGAAGTCTGACATAATATGAGAAGAGAACTGTGTTTGGGGAACTATTAGGGAACATTGAAAGTACTGATGACATAGTTAGGCAAACCCGTATCTGTGTATATTCAGTATCTGACCTGGAATATAAAGATCTGATATTTCAGATCTTGGCTCTTAAGTTGTTGAAACCCTGGAGATTAAAACCCAAAGACTCTGAGTTTTTCTCATGCTATAATTTGATGGGTTCTTTGGCTTAGGTTTGTTGATCAGCTTCTGGCTTTCCACCCCAATAGGATATTTTTGTTTGTATTGTTGTTGTTGTTGTTACTTTTTTATTTTTACAAGATTAGAAGGAATCAAGATGCCTTTTGTAGAGCTTCTGCCCCCACATTTTGTCAACTGTGCTCATGATTCACATAGCCCAAGCCCTACCAACAATTTGTTCAGCCTAATGGCCATAGGTCTCCCTTAAGCAACAGCAGGCCAGTTGTTAACGAATACCTTTTGTAGGCTTACATGGCCATGACCAAGAAACTTTGATTGGCAGTTTGAGGTCACACAAGATACTTGATTTAGTATGTTTTATGTAAGAAATTCAATTTATAGGTGCTACCATAATAATAGTATATATGTTGATTAATACTAATTCAAAGCACTTTGCCAAATAAGGAGGTTCAAGCTATGTAAGCCTTCCTTTAAATCACCCAACAGGTATCTTGGGACATCTTTTAAGGGGAAATCAGGGCTACTTAGGTGATCCACAAAAATTCATGTTCCCTCTCCACAGAATAGAGATAGGTGCTAGAGGGCTGCTGCCCACCCAGGGTCTAGATTTTCCAGTACACCTGGTGTAGATCAGTGGTCCTCAACCCCCGGGCCACGGACTGGTACTGGTCCATGGGCCATTTGGTACTGGTCCACAGAGAAAGAATAAATAACTTATATTATTTCTGTTTTATTTATATTTAAGTCTTAATGATGATTTATTTTTAAAAAATGACCAGATTCCATCTGTTACATCCATCTAAGACTCATTCTTGATGCTTGTCTCGCTCAAGTGATACATTTATTCATCCCACCCTAAAGGCCGGTCTGTGAAAATATTTTCTGACATTAAACCGGTCTGTGGCCCAAAACAGGTTGGAGACTACTGGTGTAGATGGAAACTAACTTATGATCTTTGATTTCTTGATGGCAAAACATGAGTAGAAGTGGAGGTACTGTGATCCAGTCTCATCCTCATATAATGATTGAAACAGAATGTCTATAAGATCCTGAAAGAGTGAAGGTCTGCAAGGTACAAAGAGCTTGGGTCCCTGAATAACTGTGAAAAGCTATTAGTCAAGAAAATTAATGTAAATATGAAATATAACTCTAGTTTTTAGGTATTTTCTGTTATAGTTTGACACTGGGATTTTATTTATAGTTTACATTGGTTCACAAAATACTTGAGATGCCAACAGGATTATATTAATTTAAATGGATAATTTAAAGAAGTGTAATAGAAAAATTTAAATTAAAATATAAGATCAAAATCAATGGTATTTTAAAGCAAAATATTCAGCTATACACAATTATAAAGCTGAGCCACAAAATTTGGCACTTGAATTCTTAGAAACCATAGCAATGCTAAAAACACATTTTTAAAATATATAATCTATATTGTCTGTAAGAAGAAAGCATACTAATTTCTGAGGCAAATACTGATACTTCAATTTAAAAAAAAATATTTTATGGAACATCGTATAGAGCAGGGGTAGTCAACCTTTTTATACCTACCACCCATTTTTGTATCTCTGTTAGTAGTAAAATTTTCTAACCACCCACCGGTTCTACAGTAATGGTGATTAATAAAGTAGGAAGGTAACTTTACTTTATAAAATTTATAAAGCAGAGTTACAGCAAGTTAAAGCATATAATAATAATCACTTACCAAGTACTTTATGTCGGATTTTCGCTAAGTTTGGTAGAATAAATTCTTTATAAAACAACTTACTATAGTTAAATCTATCTTTTTATTTATACTTTGCATACATAGAAATTACATTAGTTAATTGAGTTATTAGTGGGATCCCTGAGGCTGATGCTGGGAAACTAAATATTGAATATCTGGTTCAATTTTTGTGAGGAACAAACAAAGGTTTTCCCTTTCAAAAATATTCAGGCAGTTTCTTTCTTTCATCATAATATGATTACCAGCACTAAATCCTGATTCCACAAGATATGAGGTAGGGAAAGATATAAATAAACTGAATACCATTTTCCACATATTTGGATATAAGACTGGCATTTTTTATTTTCCCATAGGTTTTCATATCTACCACTGTCAGATTTATGTTTACTTTCTTCATCATATCTAATTTCTAACAGTTCTTCTTGGCAAGTTGTACCAGCCTCTTCAATATTTGCGGTAAAAGAATTTTTCATCCAGTCATATACCTTCAATTTCAAAATATCTTCAAATTGTTTTTCCATGTTCAATTTAAGTTCATTGAGATGGCTACTGAATCTGTCAATATCCTCTGGATTTACATCATCTTTTATAGATGATAATTGAGGAAACTGATGAAATTCTCTCCAATAGATTATGATGATGTAGTTCAAGTTTGTCACTAAATAATAGCACAATACTTTGGCAACCTATAAGAGTTTTATTAGCTCCTTGAAGCTGCAAATTGACATTGTTAAATCTCTTGAAAATATCTGCCAAGTAAAAGGCATCATTTTTTACTGTTTTTAACTATTGACATAGATTGGTCTCATTATTATTTTCAAAAAATTGTATGACACTGTCATATAATGCTACAAATCTAGCCAAAGATTTACCCTTTGACAGCCACTGAACTTCTGTGTGCAAAAGTAACTTAATAAAATCTTTATTATTGTCCTGGCAAAGCTGCTGAAACATTCTATCATTATTTGCATTGGATTTGATTTTGTTTAAGCCTCAAATTATTATAGTTAATGATGAATGAAGATTTGTACTTAGATATTTTTCTACAAGATGTTGTCTGTGCACCACAGACAACATAAAATACATAAAACATTTGGCACTTCCTGCTTCAAATAAGCAACAAATCCAGGATAATGACCTACCATTGATGGTGCTCTATCAGTAGTGCCTGCAACAATATTATTCAAAGGAATATTATTTTTGTAAAGTATGTTCTCACAGTATTAAATATAGATAATCCTTTTGTATCTGTGATGAGATTTACTGCGAATAGCATTTCTTGTCGTAATATATTGTTTTCATCAAAATAGCTTACATATGCCATCAATAAAGCATCATTATCTGCAATGGTAGATTCATCCAATTGCATGGAAAATGAAGAGTTTTGGAGAATACTTATAAGTTTGTTTTCAACATTAACCGCCATTTCATCAATTCGTTGCTTTACTGTGCTATCACTTAGGGGCAACGTTTTTAAAATTGAGGTATATTCTGATGCATTACTGTTGAGATAAATTTTTTTTATAAAGGGTATTATTACAGTATCTCCAATATTATAGCTTTTACCACTTTTTGCAATTATTTGTGAAATGTGATAAGTGGGAATTAATCTATCTTCATTCGTTGTATATTGTTTCTTAAATGATGCAACAATAGTTGAACAATTTTGAAATTTTTATATATTTTCTGAAAATATTCAATGGGCTTGTCCTTGTCATTTGGATGCTATGTAGAAAGATATTCTCACAATCAACTTGGCTTCATTGCCTCATTGGATAATGTTTTATGTCACAATAAACACATTGGATGTTGTTTATTTGCAACAGAGTCTATGAAACTCATCTTCAGCTACTCTGGCGAATAGCCACGTGCGTATTTTTTTTTTTTTTTTGATACATGGGCTCATGATATTTCACAATATTTTGTTTGAAGCTGTAAACACATGCTTGCTCTCAGAAATCTAACTACGTGCTGACTTTAGTTTCGATTATGTAACAATATAACTTCACTTACATAACATGAAGAAAACTTATGCACTTGAAGTCTGTTGCATGGTCGCAACATTACAAGTGTTGTGGTTGAGTGAGAGTTTGTTGAGACAAGACTGAGTATCTGTGCATTTTACAAAATTTTATGTAGCGGTTGTTGGCCAATGGCATCACTTCATTGCGATCAAGGCGAAGTAGTGAGACATTGGCTAGTTTTGGCAGTCCAAGGGGGGGTTCCTAGAATGTCACCCTATTACCCTAAAATCCAGGAATCGAGAACAAAATATGAGTTAATTGGTGTCTTCATTGTCCGGCAGTTTCTGTCATAGAAAGAAGCATCGAACCATGGAGCTCTTTGTCTATGGGGTAATAAAACAAAAAACTGCTAGTTTTGGGGCAACAATAGTGGTCATAAACTGCCCGCCAGATCGGGCAGCGGGGTGTGGACCTGGAGTCAGGTACTTGGCCGCTCGCAAATGCAGGCCAGGTGATCATGAAAGAGGTCGAGTGTAGTCCCAATACAAATGCCCTGTAACAGAGTCTGACCACTGTCCTGATCTTGACTGGTCAACAGTTAGTCGATTAGTATGTAATCACGGTGCTGTTTGGTTGCTCCGCTACCACCCAACATGAAAGCTGAAATGCCCACTAATGGGCTGTAGCGACCAGGTTGACTACCACTGGTATAGAGCATACTGAGTAATAGTGAACAATGTCCTCACTCACAGTGTAAATACAGTGACATTTGTAGATAAATTTCTTATAAGCTATTGACATCCAGGACAGGGCAACTTGTCAATGTGATTCTGGAAGTGGTGGCTAGTCAGAGAAAAATAAGACATACCTTAAACTAGAGTAACTCATTTTCTAGTGGGAAAGAAAGATGTGTCTCACAGTAAATGACAATACAGAGAGATAACTTCTGAGAGAGAAGAAATCAACATATTCTGGTTGGTTCTATGGAATTTCTTTCTTTCCTAAAGCTTCTAAGAATACCAGCCTTATTTTTTTTGGTTTTATTTATTTTATTTCCAAGACGAGAAAAGGGAACTTTCTAGATATGTGAGTTATTCCTATTGTGATAACTCCCAAGTTTCTGATTGCTGTCCCTGGAAACAGCACAAAGGGAACTTAGGGAAGGGCAACAAAGACTACAGAGAAGGCATGGGCTTTGGGTCACATTGCCCTAGGGTTGAATGCTCTCTCTCACATTTATCAGTTGGGAAACTTTGGACAGGTTACTTCATATCTCTCAGCCATATATTGCCATAAAATAAAATAATAACACTTACCTGAAGGATAATGTATAGGAAGAATCTAATACTTCATCCAATCACATTATACCACATTTCAAATGTGAAATGCTACTCTGGGTAAAAGATGATAAAACTAAGTTTAAATATTTTCCTCAAATCCTGTTTTCTACTTCTTTTAAAGAAGTGAGTGGTAAAAAAGCACTCATCCCTTAACTCATTGCATGTGTTCTTTGTGGGAGAAAGAACCAAATGTGAGAGAAAACCAACAGTGTTTCTCCAAGTTTGCTCTTCAGGTCACCTGTGTGAAAACCTCATAAGAGTGTTTGTTGACACTTTCTCTGGGACTGCAGTCTTTCTTACAGAACCAGAATGTTTGGAGAGGAGAAGAAAATGTACATTTTTAACAAATTATCCAGGTAATATTTATGTACACTAAATTTGATGGCCACTGCCTGAAAATATCTTGATTTGAACCACTTCAGTGAGAATGGCTGCTGGCATTTTTGAGCATTGAAAAATGCTAAAATCTTAAGTCACAATAGAAAGGTCACTATATTTACTGTAATTTTATATGAAGGCAGGGAAATTCTATTCCCATATTGTTTTAATATTTGTATTAAATATAAGAGATTATAAGCAGTGAAAAGATAAGCAATTATGAAAAGAATTGATTGTAAACCATTGGATTTTCAAAAATATTAACCTGACACATTGGATGTATAAAAGTTATTGTACATAAATAATACTGATAAATATTCTCAGAAGTTTTACCTTTCTACTGCCACATTTTCAGCCTTTGTGTAATTTTCCAGTATCTATTAGAAGCACCAGCATGGGCTGTTTGTCTCAATACCATGTATAGGTAATTCTTATCATCTACCGTGGTGGTTGTACTCAGTTACTAGATTAGTAAACCTGTTCTTAAAAGAATTTTTAAGACTTAACTCTGAAGTTGACGAACATCATTGTTTGTCTCAACCACTACATGCTCCACCTTCATAAACCAATTTCTGATCACTCCTATAGTTTTAACAGAGTTACTTCAGATATGGTTTCATCATCTATCTGAGCTATTCCTCTCCATCATTCTACCACTTGATGACCAAGCAAGTCTGATAACTCACTGCTGAATTAAATAAAATGACCAATGTCAGAAAACATACAGGCAAAAAAACAATAGAAGAACATTTGTAAAGTGTTAAAATAAAATCGTACACCTAATGAAAGACTGTCACATTTCATCAACTAAAACACAATATAATTTCAGATCTGGCCTGTTGGCTCAGTAGTAGAGCATCTAACTTCAGAAAAAATAAAAAAAAAACAAAAAACAAAAAACCCATGATATAAGTAACAAACAGAAAGGGACAAATTCCATTTATAGTTGACAAAGGAATACACAATCTTCAGTACACATGGAGCACTCATTAAGATAGGCCATATGCAGGTCCTGGCCAGTTCGCTCAGCGGTAGAGCATTGGCCTGGTGTGTGGAAGTCCTGTGTTTGATCCCTGATCAGGGCACACAGAAGAAGTGCCCATCTGCTTCTCCACCCTTTCCTCTCTCCTTCCTCTCTCTCCCTTCCCCTCCTGCAGCCAAGGCTCCATTGGAGCAAAGTTGGCCCAGGTACTAAGAACGGCTCCATGGCCTCTGCCTCAGGCACTAGAATGGCTCCAGCCACAGCAGAACAATGCCCCAGATGGGCAGAGCATCACCCCCTGGTGGACATGTAGGGTGGTTCCATGTCTGGCACATACAGGAGTCTGTGTGACTGCCTTCTGGCTTTACCTTTGGAAAAAATACAAAAAAATAAAGACCATATGCAGATTCATAAACCAAATCTTAACAAATTTCAAAGGATTATATTGGATAGAGTATGTTCTTTGGCTACAGTAGAATTAAGTAAAAATTGCTAACAGAAGATGTATAAAATTTTTAAAAAATATTTGGAAATAAAACAACACATTTTTAAATAACCTATGAATTGAAATTCATCACAAAGAATTTATAACTGAATAGTGATAAAACCCCAACATATCAAAATTTGTGAGATAGATCCAAAAAAGTACTTATAAAGAAACTATAAGATTAACTTATCTTATTAGAAAAGAAAAAAATTAAACCAATAATTTAAGATTTTACTTTCAGAAACTATAATAAGAACAAATTAAATGTAAAACAAGCAGAAGAATGGGAAAAATAAAAAGTAAAATAAATGAAGTAAAAACTATAAAAAGCTGGCTTTTTGAAAAGATAAATTGATAAGCTCATATAAAATTGATAAAGAACAAAAACAAAAGATGCAAATAACCAATGTCAGCAATGAAAAAGAGGCTATCACCTATAAAATATAATTAAAAAAATAATAAATAAATATTTGAAAATACTTATACCAATAAATATGGCAACTTAGAGAAAATGAACCAATTTCTTGAAATATACTAGTTTACTCAAAAGTAATACATAACATAAATAGTCCTATAACCTAGACTAGTAGTAGTCAACCTGGTCCCTACCGTCCACTAGTGGGCATTCCAGCTTTCATGGTGGGAGGTAGTGGAGCAACCAAAGTATAAATAAAAAGATAGATTTAACTATTATAAAGATTTATTCTGCCAAATAATAAAAATTCAACATATAGTACTTGGTAAGTAATTATTATTATATGCTTTAACTTGCTGTACTCTGCTTTATAAATTTTATAAAGTAAAGTTACTTCTCTACTTTATAAATCACCATTACTGTGGAATTGGTGAGCAGTTAGAAAATTTCACTACTAACAGAGATACAAAAGTGGGTGGTAGGTATAAAAAGGTTGCCTACCCTGGCTCTAGACAGTTCAAAGATAAATATGTAGAAATAAAAGTAGAGGATCTATAAGTGGTGGGATTCAGATAATTTAACAACCAGTTCTCTGCCCTAATGACCATTTTAAGTATAAACAAAAGATATACTGAAAGGTAGTTTATTATTTCTTGCCTTTAATACTTAAATAAGCACAATAAAAGAGGCAAACAAAACTATATTATGTTATAAGAGTTTTAAAATATTAATAAAAATATTAAGTAATACCTGAAAAAAAACAATAAAACTGTTATTTAAGATATTTCCATTGACAGCTTGTCACCCTTTCGTTGTTCAGCGCTTTTTCTCTTTACATTATATGTTTGTTTACTGAAGTAACAAACATGAGGGAATTAAAATGTGGTATTTCATCAGAGGTATAATGAGTTTTGTGAAATGAATAAATAAATATTACCAGCATAGATCCATCAAAATTTTTTCACTTATGGACAGAATGAACATTACTATGAGTACTTAGAAAACACTGTTGTGCATATGAATGTTAAAGAAAAGTAAGGAATGTAAATTTGTGATTTTCACATTGGGCAGCTGCCCAGGCACCCACCTTAGAGAGATCCTTGATTACAAGTGCCATTTTAACAACCAGTTTGCCAAACTCAACAAAAAATTAGGTATTGGTTTTGCTGAACTGGTGTGAACTGGTTGAATCCCACCACTCTACATATATGATTACTCAATTTTTGACATAGTTGCTAAAATAATTTGATTGACAAAGAATAATATTTTTAACAAAAGGTGTTGAACAATTGTATAACTAAATAAAAAAAAACTAACATAAAGTGTATCAAAATTTTAAACATACAAGCTAGAAATATAACACTTCTAGAAAAAAGTAGGAGAAACTTTTGTGAGCAAGGTGAGACAAAAATATCTTAGGACACAAAATAATAAAATGTAAAATAAAATAAATTAATTAAACTTCATCAAAATTAAAAATTGCCTTTCAAAAAGTATGGTTTTAAAATTGGACAACCGAGTCACAGACTGGGAGATAATATTTTCAAAGCATATGTCTGATAAAGGAATTCCATCTAGAATTTATAAAGAACAATTCTATCTCACTAACAATAATAGAAACAACTCAATTAGAAAGTACCAGTAGGCAGAAGATTTGAACAGATGCTTCCTCAAAGAAGATATACAAATAAAAAATAACCATATCAAAAGGTGCTCAACATCATTAATCATGGGGAATATGCAAATTTAAACAATAAAATAACTTTTATGCACTAGAAAAGATATAGTTAAAAAGATTCATAATGCTCACTCTTGGTTAAGATATTGAGCAACTGGACCTTTCATACTTCATTGGTGAAGATACAAAGTAGATCAAGTTAGGTAGTTTCTGCAATGAGATACCACCTCACACCTATTAGATTAGCTATTATTAACAAGACAGGTAATAGCAAATGTTGGAGAGGCTGTGGAGAAAAAGGAACCCTCATCCACTGTTGGTGGGAATGTAAAATAGTATAACCATTATGGAGGAAAGTATGGTGGTTCCTCAAAACACTGAAAATAGAACTACCTTATGACCCAGCAATCCCTCTACTGGGTATATACCCCCAAAATTCAGAAACATTGATATGTAGACACATGCAGCCCCATGTTTATTGCAGCATTGTTCACAGTGGCCAGGACATGGAAACAACCAAAAAGCCCGTCAATAGATGACTGGATAAAGAAGATGTGGCACATATACACTATGGAATACTACTCAGCCATAAGAAATGATGACATCGGATCATTTACAACAAAATGGTGGGATCTTGATAACATTATAACTGCATTATTCCATACATAGGTGGGACATAAAAGTGAGACTAAGAGACATTGATAAGAGTGTGGTGGTTATGGGGGAGGGGGAAGAGGGAGAGGGAAAGGGGGAGGGGGAGGAGCACAAAGAAAACTAGATAGAAGGTGACAGGACAATCTGACTTTGGGTGATGGGTATGCAACATAATTGAACGACAAGATAACCTGGACATGTTATCTTTGAATATATGTATCCTGATTTATTGATGTCACCCCATTAAAAAAATAAAATTATTTTTAAAAAAAAGTTAGGTAGTTTCTCAGAAAGTGAAGCAATTCATATGTACTGTATTTTCTGAGTTGGAATAGAAACCTGTGCTGACCTAAAGACTTGTATGTGAATTTTCATAACATTTTTATTCATAGCAACTTTGAACCAATTATGATATATCCATACAATGGGATACAATTCAGCAAGAAAAAGGAACAGACTGCTGATGCCCTAGCCAATGTGAATAAATATCAAACACATTTCATGAAGTGGCAAAAATCAGATACAATAGAATAGGTATCATAAAATACCATTTACCTAAAATTATATTATGGCAAAACTATTGTGACAGAAAGCAGATCAGTTGTTGACAGGTGCTGAAGAGGAGAAGAGATTAAAAGCAAAGAGATAGAGGAGTTTTTTAAGGTGATGAAAATGACTTGAGTGTAGCACTGGTTACAAAATGTTGAATTTTCTTGTATTTAAATGATGCTTCAATAATGATGACTTGAAAAGGTTACCTGGAGAACTGGCTAAATCCATTACTGTGCAAGAGAAAAATGGAATAAGACAAGACTATTGTTTTGTGCCAGAAGGTAAAGAAGTGTGTAAACAATAATGGAGGAGTGTGCACAAGACAAAAGGACACATTGAAGGGTGCTCTCACTGAGCAGATCAGAAATAATTTGAGACATGGGAAGATGGCAGTGGAGTCTGCAGATGCACAGACTCCCTGCTCACACCATCAAACTGGATTACAAATTAATTTAGAAACAATCAGTGTGAAAAACCAACTTTGGGTTAAAAGAACAGGTTTTGAAATCTAAGGAGCAAAGAATAAGCCATACCAAGCTTGGTAGGGAGCTCCAAGCCACAGTGGGGGGATCCTCTGCTTCCAGGAGTGAAAGTGGGGTGAGACTGAGAGCCCAGAAAGGTTCTCATTACAAGAAGAAGAGCAGAAAATATCACTCACAGCCACTTACCTGAGGACCTGGGAACAAGGTAGGCTGAGAGGACTGGCTTGTCTTTCAAAAGGAAAGTGGGGAGAGAGAGAGACGATGAAGGGCAGAGGAATGCATAGGATGACCTGAGAAGCTGACTCATTCAGTGCAGAGGTAGCCATAGCTTGGGGAGGGGTTGAACCCTCAACAAAGCACTAGCCTAAAGTGGTTCCAGGTGACCCACCTCCAGAAAGCTCTCTAGCTCCAATAAAAGCAACAAGACAAGGCTGAAAACAGGAAGTTGGGAGGAGGGGCAGTAACTCAGGTCTCCATGGAGATCTTAGATACACCTCCCCCTACTGAAATAAAGAAAACACTCCACCCCCAGAGAGAAGCTGGCAGATCTGGCCTTCAGAGTCTCAGATTATACCCACTGCATTCCTGGATACAGCTTCAAATAAATCCCCTGCTGAGATCAGTAAATAAGACTACCACTGAGTTAAGAAAGCTGAGAAGAAAACAAACAATTCAAGACTTCAAAGAGGCTCTACTAGGTAAGGAGATCACAGCTGCAAGAAGTCTACAAGTGACAGAGAATAAATGGTAGGCAGAGAAGCATAAGTCATATGCTTCAAAAAGATTAATCCTCTGATAAAGTTTTGGACAAATTGGAAGTAATCAAATTACCAGATGTAGAGTATAAGATAATGATTTTTAAAATGCTTAAAGATCTCAAAGCTACAATGGATGGACTTAATGAACACTTCAATAAAAAAATTGAAAGCATCAAAAAGGACATGAAAATCAAAAAGAATCAGACAGAAATGACAAACACAATATCAGAAATGAATACTACACTGGAAGGAATTAAAAGCAGGCTGGATGAAGCAGTGAACTGAATCAGTGACTTAGAGGACAAGATAAGTGAAAGCTTGGAAGCAGAGCAGCAAAAAGAAAAGAGACTGAAAAAATCTGAGGGACCTCTAAGAGAGCTCTATGACAACCTAAAGAGAAACAACATCCACATATAGGAGTTCCTGAAGAAGAAGAGAAAGAACAAGGATTAGACACCTTTTTCAATAAAATCATAGCTGAAAACTTCCCTAAATTGATGCATAAAAAAGTCACACAAGTTCAAGAAGCACAGAGAATTCCATTAAAGAGAAACCCAAAGAAATCGACACCAAGTCACATCATAATGAAAATACCAAAGCTATGAGGTAAAGAAAAAATATTAAAAGCTGCTAGAGAAAAAAAGGCTATCACCTACAAAGGAGCCCCCATAAGGATGATATCTGACTTCTCAACAGAAACACTTAGGCCAAAAGGGAATGGCAAGACATATTCAAAGTAATGCAGCACAAGAACCTACAACCATGACTACTTTATCCAGCAAGGCTATCATTTAAAATTGAAGGAGAAATAAAAAGCTTTCCAGACAAAAAAACTCAAGGAATTCATTACATCCAAACCAATGCTGCAAGAAATGTTAAGGGGCCTGTTGTAAACAGAACAAAGAGGGAAAGAATATAGTAAAAAAGGAATATAACTTAAAGAATAAAATGGCAATAAACAACAACATATCAATAATAACCTTAAATGTAAATGGATTAAATGCTCCAATCAAAAGACATAGGGTAGCTGAATAGATAAGAAAACAGGATGCTGTCTACAGGAGATGCACCTCAAAACAACAGATACACATAGACTGAAAGTAAAAGGATGGAAAAAATTTTTTTATGCAAATGGAAATGAATAAAAAAGCTGGGGTAGCAATTTGTATATCTGACAAAATAGACTTTAAAACAAAGACTATAGTAAGGGATAAAGAAGGTCACTACATAATGATAAAAGGAGCAATCCAACATGAAGAGATAAGCATTATAAATATATAAGCACCTAATATAGGAGCACCTAAATATATAAAGCAGACTTTGATGGACATAAAGGGAGAGTTCAACAACAATACTACAATAGTAGGAGATTTCAATACCCCAGTAACATCAATGGATAGATCCTCAAGAAAGAAAATTAACAAAGAAACAACAGAATTAAGGGATACACTATATCAACTGGATTTAATATATATCTTTAGAACTCTCCACCCTAAAGCAGCAAAATATACATTCTTTTCAAGTGCTCATTGTACATTCTCTATATTAGACCACATATTAGGGCATAAAATGCATCTCAACAAATTCAAGAAGATTGAAACCATATCAAGCATCTTCTCTGACCACAATGGCATGAAACTAGAAATCAACTACAATAGGAAAACTGAAAAACCCTCAAACAATTGGAAACTAAACAGCATGTTATTAAACAATGACTGGGTCAAAAATGAGATCAAGAGAGAAGTAAAAAATTTCCTTGAAACAAATAAAAATGAGCATACAACAACTCAAAATCTGTGGGAGACAGCAAAGGCAGTCCTGAGAGGGACATTACAGGCATACCTTAAGAAGCTAGAAAAAGCTCAAAAACCAACTTAATTCTGCAACTAAAGGAACTAGAAAAAGAATAGCAAGTAAAGCCTAGAGATAATAGAAGAAAGAAAATAATAAGGATCAGAGCAGAAATAAATGACATAGAGACCAAAAAAAAAAAAACAATAGAGAGGATTAATGAAACCAAGACCTGGTTCTTTGAAAAAGTAAATAAGATTTTTTTTTTGTATTTTTCTGAAGCTGGAAACAGGGAGGCAGTCAGACAGACTCCCGCATGCACCCGATCAGGATCCACCTGGCACGCCCACCAGGGGGCGATGCTCTATCCATCTGGGGCATCACTCTGTTGCAACCAGAGCCACTCTAGTGCCTGAGGAAGAAGCCACGAAGCCATCCCCAGCGCCCGGGTTATCCCCGCTCCAATAGAGCCTTGGCTGCGAGAGGGGAAGAGAGAGACAGGGAGGAAGGAGAGGGAGAGGGGTGAAGAAGCAGATGGGTGCTTCTCTTGTGTGCCCTGACTGGGAATCGAACCCAGGACTTCTGCACGCCAGGCCGACGCTCTACCACTGAGCCAACCGGCCAGGGCCTGAAAAAGTAAGTAAGATTGATGAACCCTTAGCCAGATTCACCAATAAAAAAAGAGAAACGACTCAAATAAATAAAATTAGAAATGAGGTGTAGAAGTAACAACGGACACAGCAGAAATTCAAAGGGTTGTAAGAAAAAACTATGAAGAAGTGTATGCCCAAAAATTAGACAACCTAGGTGAAATGGAAAAATTCCTTAAAAAATGTAATCTTTCTAGAAGGTGACAGAGACAATTTAACTTTGGGGGAGGGGTATACAGCACAATCAAATGTCAAAATAATCTAGAGATATTTTCTCTCAACATATGTACCCTGATTTATCAATGTCACTGCATTAAATTTAATAAAATAAAATAAAAATGTAATCTTTCAAAAATCAATCTGGAAGAATCAGAAAACCTAAATAGACTGATTACAACAAATGAGATCAAAACTGTTATCAATAAACTTCCAACAAAAAAATCCCTGGGCCAGATGGCTTCACAGTCGAATTCTACCAAACATTCAAAGAAGAACTAAATCTTATCCTTCTCAAGCTATTTCAAAAATTCAAGAAGAGAGAAAACTTCCAAGCTCCTTTTATGAGGCAAGCATAATTCTGATTCCAAAACCAGGCAAAAACAACACAAAGAAAGAAAACTGTAAGCCAATATCTCTGATAAATTTAGATGCTAAAATTCTCAACAAAATATTAGCAAACTAGATCCAGCAATACATGAAAAAAAATAATACATCATGATCAAGTGAAATTTATTTTGGGGAGACAAGGCTGGTACAATATTCACAAATCAATCAGTGTGATTCATCACATAAAAGAAAGGACAAAAACCACATGCTAATATCAATAGATGCAGAAAAAGCATTCAATAAAATCCAGCACCCATTTATGTTCAAATTCTCGCCTGACCAAGTGGTAGTGCACTGGACAGAGCATCGGACTGGGATGCAGAGAACCCAGGTTCGAGACTCCAAGGCCACCAGCTTGAGTGCGGGCTCATCTGGTTTGAGCAAAAGTTCACCAGCTTGGACCCAAAGTCGCTGGCTTGAGCAAGGGGTTTACTCGGTCTGCTGAAGGCCCACAGTCAAGGCACGTATGAGAAAGGAATCAATGAACAACTAAGGTGTCGCAATGTGCAACAAGAAACTAATGATTGATTCTTCTCATTTCTCTCCCTTTCTGTCTGTCTGTCCCTGTCTATCCCTCTCTCTCACTCTGTAAAAAAAAAAATTAAAAAAAAAGATTACAAATTCTCAGCAAAGTGGGAATACACAGAGCATACCTCAACATGATAAAGGCCATCTATAACAGACCCACAGACAACACAGTCCTCAATGGGCAAAACTTAAAAGCAATCCCCTTAAGATCAGGAACAAGGTAGGGGTTCCCCTTTCACCATTCTTATTCAATATAGTTCTGGAAGCCCTAGCCACAGCAATCAGACAAGAAGAAATAAAAGGCATCCAAATTGGCCCTGGCCAGTTGGCTCAGTAGTAGAGCGTCGGCCCGGCATGTGGGAGTCCTGGGTTTGATTCCCGGCCAGGGCACACAGGAGAAGCACCCATCTGCTTCTCCACCCCTCCCCCTCTCCTTCCTCTCTGTCTCTCTCTTCCCCTCCCGCAGCCGAGGCTCCATTGGAGCAAAGATGGCCCAGGCGCTGGAGATGGCTCCTTGGCCTCTGCCCCAGGTGCTGGAGTGGCTCTGGTCGTGACAGAGTGACACCCCGGAGGGGCAGAGCATCACCCCCTGGTGGGCAGAGGATCGCCCCTGGTGGGTGTGATGAGTGGATCCCGGTCGGGTGCATGCGGGAGTCTGTCTGACTGTCTCTCCTCGTTTCCAGCTTCAGAAAAACACACACACACACACACACACACACACACACACACACACACACACAAAAGGCATCCAAATTGGAAAAGAAGAAGTAAAACTATCATTATTTGCAGATGATATGATACTGAACCTAGAAAACCCTAGAGTCGCAGTCAAAAAAACTACTGGACCTGATAAATAAATTCAGCAAGGTGGCAGGATATAAAATTAATACTCAGAAATCAGAGGCATTTTTATACACCAACAATGATCTGTCTGAAAGAGAAATTAAGAAAACAATCCCCTTCACTATTTCAACAACAAAGAAAATAAAATACCTAGGAGTAAATTTAACCAAGGAGGTTAAAGACTTGTACTCAGAAAATTATAAAAAGTGATAAAGAAATCAAGGAAGATAAAAACAAGTGGAAGCATATACCGTGTTCATTGCTAGGAAGAGTAAACATCATTAATATGTCCATATTACCCAAAGCAATTTATAAATTCAATGCAATTCCTATTAAAATACCAAGGACATACTTCAAAGATATAGAACAAATATTCCAAAAATTCATGTAGAACCAAAAAAGACACAAATAGCCTCAGCAATCTTGAAAAAGAGGAATAAAGTAGGTGGTATTACACTTCCGCACATCAAGTTATACTACAAGGCCATTGTACTCAAAACAGCTTGGTACTGGCATAAGAACAGGCATATAGATCAATCAAACAGAACAGAGAACCTAGAAATAAACTCACACCTTTATGGACGACTGATATTTGACAAGGGTGGTAATAGCATACAATGGAGTAAGACAGTCTCTTTAACCAATGGTGTTAGGAAAATTGGTCAGCTACCTGCAAAAAAATGAAACCAGACTACCAACTCACACCATTCACAAAAATACTCAAAGTGCTAAAAGACTTAAATGTAAGTCATGAAACCATAAGCATCCTAGAGGAAAACATAGGCAGTAAGCTCTCTGACATCTCTCAGAGCAATATATTTGCTGATTTATCTCCACAAGCAAGGGAAATAAAGGACAGGATAAACAAATGAAACTATATCAAACTAAGAAGCTTTTGCACAGCTAAAGACAATATGAACAAAATAAAAAGGCAAACCACACAAACGGAGAACATATTTGACAATATGTCTGATAAAGGGTTAATAACCAAAAGTTATAAAGAATTTGTAATCTCAACACCAGGAAGATAAACAGTCCAATCAAAAAATGGGCAAAAGAAATGAACAGACACTTCTCCAAAGAGGACATACAGATGGCCAATAAGCATATGAAAAAATGCTCAACATCACTAACCATTAGAGAAATGCAAATTAAAATCACAATGAGATATCACCTCACACCAGTCAGAATGGCGCTTATCAACAAAACAATACAGAATAAGTGCTGGCGAGGATATGAAGAAAGGGAACCCTCCTGCATTGCTAGTGAGAATGCAGACTGGAGCAGCCATTGTGAAAAACAGTATGGAGATTCCTCAAAAAATTAAAAATCAATCTGCCTTCTGACCCAGTCATCCCACTTTTAAGAATATACCCCAAGAACACCATAGCATTGTTTCAAAAAGAAAAATGCATCTTCATGTTTATGGCAGCATTGTTCACAATAGTGAAGATCTGGAAACAGCCCAAGTGTCTGTCAGTGGACAAGTGGATTAAAAAGCAGTGGTACATATACACAGTGGAATGCTATGGGGCCATGAAAAAGAAGGAAATATTATTTTTTGTGACAACATGGATGGACCTGGAAACCAGGAAGAGAAAGAAAATATATGACCTCACTCATCTGAGGAATCTGATGAACAATATGAACTGAGCAGCGAAACAGAGACAGAGGCGGGATCAAAAGGACCAGAAGGAAAGCTGACAGAGGGAAAGGGGATGATAGGCTGATAGGATGGGACAATGGCAGAAAAGCTAATCCTGGAGGGAAGAGGGGAGGGCGTTACAGAGAAGGGGACAGGGGGGATGTACTGGGGATCACGGGTGACATTAGAATCTATGTAAACACAATAAATTAAAAAAAGAAATAATTTGAGAATAAAAATAATGATGTAAAGAGTTACAACTCATTGGATAAAGGGAGAACCAACAAATCCATACTTTTATAAATAAGTTAACAAA
This sequence comes from Saccopteryx leptura, assembly GCF_036850995.1. Classification (NCBI taxonomy): domain Eukaryota; kingdom Metazoa; phylum Chordata; class Mammalia; order Chiroptera; family Emballonuridae; genus Saccopteryx; species Saccopteryx leptura. The sequence continues at coordinate 137,634,375 of NC_089506.1, forward strand.
AAAAATAAACCAATGGGAGCAAAGAGTAAGCTCTTCTTTATAGCTAAATGTCATCAAAGTATAAGAGGAATGATGGCCTTAGAAAATCATCAATGGAGGATAAAATTAGTAGGTTAAAATTTTATAACAGATAGGGTGTTTACATGGTCTCAAAGTGTCTCACCTCTCCCAATGGTTCTTAATTATGAAGGGAAATGTAGTCAACTTACAGTGGAGAAAACTGGCATGTGCACCTTAATCATTTGATCAAAACAGGTATTACCAATACTGGAATAAATACACACCACGTGTCCAGTGACATCTTCTCAGAAGACTGCAGCCTCCTTTAGTGAGATTCCTGAAAAAAATACACACCTAAATTTAATAATTAAGAAGTATCAGACAAACTCAAATTAAAGAGCAGTTAAAACAAAACAAGCCTGACCAGGCGGTGGCGCAGTGGATAGAGCATTGGACTGGGATGAGGAGGACTCAGGTTCGAGACCCCGAGATTGCCAGTTTGAGCACAGGCTCATCTGGTTTGAGCAAAAGCTCACCAGCTTGGACCCAAGGTCACTGGCTCGAGCAAGGGGTTACTCAGTCTGCTGAAGGCCCGCAGTCAAGGCACATATGAGAAAGCAATCATAATGAACAAATAAGGTGTCGCAGCAGAAAACTGATGATTGATGCTTCTCATCTCTCTCCATTCCTGTCTGTTCCTATTTATCCCTCTCTCTGTCTCTGTAAAAAACAAACAAACAAAAAACAAAACAACAACAATAAAAAAACTGGAATATAGTCATTTAAAACTATATGTTGGTCAAAAACAAACAAACAAAAAAGGCTAAGGAACTGGAACTCCAAATTAGAGAAGCCAAAAGAGGAATGACAGCAAAATAGAAGTTTTGATCCTGGATTGGATATTGGGTGAGGAGAATAAATCTAAAAGACATTATTGGCAAAATAGTAGCTATAAACAAATAATGTCATAGGCACAATTTGAATATAAACTGTGACATAGATAATAGCATTATATTAATGTTAAATTTTCTGATTTTGATAATTTCACTGTGATTACATAAGAGAAAAGCTTTGCTTTTAGAAAATACGCACTGAAGTATTTAGAGGTAAGAGGGAATCTTGTTTTCAACTAACTCCCCAATGGTTTAGAAACACTATGCATAGCCACAGAGAGAAACATAAAGCAAAACAATTAGTATATCTGGATAAGAGACATATGGAAGTACTTTGTAGTAGTCTCACAGCTGTCTTGTAGGCTTTAAATTAGATCAAAATAAAACATTGTAAAAAAATAATAACCTAAAAATTAAAAATAATAGTAATAACCTGATTTGAAAGAGTATGGGTTTCTTTCTAGATTCACCTTTCATTCTCTTAATGACTAGACAGCCATCAACTAAAAATCTACCATGTATCAGGAATGGTTCTAAGCTCAGTCAACTCTACAGAAATAGGACTCAATATATTGTTTCTAATGTCAAGAAGTTCACTAACTAAAAAATACAGAACTGGGGTAAGTGATGCAGCAGAGCTGGTTTGGAATAACATGTAAGATATGAGAGAGACACCAATGCAGATTTGAAGGCAGGGAGACATCTGGGAGGAGATGACCTTGGAGCTGTGCTTGGAGCATTGAGTGGGAGCTAACCAGATACGGGAGGCTTCCAGGCAGAAGGTGCACCAGACACAAAGAAATCGGGACAGGTGAGGACATCTCATGTTCGAGGAACTGCAAGTGGGTTGAATGGTCGGGTGAGGTGAGAGCAAGGGAGGTGAAATGAGCACAGAGAGATTGTGGAATCAAATTATAAGAATCCTCAATGCCATGCTAAAGATCTGTTCATTGAATTCTGAATGTGGCATTTTGGGAAAATATTCAAGTGGAGATGTTCTTCTACACCAGGGGTCGGGAACCTTTTTGGCTGAGAGAGCCATAAATACCACATATTTTAAAATGTAATTCCATGAGAGCCATACAAAGACCTGTGTACGTTAGGCATTATTCAATAAAAATTTGGTGTTGTCCTGGAAGACAGCTGTGATTGGCTCCAGCCACCCGCAACCATGAACATAAGCGGTAGGAAATGAATGGATTGTAATACTTGAGAATGTTTTATATTTTTAACGTTATTATTATTTTTTTTATTAAAGATTTGTCTGTGAGCCAGATGCAGCCATCAAAAGAGCCACATCTGGCTCACGAGCCATAGGTTCCCGACCCCTGTTCTACACAGAAGAGTCTGTGATTCAGGAGAGTAGTGACAGTTTGGAAATAGACATTTGGAAGGTATTCAAATATAATAGTTGATGAACCATTGGGAGTTAGGGCACACCAAGAGGGAGGGAGGTGGAGCGTGCAGAGAACAGGTTGGCGACGTATCCCTGGCATCATCAGCATTCACAGGGTACCTGCAGGGAGAAAAGCTGGAGGAAAACCAAGAGAGAATGATAGCAGAGACCAATTAAAAGGGGGTTTAAACAACAGGCACCCCCAAGCTTAATATTAACACTTTTACCCCCAGATGAAGATCCCACATATAGTATCTGATCTAAAAAATCATGTTCTCAGTCATCTGCACATTTCTTGGAATGTAATTTACTGAGCTATTTGGATAAAAGAGTCAGCTATCTGACGCCTCTGTCTCCGGATCTTCATCAGGAAGTGGAAGGAGCAGAACTAACTGTAGTCTTTTCTGCTTTAACTCCCTCTGATATCACAGACGCTTGTTTGGAATTCAGAGCAAAGAGTTTTCTATGTTAATAGAAAACAAAGTTAAATGTGTCTTGCAACATGGCAGGAACTGCAGCTGGATATGACTTATTTCCAAAAAGCGCAGAGGCAAGGCTTTGGAAACATATTTCAAATAATTCTAACAGTCTGTAGTCATGTGAAACTTCAAGAGTTGAAAGCAACAGAAGAAATGGGACTGCTATTTATTAGGCCTGCTGGACCACATGGCTTCATTTACATCATTACATGGGGCTATGATGTGGGGCTGAGGTTAAAAGTTCAGTCTTCAGACAAAATAGGTGATTCAGATATTGTCACAAACAAAGGGGTTAGCCAGACACCCTTGCACTGACTGTTTCTGGTTTTTACCAAAAAACTATAGAGTTCATCTACTTGAACATGTTTGTACACACATGTCGTTTATGTGCTTTTCCTGAATCAAGTTGGTCCAGCAAAGAACCAGCGAATGTGTACTTTGTGTAAACACAGAGCTGGACACTCCTGAGGAGTAGAAAGATGAAAACAGCACAGCCCCAGGCCTCAAGGAACTTATCATCTAACCAGGGCGAACAGACTTAGAAGTGGCTGTGCTCTTCACGGTAGAATGGATTCCGTGCTGTGGTGTCTTCCTTGACAGACACAAGCAGCACACTGAATCTCTAAATTTGAGCTGAAACAGCAGAAGGCCTTTGAAAGCAGGAGATAGTGCATATTTGAGTTTGACTCTCAGCTAAAACATTAATTGGAGGTGATACAAACTTACATGAAGACTGGTATTAAAGGCAGGACCATTTTCTTGTGCCTCCCTTCCCAGGGGAAGGAAGAAGGAACTTGGGAAGGATAAGGTAGTTTGGTTGTACATTGAGGCTCTGGTATTCTGATAGCCTGTTCAATGCTTCAGCTCCCCTCTGTTTATGTTGTTTATATGTGAAGGATGATTCTGAAAAGGCAAGACATTATATAGTTAACAGCCACTTAAATAGCACATATTTTGTTCCAGGCACTGTGCTGTGATTTACAGATATTAACTCAATATTTTTAATAAACATGTAAAGACTTATCAGTTCCACTTTGCAGATTGAAACAATGAGGCAGAGAGATTGAGTAATTTGCCACAGCTGCATTTATTTTACTTCTTTTGTTGAAAGGTCTCAAAGGTAAAAGTGGCATACAGCATTAAGGATAGTGCAGCCCCTGACAAATGGCACCACAGAACGCTCAGTCCCTAGGCTCAGAGCGCAGAGGCCATCTTCAGTGCCTCTCCCCTCTTTGTGTGCATTCTTCAGAAACGATTATTCATTTATTCTAATGTCCCCAAATTGCTCCCCTCAGACCCAGGGGATGTCAGATGTCTTGCCCCTTCTTTTCATCTAGTATGCTTATTTATAAAGCTGTACCTCTTTTGTAGGTTTTTTTTTTTTTAAATCTCTCTCTCTTTTTAGAAGCTGAATTAAATGGCATGATGACTAAAAGACTTGGCCAGGGTTAGGGTTCAAATTAGTCCAATACTTGTTCATATTGGCAGTAACACTTTTTTACTGTTACCAACCTTTGGCAGTTAGGTGATTAGTTACATTAAAGAGAATCACAAACATTAAAGAGAATAATACAAAGCTAACTCTCAGTGGAAGCTGACAGCAGGAATAAGCTTGCCGTTCTCAAGATGAAAAGCCCAAATGCTATTTTGAGTAAAAACTAAGAACAAAAACAGTCTGAACCAAGATGGTCCAGAAAACACCCTGCATCCACAAAGATTTTTTTTTTTTTTTTGGAAAAGAATAGAGTAAGAAGCAAGCAGATTGCTATTGATTGCTTTTGTTGTCTTAAAAAACAGACCCTGCCAAAACTATAGCAGTCATGCCGATCTTGGCATCTGTGATCTCTAACAGGTTTCTGATTTCCAAAAAATGACTTGTAAATCACATGTCCTCAAACTAAAAGGATAAGAGGAAATGCTGGTAGGGAACCAGGGAGTTTTATGTATTCTTGAAACTTAAGAAAAAAAATATGCAAAACACTAATCAGAGAGCTTTCCATCTTTCATCTTCTTTTTATGACAATGATTAAGCTCATAATGTATTTCAGAGACTTGGGCAAATAAAACAAGCTGGAAAATCAGTGCAGCAAATGGCAAGCATGTTGTGGGTGTGGATTAGACTGAGAACCAGTGTCAGAGGGAACATGGTATTTGGATAACACTGTCCCTGGATTGGTAAACTTAGATCTGTTGCATTTTTATTCTGAAACACATTGAAACACAGCTGTGGATGTGAAGGCACAGATATAATTAGAAAAGGCAGTTTGGTGATGAATGTTCAGCTCTCTCTGCTGTAATCTAGCTCCAGCTCACACCTGTCACAGATGAGGAGAAGAAGGCTTCAGAATGGACAAGTGACTTGCTCACATTAGTAATCTAGCTGGGGACAGGATCACAGTTAGAGTCCAGGTCTCTTGATTCTTGGTGCTCTGGTGTTACTTCACATTGCCTTTCCTTTTTAATCCCTCTCCATTCAGTTTAAGAAGTTTGCAAACTTTAGAATGTTTATTTGTGTATGTATATAATTTACATATAAAACAGTTTTTTACTCTATTTTCTTTATTTGTGGAAGTTAAGACCTGGCAGTTCCTGAAATTGGTAGTGATTGTGGAGTGCCTAGAAACAAAATATAACTACTTAGCTAAATATCTTTTGAACATGGACTAAAGGTACGTGGAATGAATAAGGAAGACCAGGTCAGGTTGTAATCAATCAGAAGATCTGAGCTTTGCAG